>NC_135183.1:38865839-39180839 GCF_041146795.1 Maylandia zebra | reverse complement strand
TTTGGGTCCCCTGTTCTCAGGGGTCCCAATACTGTAAAGGTTTACAGTATTGAATACGCTGTTAAACAGGCATGAGCATTAAACCATAAACAGCAATTTTGCACATACAAGTGCCAACATCTCTATTTAAATGTCTTTCATGCTCGCTGCTACTTTCTTTCGCTTCCTCTTTCTTCTACTCCTTTGCCTCTCTCTTTTAATTTCACCTTCTATCTGCTGAGCTTGTGGTTAAAAAATCCTCCTGAAGGTGGGCCCAGTTCCATTTCCTATTGGATTCCTAGCTGACACGTTTGTTCCTCATTAACCGTTTAACTGCAGTGTGTAAAGACCTGGTTATCAGTTTAACTTTCTGCAAAGCTGTTCCAGCACTTTAAACGGTGGTACGTCAGGCCTGTTCATCAGTGTGCTCCTTGCACTCGTCTGTGATCAGTACAACTGAAAGTGCGAATGCAAGAGCAGCTGACCTCAGAGATCATGATCAAGCTAGAAATTCATGGCTTATTACCAAGAAGTACCCTCTGAGGGGCTACTAGAAGATGTGGATGCAGCATTAAAAAAAATCCCTACTGGTACATCACCAAGACTAATCAGCTGATCTACACCACGGCAGCTATGATCACTGAGATGCTACAAGGTCAACAGCCACAAGGAACAATACCCTCCATGGAGAAGAAGACTAGAGGCGAAGATCAAGGCAGTGCAGAGGGAAGGTAGCAAATATAGGAGCTGCAGACAGGTGGGATGAAGGAAGGGAAAGAACAAACCTCAGAGGCTAGCAGCTCTAACAGCAGACCACAGCAATCTCCAGTAACCATCACAGTGGCAGATACCCAAGAAAGGGTCTCAGTATGAAGAGTTGGACAGCACCAGACCCCGACATGGTTCACGCCTACTGGCTGAAGAAGCTGACTGCACTCCACGAGCGTCTGGCAGCACAAATGAACCCAATGCTAAATGATGAGAGACACCCAAAATGCCTAAAATCAGGCAAAATCAGTCCGGTCCCATCCAACTACTAATAACCTGCCTCAGCACCACATGGAAGCTCCTGTCAGGCATCATAGGGGCTAAGATGATGGGGCACATGGCTCAATACAGAAGGGGATTGGCAGGAACACCAGCTACTGGTTAATAGAGCAGTCACCCAAGACTGCAAGACCAGGCTCACCAACCTGTGGACCACCTGGAATGACTATAAGAAAGCCTATGTGTCATGCACCGCAGTGCACGCACACAAGCGGGATCCAACAGCAGCCTCAATATGTCAAATGCGAGCAAGAAACAGTTTATTGCTTTAACAAAAGGTGACCCGGAACAACCAAGGAAGCAAAACGAGGAACTGAAGAAAAACCGGGAAGATAAACGACACAGGGAAGCCATAATCGGGACCGTGGGAGATGCAACAGAAAGGGGAGAAAATACTAGTGAGCCGGGAAATAGAAAGACACAACAAGACAGGGCTTTACTAATTGGCTTACGATCAGAGCGGGACAGTGGGACTCGGAAGGGGGGGAGGTGTGTCTGTGGTAAGCGAATCCGAGGAGGCAGGGATGAGGACAGACTGAGTGATCCGAGCAGGCAGGTGGCAGACACAAACGCCGGATCGTAACCTAGGCACACGAAGGCAGAATTAACGTAGTTCAAGTGACACATATGTACAAAGCTTTTGTGGGAAGCCTAGTTACCACTGAGGGGTGACTAACAGACTGGTGTGGAGCATCCGTCAGCGCAGGGTTACAGAGTCCTCCAGGTAATTGCCCAGAATGGAAAGCAGGTGTGCAGGTGATGGCCCAGCTCGGGGGTGTGGCCACCAGGGCATCCCACACACTCCTCAGACATAGGGCCACGGACCATGGCACTATGACTTGATGCCCCACACATGGATCCTAGAATGCCTACAACTTTACAAGATCAACTATGAGCTTCCATCAGAAATTCAGTGGGGATGTGAGACAATCTGAGACTATTCAGCACATAACAGCAGGGTACAAGATGCTAGCAGGCAACATCTGTATGGCCTGTAAGTCCTGAGGTCAAAATAGGACACGCCCCCTATGGTGGTTGAGAATGGCTGAACTTAGATCTTGTCTGTCTGTATGTTAGATTTCCACATACAGAAGGACAAACAGGCTAACCAACCAGACACAGTCGTGGTGGACAAGCAGAGGCAGAGCTTCGTACTGATAGATGTAGCTATATGAGCAAAAGCACCATCAGGTAAAAGGAACAAGAGAAGTTCGAAGTACAAAGGGTGAGAGACGAGATCAGGATGATGCGGCGAATGAAGGCAACAGTTTCGTGTGGGGCACTGACCCCCAAGCTGAGCGAGTAGCTTTAGCAGATCCCAGGAACGAAACCCAAGATCTCTGTCCAGAACAGCAAAGATCCTGCGCAGCACCTCCGAGCTGCTGTTAGAGGACCTGAGCTTGGAGGATAAAGACCTGTAAGCACACGGGCACGTGGGGAAATTTTAAATATGATTGTGTGATCAAAAAATAAAAGGAGCACTTTGAAAACACATCAGACTTCAATGGGAAATAAAAATCCTGCTGGGTACATATTCTGATGTGGATGTGTGTGGAATGATTTGATGTAACGACACCCTGAAAATTTAAAGTGAAAAAAGGACCGCGAGGACCGTAAACGTGCTTCAATGCTGTGTGTGTCACGAGTGACCGTTAGAGTGACTTTGGCTTTGCTTCGTTTTTTTTAACTGCCAGATTTTGCTACTTGGTGTCAGACAGCTCTCACACCAAACCTAAATGTGAGTGCATGAATGCACTTTCACCTGTTAGAGCTGACGGGACCAAGAACTGAGAGGTGAAATCAAGCTACAGGAACTTATTTTAAGAATTTACAATGAAGTCCTGTGATTTTGTTCGTTTCTCCACAGGTCCTGTTTTCTTTCTGTCTATTTTATTTCTGATGACGAGTTAATGGTTTTATGGTTTTCACAGTGCAGTGTGAAGCCAGCGGGTTTTTTTTATTTGAAATATTTTAACTTGCAGAAAAAACATCTTTGTCTTTATTTGCATTGCCTGGTGGAAGTTCCTGTCAGTGTGGCTCCTTTCCCCAATGCTCAGCTACATCTCGAGAAGCTCGTGTCTCTGGACTCCAGCTGCAGCTGCTGCCTCGTTACACTCTGCTGCTGAGCTGTCCCTCTGACATACTAATGTCTGAACTTGTCCATCGTTTTCACTCCCAATGAAAATATTAACATCTTCAGCCTTCCTCCTCCTCCTCTCTCCAATGCATACCTCCAGCCTTCCAGGCTCTTTTCCACCTGCCTCAGTGGCAGCTGTTGCCGACTTGTTAACCCTGACTAAAACACAAGTTTGTTATGTAACATTTATGTCACATTACAAAATGCTTCGGGCCTTCCTGTCGTGGATACTGACGGTCAGGAGGCTGTAATTCTTTGGACTGTTCCGCTGTCCTATTATTAAAACCACTGTTGCCAGAAAACCATGTTACATGTAACCATGTCACTAGTTGGTCAATAGATGGTAAAGGTAGCCAGACGACTTCTTCTTTCTCTTTTCATAATGATAACAATCTAACTTTGATACAATATTTAAGAAACCCAAGTTTTCAGTGGTTTCTCAGGAGGAACTGTTCACTTTTTAAACAACAAAACTTTGTAGTTTCTTACTAAATTTAACAGACTGCACATACTTTAAAGATCATATTTAAATTATATCTTGTGATAAAATAATTTAATCCGATTTTGCGATCGTTTCGCTCTGAAAGGCTCGAGTGCTGACAGCATTTTAAGCAGTTAAATGTGATTAAAAGTATTTTTCTGTCTGGCGAGGGAGGGGGGAGGGCGTACACGTGAACACGAGCAACATTCACAGGTTTCATCGTGGTACATTATGTTCTTCATTTCTAAATACAGTGTCTATCTAATGAATGACATGCGGTTACGCTGGTTACATTTCTGTGTAGCTACTAACAGCAACACTGCGCTCCTCATGCAGTCTTGCAGTGACACATTTTATTTGTAACAACAGCTTCAATTTGATTACATGAACATTGGGCTGTTTGCTTAAGAGTCACTTCCTGATTACAAGAATCTGCACTGTGAGAAGTGGAAACAGCCAAATGCATGTGTTTCATTTGTCTAGGAGGAAATCCATATTTAGATTTTTTACAAAAAAGCTGATGTCTTTGTCGGAAACAATGTTTCTGCCGGGTTTGTGAAGTCAAACTAATTTCCACCGAATGTTTCAGAGTGAAAGAAAGAAGAAACTTTCTCTTCTTCAAAATGACTGAAAACATTAAGGAGATCATGTGACGATGACTGCTGCTCTTTTTTAAATAGACTATATATAACTGTGTGATTCATATCAGCTTGTCACGCCATGCAAAGTGTGCTGTGTAAGTTTAAGTAAAAGGTTTTATCAGCTCAGTACGACCGTCTCAGCACAAAGAAGGCTCTGCTTAGTTCCCTGCATTATTTCATATAAGAGCATGAAAAGCTGACTGTGTTTCATCCATTTTTACATCAGCTCCCCCCCCCCAGTGTGTGAGTCTCCCCGGAGAGTTTTCGACTCCCCTCCTTCCTCTTTTATCCCCTATTTTCTTGTGTATGTAAACAGAAGTAAAGCATTTTAGGGCTCCGAGGCAAAGCGTGGTGATCAAACACCATCCTCGATCAATGACTTTGAAGAGATCTAACGCCTCTTATAAATGTCGTTCACGCGAGATGAACTGCAGCAATGAAGAAATTCATTTCTGGAGCTAATGGCCGTGTGTTTTCTGTCTTTAGAAGGAGAGAAGAAGAAAAAAGAGAACAGAGTTTAACAAAGGAAAGACTGCCTCTGGTTTCTTGCACGTTGCAGTGATATGTTCTTGTTAGCTTTGACTGCACGGACGAGCCGTCGTGGGCCTGCAGGGGAGGAGTCAGTGAAAAAGACGAGGTGCTCTAAGAAGTTTCACAACTCTCTGTCTCGCGTCTCACAAGCAAAGTTGCTGAAGTTTAACAAGAATAAAACAGAAATTACTCGGGCCTGAAACTTTAACCTGGAGGCTTCGCCGTGCTCTCATCAGTCTCATCATCCATTTGTGTGCCTCGTGTTATTTGAGCCTAATATGTCAGACGCGACCCTAAAACTGAAATCTTGACCGTATTGGCAGCTATCAGCCTCCTTTTTCAAAGGTCAGAGCGATTTCACCCTTCATCAAATTCAAGTGAACATTAGACGAGCGAAGGCTTCCTGTTCTTAGTGGCGTAGTTGAAATGATGCTTCCTGTCAGCAGACGTTAAGGTAAAGGCAGTCTCTTCAGTGTGACGTCACTGCCACTTGCTCGACTCGAAACCAAAGGCGAGGTTTAGAGTTTGGGGAACAAGTCCAGGAAGCTGTGTCAACCGATAAGACAGAGAACTTATGTCGCTTTAACACAGACAGCTTTTTCTATGTTAGGTTAGAATTGAGGTAAGATTTGGAAATAGGTTTTGGCGTGCGACGACCTGCCGGCTGCTTTCACTGTACGGTGTGTGGCTGTACACACCCTGACTCCTGGACATGGCAGGTCTTTGGGGTCTGAAGATGCTGTTCTGGGCCGGGATCATCGGTTTGACCTACTGTAAGTGACCATCTGCAGTGTTCTCGGTGCTGCTTTCTTTAAGGATTGTAGAAAGACTTTGAAGTTTCTCTCTGTGTCTGTAAACTGAGGAGAAATAACAGAAAAACGTCTGCAAATGCAAATCATGTAGGTGATGAAGTCTCCCCCCTAAACTCGCTGTGTTTGAAGTCGGATGTTGAGCTTGTGATTGTGTATGAGGATTATTATCCCTGTGTGAGATGGAGACGTGAATCTGTCAGCTGAAAAGCTTTTTTACTTTTTGAAAACTGTAAAACATCATCAAGCAAAATGTGACCTTTTAAATAAAAACCGAGGGCAGAGGCTACGCTGTAGCACGCTTTGGAGATGCATCCGCGTTTGAGCTACTTCACGTTTCTTAAACTTTCCAACCCCAAGAACAGCAGACAGGAACTGCACACGCCTGTGATGTGAAAGCTTAAAAATGACAGGTTTCTGAGCCCTTTGGCAAAAGAACGAACACTCGTGTTCAATCAAAGGCGGCTGTTAATAGGAAGAAGACGCTCTTTAAAACATATGCTTTTATTTGGTGCTTTGGGAATTTTTGCAATCGTGTTTCTGTTCTGCTTTGATACCGTGCACGTATGAATGTGTGATTGTGTACTGTATATGTGTAGCTGTGGGGGTGGGGGGGCTGTGTCTGTCTGAAAGCAGAGACATTTTCTGGGGTGTGTCCCTGCAAGCTGCTTCTTCACCTCAGTGACTGTGGGTGCTGTGTGTGATAAACATTTCAGTGTGTGTGCGTGTGCACGTGTGCACGCTGAGTTACACTGACCTCACTGCCTCCATCATCACTCATAATTCATCTATAACTCAGCTGTTTTCAGCCAGTCTGTGCTGATGAGCTGAAATAAAATCTGTCATTTATCGTCTTTGCCCTCAGTCTGGCTCGTTCGTTTCTAACATACAGAATTTCTCAGCCAGTGTGAAGGTGTGTCATCATCCACCCAAAACATGATTGTTGTTTTCCTTTCAGTCACATTAATTAATTAACTGATCAGCCGTTATTAAAAAAAATTAAATACATAAAAGTGTCCAAAACCAAAATGTCAAAATTTTCTGTTTAGTGATGTATCTCATTTTAATTATTGTACTATATACTCATCATGCACTCATGTTGAAATATTATTATTCTAACTCACTGTTATTATTATTAAACTAACATTGTTTTACAGTTTAACAGATTTTTACATTAAATTGTATCAGTTCATCGTAACACTGTGAACTGTGTTTAAATATTTACTTTAATAAATGCTGATATACTTTTATTTAGTTACATGAACTTAATTACATTTAAAGAATCTGAATTCACTTTAATAACATTTGATTTTATCCTTTATTATTTATCTTTAGCGAGCTATACGTGTAATCGTTACAGACAAAATATTAGGAACACCGCTAAACAGCCACGTTTTTAATCAATAAAGTTAAATTTGATTGTGCCATTATTAATCTAATGTCTCTTTGAGATGAAAGTCCCTTAAAAAGTTCAAAGACATCTCCCAAAAAGATGTCTCTCAGTGTATGATTGTGTTTTAATATTAAACGCATTTAAAAATAGTTTAAAACTCTGCTCGACTTCTTCATCTTTTTCTATATTTTCCTGCTTTTTTCACTACTTTTAAAGAATTACTACACGCGTGTGTCAGCTCAGTAGTAAATACCAAAGTTCACGCGTCTTCTGCTTAAACTGGGCGAGAGAAGCTGGGCCCTGTTTAACAGGCCGCCTGCATTAGCAGCAGCAGTAGTGTGATCAAAAAGTTTGACCACTTCCGTGTGCCATTCTGAGTCGTCTTCATTTCCTGGCAGCGCAGCGCGGGCCGAGCAGGCCGAGGCACCGCGCAGCAAATGACTTGCGGAAAAAAAAGGGAAGCACAGGGTGTAAAATGAAGAAATGAGGTCAGAAATGTTAAGCATGACTTTAAAACGTTTCTGGGAGGAGGAGAGTGTCACAGAGCAGGACTCTGTGGTGAACGCAAAACATGAGACGGAGGAAAAACAGTAAAACAGAGAAAATCAATGAATTAGAGACAGAGCTGGTTACTGTGTCCGTGTCTTTACTGCATTCAGGGATAATCACATTATTGTATTTGTGATTGTCATAATACTACAACACTGTCATGCAAATCACAAACCTACTCTCCTGAAAACATTTAAAACCAGTTTAATAAACGACTTTAAATAGTGAAGAAAAGGTTTTCTTTATGTTTACGTTCCTGGGCTTCAAACACATCATAACGACATAGTTATGATATAAATAAACCTTCACTAAACCTTCACTAAACCTGTTGCAGTCATCTCCAAACGAATAATCGATGAGCTGCGTTTGTGCGAGGCGCTGAAATGTCGCTGCAAACATGTTGCATCTCTGCACGACTGAGTGAAACAACAACGCGCCAAAACCACATCCTGAGTCTCATTGTTTGACTGTCCCCAATCACCCAGTCATTCAGTTCTCATTTCTATTGTTATAAAGAACAAATGGACAACATCAACAAACCCATTTAAAGTAAACTAACTCATGTACTTGTGAATATGATCCAAATGTGTTTATTTGTTTTTTATTCTTTGTAATATCGAAAATACAGATTTTAGGAGAAGAGAAATTGAAACAAAGAACAAAAGAGAACTTCATACCTGACAAATATTATCTGAAACCGTATTTATTGAAACACTTTGGTTAAAAATGTATTTTTGGTTGTGTCTGGTTCAGTGACGCGGCCAAACCGACACCAGTGTTGTAAGTATGGGGCGGTTCTAGGTTGGAGTGCAGGCAGGAAGCTGCGGTTTGCTTTCTGATATAGCAACTGTGGCTCTTTGTCACAGTGTCATAGCAACCAGGTTACACAGCAGCGATACCTCATCCACACGGTGCTGGGTAACAAAGTTCACCCTGCTGTGTTCAACAGATGTGTAAAACTATTTAGTAATCACTGGTTGTTTATGTTTTGTTTTCTTTTTCCTGCAAATACAATAAATTATTTAATCACAATCAAACTGATTTACACTTTTTTTCTCTTTTAATTACAGCTCAAACCACCACAAGTGAGTACCATTATACTTTATCATGTTATTGAATCTCTATAGTCGTTCACTTCTCGTAGTCATCATGACAAATATTTAGTAATCACTCATTGTTTGTGTTTTTGTTTGTTTGTGTTTTCCTGCATACACAGTGAATGTTTTCATGACCAAAACACTAATTCTGACATTCTTGTCTCTTGTAATTCCAGATGACAGCAAACGTGAGTTCCAATATATTTATGATGTTATTCAGTTTATAACATTTACTTCTTATTATGTTGTTTTCAGACTTGTTTAATTCCAGTTGTCCCCCTGCTGTGCTTCCTGATGTAGCATGCATCTCCCTCAGCCTCATGTGTAAATGTACACAGTCCTCAAACACTTACTATGAAATGACAGACATGTGTCTTCTTACTTAAACTGATGAACAGAAGCTTCGATCTGGGTCATCTGTGTCAGACAGAATTTAAACGCAAACACCAAAAACAAAAAACAGTTATGTTTTTGCAAAATGTGTAAAATGTATTGTTCTTTGTCTTCATTTAATCATAGGTTTACTGTGAAAAAGATGAAATCCTTGTTTTCATATAGCAGCTGTTTTGCACAGATAATTTTCCATGAATGGGTAATCACATATATGTGATCAAGTATTTTCCTAATCATTTTTACCCTCTGTGAAGCTGAATGAAAGCAAATTAACATGCTGTATACCAGCGGTCTCCAGTCGCTCTGTGGTCCGGGTCGTTTGGTACCGGGCTGCGTGATTTGAGGCTCTTGGGCAGGCTCTGTTTGCTCATATTATAATGAACTATATTTATGTGTAATAATTCATAGCTTTGCACATAATGTATCTGTTCCATACTTTCTTCCATAAGTCCCTGTACGTTAAATTTGACTTTAGATTCCTTGTAATTTAATTTAGATGCATTTGAGTTCAAGTTCAGTGAGTCTGGACAAATCAGAGCAGCAGCTCTCTGTTGTTAGGATTTAGATCCAATTTGCATGAAAGTAACATGTAACATGAAGTCACTGATTATCCAACACAACAGTTAGTCTTTTATTGTCTATAAAAACTTATCATTGATCCGTCTTACTCTTATCCTTAGATCATTTTGTTTGTGTTTTGTAAACAATAATTAGTATTAATAGGACTATATTTAATTTGCTAGCATAGGAAATGGGATAGCAGTGACAAGTAGCACAGCATCTTTCTAACAACATGAAACACGACTGTTAGAGTGAAAATGTTACAGTGAGAACATTTTACATTTGCTACAGTTACAGCAAACATCTTTACGTCATGCTGATTTCTTTTTCTTGGAATGAAAATTGTTTCAGCCTCCTCACCTCCACGCACGGCTACAAATGCTACAGTAGCCACTTCAACAGCCTCCTCCTCACCTCCACGCATTTCCACCAGTCCTACAGTAGCCACGTCGTCTGACGTCTCACCTCCACGCATGACCACATATCCCATAGTAGCCACTTCAACAGCCTCACTTCCACGCACGACCACAAATGCTACAGTAGCCACGTTGTCTGACTCCTCACCTTCACACATGGCCCCAAATGCTACAGTAGTTAGTCCATCAGTGAATTCAACTGCCATGTCTGGTAATGTATTCAGAGTTTATAGTTTCATGGATTATTGGCACAGCTGTGTGATAAAATGCTACATTTGTAGTTTAGCATCGTGTCAGGTACAACCAGTCTGCTAGCTGTTAGGTATTTCTGCCTGAAGTTGACCTCCAGCCTGCTCTCACACAGCAACCAGAGCTCCTCCTACAAGCACCTCAAATGAGACCTCACTCACACCCACTCCACCCAGCAACTCATCTGACTCTCAGGCCTCACCTACAGGCACCACAGTGACAGCTACCACTGAAGGTTGGCCGTTTCTTTATTATACAGGCCTGTGATGACATTGATGTGAATATAAACAAAGAACACGGCGCTGCTGAGTTACAAGTACCTGTAAGGTGCTCTGAGCTGTTGTACATTCATGCTGCATAATCACAAACTAATAATTTTGTTCTTTTCTGATCTCATTTGAATGCATCGTTTCAGCCACCGAGACGACTCCTGAGCCTCCAAAGTGTGAGTGTCAGTTTAAAGATAATATGTCGTCTGCTTTCAAACACTAGTGATGCTGTCGAGCGTTTCTTACTTAGTGAAAGTTTATTTTTCTATCGAGTGTAAAGATTGTGTTTTAGTTTTAGCCAACGCTGGACTGTGGTCAACATCTGCATGAACAAACTGACTGAGATGAAACATTTCAGCAGCTGATTGATGTTCATGAACAAAATGTAACAATCGATTTGATTTCGTGCTCAGGTTCCTACACTGTCACACCCATCGAGTTTGGACTGCAGATTAATGTGATGAACTTCACCCCTGGTGACTACAACATCAGTATTACTGAAGGAGGTCGACGAGTGATTGAAGAGAGGGTCGACTCTACTCAACACAAGAGCCAACGCCTGAAGCCCTGTACTGAATATGAGCATCAAGTTTTATACAATTATGGCAATAAAATAATCAAGTGTACCTCCACTGGAAATAAAACTAAAACAAAAGAAATGAGTGAGTACAAATAATTCATGATTTTTTGTGTTTCACCTTCTTGTAGTTTAACAAACTTGATATCAAATATATTTGTGCATCACTTGTGTGTTTCAGGTAAAACAGACATTACAGGGCAAAGCAGCATAAATGGATGTGTTTGTTACCAGAGTAACTGGGACATCAGCTCTTCAATATCAGCACCAAATGTAACTTCAGCTGATCAGTGCAGCAGTGGCAGTAAAAGCTTCTGTGTCAAACACAGAGACATTTGCTCTGATTTTGAAACAACCTTCACTTCAGGAAACTGTTCTTCATTTAACATCACCACAAACATCATTGTTGGTTCGTACAAAACATTATGCCTTGAATTGAAATTCATATTCTTTAGAACTGATTTAATGTTTAATGCTTTTCTCTTTTTAATTTTTTCCTCAGATTTATATAATTCAAGTGAAATTGAACTGAGTGGTTCCACTGGACTTCCTGCAGTGATACAGCCAACGTTACCAAAGATCAAAGAGTGTAAACATATCACAGTTAATTACACTTGTTCAGGTAAGTGAAACATCCGCTTCATGGATCAATTTTTATTTTGAATATAAAACCAAAGATGAACTGCTACATGCACCGAGTTATAAAAATGATGTCGTCTTTGTTTCTCCTCCGAAAAAGACAAACCTGGTCCAGTGAACAAACCGCTGTCTGAGCTGGAGCCCTTCAGAAACTACAGCTGTACTGGTCTGATCTCAAAAAACAATATCAGCACGGATAAGACAACTCCACCCGTCCACCTTAACACTGACTGTGGTGTGTTGATATTTAACTTACCTCAGAGGGATGAAGCTTTTCCTCCTCAGATAGTTTGAAGTGCCACAAACTAACAGCTGCTGCACTGTTACTGTTTGTTTCAACAGATCTTAAATTTAACATTAAGAACAAAACAGCCATGAAATCTATTGAGTTGAGCTGGAAAACAACCAGTGATAACTGCAAGGACGTCCTTCACACCCTTCGCAATCTTTCATATGACTGCAGTTGTTCTTCCAATGATAAAACAGGTAAGTCCAATAATAATAATTTAAATTCACTTACATTTTTATAACTATTTTAGATTAAAATTTATTTGTTTCGTGTTTTTGGTTTGTTTATTTTTTAAAAACATCAACTTAATTGATAATTTACATATACAGAATATTTATTTTGTTCTTAAGGTAACTACTTGGCAATATAACATCGATTTAATTTTTGTACATAATTATAACTAAACACATGAAGTATGATCCAAAATAACGATATGTCACTGCATTCTTATCTTATACTCAGATCTCCAACCTGTTATGTTCAGTCTGCTGCTCATGTCGTTGTCGTGTTTACTAAAGCCAGCAGGTCAAAGTCACCTGAAGTCTCTTTAGCTGGACCTGCTGATTTAAACCACAAAGAGTTCATGAACATTATGTTACAGGAATCACAGGAATCCCAAAGCCTCAGTCTGACGGAGGAACGTGTGATTTTACTGGACTCGAAGCATTCACTGATTATACCTGTGGAGTCCAACCCAAATACAACAGCAAGACGGTTTCCAAGAAAAGGGAAGTTACACTGAGAACTGCCCCTGGAGGTAAGTTACCAAACTAAATATTCAGAATTACACTTCATAACAAAGCTGAACCTTTAATTGATCAAAATCAAACTTTGTTTAGCTTTATTTTTATTAATATCCTTCTAAAACACAACATGAAGACTTTGGTGGTGAACAGCAGAAAATAAAGTTACAAAATGATGTTTTCATGAAGAAGAATAAACTCGAGCTCATTTATTTTAGTGAAAGATTGGAAACAAATGTGTTTTTCAGTGTGACAGTCCTGATTATAATTAATGTGATTTAGATATATTTTAAGATAAATGCCATGAAACAGAGAGCATCCCTCATATCAACTAAATCCGACTCTCTGAAACTTTACAGTGAACATTAAAACATGCTGAGTCATCAGTGAAGAAACGTGACAGTAATTATGACGTTCAGTCGTTTAAGCAGCGCTGACTCAGACTCTTGTTCTCTGGGACTTATAGAAATGTGTTTGTTAATTTTCTTTACTCGTTCATATTATTCTGGAGGGAAAATGTGTTTAATGATAAGAGATAACTGAAGTTCATTCACATGTTTTCTGTTTTTTAAAGTTACATATCTGTACATTAAATGTAAGCTGGGCTCCATGAAAACAAAATGATAAATTAATTCTTCAATAATTAATAATTAATTTCTATTATGAATCCTTTTAACATTGCAAACATAAACATGTTTACTTTCACATGTTTTGTCTCGTTGCTGATGGACATAAAAATGAATCTTAAAACTATGATCCCTGTTTTCATTTCCTTACAGTACCCGACGGTTCCCCTAAAGTGACTGTAACTGTGCCGGAGAATAATGTGATTAAAGTAGAGTGTCACCATGAAGGCAAGATTAGAGGACCAATAGAAAAAAGAAGATTCATAGCACGTCTTCATCCTGGTGGTGAAAACAAACCACAGAATGAAACAGTTTGTAAGTTTGAATTCAAGGATCTGAGCTACTCTACAGCATACAGAGTGGAGGTTTGTATCATCCTACTTTTAAGTATATGATTATTTTATGGCTGCTTTATTTTAATGGTGTCATTTCTTATGAATGAACATCTGAAACATCTGTATTTATAGGTGACTGTTTTCAACGGATACTTTGAAAGCCAACCGGGCAGAGGAACAGCTGATACTCGCTGTAAGTATGGATTCAATGACACAGTTTGTTGGATAAATCAGTTTACATATTTACAAATTCAATTTACACATTGTACAGCCAAGTTTTTTAAAAGTACACCTTCTCCAAGATTTTATGACATAATAAAGATCATCTTTACATTAACCTAGGTAAGATGAACAACAACACCTGACATTTTACATCATATCTGTATTCACTTAATACAAGTTAAGCCAAAACTCAGAAGCAGTGTGTAAAAAACTAAGTACAGCCTTATTGCTTCCATAGGAATTCAGTAACAGCCACGTGCTGCTGATCAAATGCACTTCATTAACTGAGGTACAAGCAAATGTTAACACTTCTGGAGCATTTAGGTTTGCATTAACACCGTGCCAAGGAGGATTTCTAAACCATTTGGAAAGTCTATCATTCTGCAATAAGTGAGATTATTCACAAAGAAAACACTCAGGACAGTTACCAACTGTCCCAGGAGTGGACGTCCCAGAAAGTTCACCTCAGTGTCAGACTGTGCAGTGTTCATGGAAACTACAACAACCCAAGTGCTGCATCTCAGACTCTACAGGTCTCAGATATCATGTTAAATGCTACAACAAAACAAAGAATACTTAACGAAAAAGTACAATGAGCACAAAGTATTCAAAACAGAATTTAGAGGCCAGGAAGGTAAAGAATCTAAGTGTTCCAATGA
The DNA here is from genome assembly GCF_041146795.1 of Maylandia zebra. Lineage (NCBI taxonomy): Eukaryota > Metazoa > Chordata > Actinopteri > Cichliformes > Cichlidae > Maylandia > Maylandia zebra. The sequence goes on along the minus strand of NC_135183.1, from coordinate 39,166,197 downwards.
CCCATTCCAGAGTCCAGACCTCAATATGATTAAAATGCTGTCGCAAGACCTTTAGAGAGCTGTGCAGAAGTAAAAGCCCATAAAGTGCAATAAACTGAAGCAGTGTTGTAAAGACGAGTGGACCAAAATTCCTCCACAATGATATGAGAGACTTATAACGTCTACAAGAGAAGGATTATTTCAAGTTATTGTGGTGCCTTTAAGAAGTGGTTCTTAAAGGCACTGAATCATGAGATGTATTTAATTTTTCACACACTGCTGAGGGGTAGATTATTGTTTATTATGTCCTGATGTCAAACCTTAGAAATAACATAAGGTGTACTTTGTTTTTACCGTATGTTTTACATACATGCACTCACTCGTCCCATTCTTTTACAGATAATGACAAAGCTGTCATTGGGTTTCTGGTCTTCCTCATCATCCTCACGTCTGTGGCTCTACTTTTTGTCATCTACAAGATCTACATTTTGAAACGCCGACAGTCCCAGTAAGAAAACTTCTGTGCATATTCCACAGCATGCCTTCATCCTGTCTTCCTTCTCTCACCCCAACCAATCACAGCAGATGGCCCCGCCCCTCCCCGAGCCTGCCGGAAGAAACCTGCCGGAGGTTTCTTCCTGTTAAAAGGGAGTTTTTCCTTCCCACTGTCACCAAAGTGCTGCTCATAGGGGGTCATATGATTGTTGGGTTTTTCTCTGTATGTATTATTGTAGGGTCTACCTTACGATATAAAGCACCTCAAGGTTGTTGTTATTTGGGGCTGTATAAATAAAACTGAATTGAATATGTCGTTTCCTTTGTTATTTTAACAGCCGAGCTGCGCTCGCTTTTTTAGGATTTGTTCATTTTTCACAAATAAAAATGTTAATAAGATTTTTGCACTGCTTCTGTTGAATTTAAAAACCTTCCTATGCTCTTTTCTTCACAGTGACCTGGGAGAAAGCATGATGCTTATTTCAACAACAAGTGAGTTTTATTTAATAGTAGAGTTTCGGTTCCTGGCATCACTTATTTTCATATGTTTTTGTACTGTTTTTACTAAAACCTTTAGGGTTTAGATAACAACAGGATGACAGGCACACGATCAAGTAAACTATGTTCCTCTTTTCAAAATTGAATTGACTGTGAAGTCATGCTGGTTCTCATCTATGATCATTGGAACTGCTGTAAAAGCAGCTGTAGAGCACATAAAAACATCCTGTGAAATATCAAATCTGAAGAATTCAGACCCTTTTGGGAAAAGTGTAAAATGTACTAATATTTAAAGTTCAAAGTTAAATTTCATCACATTATGAGTAAATATGATGACTGTGGTATTTACTCATTTCTTTGAAAATGAAATGAATGCAGTGAAATTGTGCTTGAATAGGATTTTTCTTTAAACTCCTTTAAGCAAGAAGTGAAACTCTTGAGATCAAGAATCTCATTTACATAAGTGTCCTATGGCCGGTCTGAGGTAGGCGGAGTTAACCTGCCTTTTAACCTCATATATGTATTTTTATGTTATCTAACAGCAGATCACTTTGTTGAATTCGGGTGACTGAAAGAGTTATATAAAAACTATGCATACAAATTATGATGTATGTTAACAAATACTGTAAGATTCTGTTTTTTTTACGAGCTCATTTTTTTGCTGACTGCTTTTTGTAGATGATGAAGAAAACCTGTTGCTTGTTGAGCCGATCGCAGCAGAGGTCCTGCTGGAAACCTACAAGAGGAAGCTCGCTGATGAGGGGAGACTTTTCCTGGCTGAGTTTCAGGTAAGTGCACTCTGTGGTCTTTGGTAGGGGGTATTTCTACTTCTGTTATTTATTTTCAGGAATGGGTGATTAACCATAGTATGTCAGAGGAGCAGACAATGGAAAACAAAAGGCCAAAACTTGATCTGAATACATGTTAGACGGTTGGAGTCCAAAGTGTATGTTTTTTAAAGAACATTGCTTTAATTTACTTGCAGAGCATCCCAAGAATTTTCTCAAGATACACGGTGAAAGAGGCAAAGAAGTCCTGCAATTCTATCAAGAACCGCTACGTGGACATTCTGCCCTGTGAGCTGATCAATGTTATTAAAATCACTGAGAGTCACTGTGAAGACTGTCATCATTTATTTTATTTTATTTTTTGTCTTGAACTAGATGATTATAACCGTGTCCAGCTAACCACAGGAAATGGAGAGCCAGGATGCGACTACATCAACGCCAGCTTCGTTGACGTATGTAAAAATGTTCAGCTTGTTCAACATAAAGTTCATGACATCTGTTCGATAAAACAGTCAAACATCACTCCTGTTCTTCCTGCAGGGATTCAAAGAGTCCAAAAAGTACATCGCAGCTCAAGGTAAAGTCACGCTGCCGTCCTTCACACAGCTGCACTGAATGACTGTGATGTATGATGCTTATCTAGGGTGTTCTCGCTGCAGGACCAAAGGAAGAAACTATAAATGACTTCTGGAGGATGATCTGGGAACAGCAGTCCTCAATTATCGTCATGGTAACACGATGTGAGGAGGGAAACAGGGTAAGATCGTGTTTAAAGTTTTTAAAATGAGTCACAGAGAAATATCCTTTCTTTGAGAATCTTCTTATCTGATTTGCTTAAATCTTAGACCTTCGTATTGTTTGCTCCGTTCTCCTTCCTCACTGAGCGACAGTCAGCTTCTCTCCTCTCACATCGTTTCACAGGTCAAATGTGCTCAGTACTGGCCGTCTCCTGACCGAGAGACTGAGCTTTATGAGGAGTTTATTGTGAAGCTGAACTCAGAGGACCACTACCCAGATTACACCATCCGCCGTCTCAGCCTGACAAACGTAAGCCTCCGTCACATGTTGAACCGACAAAACTGTAAAAGTGTTTAATGTCTGTAATCATATCTGTGTAGAAGTGTTGCTCAGCATGCACATTTATCTCAATAACTGCACCTGCAGAAGAGAGAGAAGAACTCAGAGAGGGAGGTGACCCACATCCAGTTCATGAGTTGGCCCGACCACGGAGTCCCTGGAGAGCCACACCTCCTCCTGAAACTGAGGCGGCGCGTCAACGCCTTCAAGAATTTCTTCAGTGGGCCGATCGTTGTTCACTGCAGGTATGAAGAGGTCACACTCTACGCTCGGCTCAGGTTAACAAGTTTGTTTCACTTTGTTCCATCAGCCATGTCAGTACATCTGTAGGCTGATATTAGGCAAAGTCTGACTGGATGGACGTCTATTTGTAGCCACACCTACTTCTTCAGATCACCGCCTCTTAGTTTAATTCAGATTAAAACACGAGCTGTTAATTGAGATCTAAAGTGCGTCATTGTACATCAGGTTAAATAAGACAACGGCACTCATAGGTGATACTTCTTTCTCGTGCAGCGCGGGGGTCGGCAGGACAGGAACCTACATTGGCATCGATGCCATGATGGAAGGTCTGGAGTCAGAGGGCAGAGTGGACATCTACGGTTACGTGGTCAGACTCCGCAGACAGAGATGCCTCATGGTCCAAGTCGAGGTAAAGTGTGTGTGTGTGTGTGTGTGTGTGTGTGTGTGTGTGTGTGTGTGTGTGTGTGTGTGTGTGTGTGTGTGTGTAAATCAGAAGAATACTTGTAAATACAACGAGTTTGATGCCAATTCTCAGGAAAGTGAATCACCTTATCTGCATCTACAGACAGACAGAACAACAGATGGAAGGATATATGACAAAGATTAACAATTAGTTAAATCAGCTAAACTTAAATATGTACAGTTGTATATATTATGTATATTTTTTAATATATTTTTAAAAATGTTATGTTTATAAAAAGTTGTATTTTAAACATGTACACCGTACTCTTTCTGTCATTTCCTGTCTTCCTCGGTGTTATTATCTCCTGTCTTGTTCCGGTTTTGCTTCCTGTTTTTTTTTTTTTTTTGTTTGTTTCTCCTCTTTGTGTTTGGCCCCGCCCTCTTTTTCTTCACCTACATCTGCAGCTCTGTGTCAGTCAGCCCTCTGTGTGTACATGTGGTCCTGTTCTTTAGTCTGCATGTTCGTATTATAGACTCATTCACCTTTATATTTCACCTACTGTGTAAAGAAATGTATGTGAGGAACACCGCGTGTTAGATGTACATACACTGACTACACTGCACATAAACAAAGCTTCATTTTTTAAAATCCTGTATTAAATAAATGAGGGTAAATGAGATATAAATGCTGCGGCACATTCGAGGTTTGTCTCTCGTGCATTAACATGAGCACATTTGTGTGCACACAGGCCCAGTACATCCTGATTCACCAGGCCCTGCTGGAGCACAACCAGTTTGGAGAGACAGAGATCAGCCTGTCTGAGCTGCACAGCACAATGAACACGCTCAAAGAGAAAAACTTGGACGACGAGCCCACGCTCATGGAGGAGGAGTTTGAGGTACGCCGTATCTTATCACTTTTATAGCTGTAAACTACAGAAAAGCAGTGCGAGGGACCGAAAATGCAGCTTTGATCGTGTTTAAGTCGCTGAGTGGGTCACAGAGAACTCACGTAAAGAGTGTCTGACAGAGCTCTGACAGAATAATGTAAATGACCCTAAAACATTGATGTAGCACAAACGTCTGAAATCTAAAAATATCATCAAGTGTGCCTGTCGTCCTCTTCTCCATCACATCCTGCACGATGGATTGGATGGAAGCAAAGTTTTAATAGACAAAATGATCTTGCAGAGACTCCCCACCTTTAAAAACTGGAGGACCCTCAACACAGGAGTGACCGAAGAAAACAAGAAGAAGAATCGTTCTTCGTCGGTCATCCCCTGTGAGTTTGCTTTGCATGCACGCGTGTGCTCGCATGTAAGATTACATCTGCTCAGTTCCACTTCTTTCATATCAAACCTGCAGATGACTTCAACCGCGTGCTCCTGAAGCTGGATGAAGGACGAAGTCAGGACAGTGACCCTGACGAAGACGATGAGGAGGAAGATTCTTCAGATGAAGAGGATGAAGACTCCACTCAATACATCAACGCCTCGCACATCACGGTAACGTTCAGCCTATTTATGAACCCGTTTCTATGTAAACTACTAAAAATACCAGCCGATGTCAAACTGTGACAAACTGCTTCCTGTCACCTTCTTTCCTGTTGCACCAGATAATGAAATGTCTCATCTTCTATGTTTGGACTCGATGTGTTTGTCTCCCACACAGGGATACTGGGGCTGCCGTGTCTTCATAGTGGCGCAGACCCCACTGGCAGACACCACGGGGGACTTCTGGTCGATGATTTACCAGAAGAAAGTTTATACTGTCGTCATGCTTTCAGACAGCAGTGAAGCAGCGGTACATACAATATAACATACTTATAGTGATACACATTAAATGTACATGTGGTAAATATGCTTGTTTTCTCCTGCTCAACAGGACTGTATTTACTGGGACAAAGAGAAGAAGAGCTTTGGGGAGATTGAGGTGGAGGTGACGAGCACAGACAACTCGCCAAATTTCATCAGACGCACCATGCAGATCCGCCACGTCAAGGTAACACAGCCGCCACCTACTCTGCCTCTGTAAGCGAGCCTCGCCCACTGATGAGACCGGACATTTGTAAGCCAGCTGTGCTCTTCTCGTCCTCTTCTATCCACAGAGGAAAGACAGACGGGAGATAAACCATTTCCAGTTCCTGAAGTGGACGAGCAAAGAGGAGGTGCCGGAGAAACCTCAAGACCTCACAGACATGATCAAGGACATCAAGCAAAACTGCGGCACCAGCAGATCACAGAGGAACAACCCCATAGTGGTCCACTGCGAGTAAGAACACACGGGGAACAGTTCAGTGACGAGATGAGAACGGGGCAGCACGCAGCGAGGACGAGTCATCGTTCTCAGCGTTCAGATCAGTAAAATGTGTCGCAACAGCCGACTTCTCCATCTCGCTGGGTTTCAGGGCGGACACTAGTGTCCCTTTGATCAGTGTTTTTAAATAAAGAGCTCGGTAAAATCTAAGCAGCAGGATGTCTTTTAAACAGAGAAATCAGCTACGTAGCTGCATTTCTGCGCATATACAGATGCTGCCACATGTTTTGGTGCAAGCCCTACAGTTGACAGAGCATGCATGAATGCAGCAATCATTTACGTTGCAAATTTTAGATAAAGATCTTGATGAAAATGAGCTCACCCTGCTTTGCAGCCTCACCTCATTTCAAGGAAACCATGCATTTGATTTCCTTTCAGGCATGAATATGTTATAAAAATAGCGTGAACACTCCCAACAGCACTCTCTAAAGACACCTCACACAAAGTGTGATTACCGAGTGTACACAGTAAAATGCATCTATGTTAGTGTGAAAGACAGTAAAGGTCAGCTGATCAGGAATAGTTGAGTATTCCCATGAATTTAACCCAACATCAATTATTCTTTTAAGGAAATCCTTTGTTTGATGATTAATTAGTTATATTTTTATTTCCTATGACAACAGATCCACTTTTCATGTGATGTCCTTCACAGGCCCACAGCTGTCTAATACATAAATGGATATGTATAAATTAATAAACTCCTGTTTGTAACTTGTGTGCTCCTCAGCGACGGCTCGTCCCGCTCAGGGGTTTTCTGCGCCCTGTGGAACGTGCTGGACAACGCTGAGAGCGAGAAGCTGGTGGATGTTTTCCAAGTGGTCAAAACGCTGCGCAAAGAGAGACAGCGCATGGTCTCCAGCCTGGTGAGAAAGAGGAACACAATCGTTCACACTCTGCTTATAACCAGAGATCAGCGTTGCACATCACCAGTTCCCTGTTCTAGCTCACTATGAAATGTATATTTTATATTACTGTTTTAAAAACAAAAGTAAGCTCAAGTATAAAGATCATTTCTGCCTTCTATTTGATAACAAATCTATGAAAAAGCCACGCCCATTTGTTTTCTCCCTGCTGTTGATGTAAACTTGAGTCATTGTTGCATTTTGCCTGTTTTCAGCAGTGTGTTCAGGCTTATGTGAACTTTTACAGCAGCTGGAAACTGTAATGACTAGTTTGTGGCGACAGTAGAAGTCTGATATGAAGCACTGTGATATCCGTGCTTGTCCACACAGAGTTTAGTAGTATCGGTTCAGTGTTTGTGTTGTGTTCGTGGGATTCTTCCTGCTGGTTATTTAGGGAAGTGTGTAAGACAGCAAAGAAAGCAAGATTCACTCTAACAAGAAACACACTGAAACAATATTTGTTTCCTGTGTTTCTAACAGGAGCAATACCAGTTTATATATGACGCCGTGGAGGCCGTGTTCCCCGTTCAAAACGGGGAAGTGAAACCGGTGCAGGCCTCTGCAGCCGACTCGGTGCAGATCGTCAACGAGACGAAAGCGGCCGAGCAGAAAGACGAAGGCAAGGCTGAGGAGCCAGCCAGCACTACCAGCAACGAGCAGCAGGCGGCAGCAGAGAGCACTCCTCTGGTGCCTGACAAAGAAGAGAAGAAAGAGGAGGCGGAGAAAGAGGCCCCACCCACGGAGACCACGCCGCTGGACGACACCAGCAACGGTCCCACTGTCACGGTGGAGGTGTGAGGGTGCCGGCCGTGACTGTGTCCACTGATGGAAATAAGCGCTTCAGTTTTATGCTTTTTTAAATTACCTTATGAATGTATAAACGTTGTAAAACTTTTAGATTTGTGGAAGAATTTGACCAAATATCTCACGTCAGTTTCCAAAGTGTTTGATTTAAATTAAGTTATAAATGTTTCTGAATGCAAATGTAATTTCTCTCTTTTCACAAAGTTTACCAGCACAGCTGTCATCAAACTGGACCCTTTACTGGATATTTAAAGGGGTCTAACAACTAAATCTGAAATATACAGCAGACGAGTTGTTTTGTCCTCTACGCTGTTATTTAGTTCATCTTCTGTTTCCTCATTTATACATAGTAACAAGCATTTTTTGAACATTTAGTTAAAGTCAGTGTTTTATGGCACACTGCGTTTTTTATTACAGTTGTATTTATGCGTTGTATTTGCTCACTGTCATCGGCTTTGTTAAGCATATCTTTAAAAGATAAATATGTTCCTCACTCAGCTTCTTACTACAGGAACACTGAAAGGTTTGAAGTATCTGTTGTATATTTCTCCCACTAATGAAGTTGGAGCAACATTTGAATCAACATTTTTTGGTTGTGCTGAGTTTCTTTGAGTCACACCAGTAACGTACTCGTGGAGCAGACTGGGTCAACAGTTTTCTTTTTCGTTTGCAATAAATTTACCTGATGACATTTTACTCTGGATCTTTCCTTGAATAGAAAAATGTGAAAACGAGCTCAAATCTTCAGGAGGTTAAAATCATACACGTGTCTTTGTTTCTACATATTAGTTTCAGGGCTGAGCGGCCGATCAGAGAGAACACACTAATAACACGTCTCAGCTCGTCTCAGGGCGGCTCTGAGCCAGAAACCAAAACCTCGAGCTTCATCAAAAGTCGTTGCTAAGTGTGTGATTGTTTCAAGAGATGGGAAAACAAAATAGAAAACTGACAGTGCAAAAAATAGACTCAGTCATATAATTAAATCTCTTTAAAACGCATAAATAGAAATATCTCATTTCAATAAATAGGATGTTATTCATTCACACCAGTGTGTGAGTGTGTACAGCGCTATACAAATACAGGCCATTTACCATTTATTCATTCTGCCTTAAAAATGTAGAAACTTTGCTCACTGTTGACATTTATAGTTTGCTTACATTTATTTAATGTGTGAGAACCGCTGGGCTTGTTTTTATTGGCTGTCTTGCATAACCTGTGCTTTGGATCTTCCTTTGCTTAAATGGATAAATATGATTTAAGTGAATAATATGAACTATGAATATTCTGTTTCCTCTCTGCTTAAAATTCTCTTAAGTCCTTCTTTCAGTCTCACCTTAGAAGCAGTTTTTATGTCTTTACTTTTGTTTTATCGAGATTTAGTCTCAACTTTGACGGGACCATGTGAGAAATATCAAGATTTTACAGTTTCGATTATTGTTTGTACCTTTGGAAGCTTTGTGAATACTCGCACAGATGTCAGCACTTTAATCCTCGAGCACGTGTGGGGGGGACGTTGTGACTCCCAGTGCTAATTCGCTGTGGTTGGACAGCTTCTGTTTGTTTGTGTGCAACAATATAACTGTAAAGAAGGTTGTTTCTGATTTTAAGAAAATTAAAATGGCAGCTGCTCCAAATGTAGAAAAAACAGAAGATTTATCTTTTATTTTTTTGAAAATTCACATTTACTGTGATCATGTAAATAATTTATCATGTTTTTCTTTGACAAAGGCCAACAGTTACAAAATTTAAGACACACAAGACACAAAGCAGACAGTTTCCTTCTATTTGAATCAAAAGCAACATTTCTTGCTTTGAATCTCAGAAACATTCATCCTAACCTGAAGTCAAAAGTATAAAAAGTCTGTCCTACGAATTTAAAAAATCAAATATGTTTGAAAAGAAAGAAAAGGGTGAGATCTGTGCCCTGTACAGCTGACTGAGGCCCTGTGAGGGTTTGTGAACACAGCAAATGCCAGAATTTAAATCCTCTAACGAACTAAACCTTTACAGTCACAGAGGATTTAACAGCTTCGTAGTGTTGATTGTTTACGCTGTGGCGTCACAGACGTCCACGTTAAACTACGAAGGACTCAAACGTTACAGTCGGTGCACTGGACAGTAACATGTTTCCAAGCTAAACTCTTTTGTGTGCATTCAGCAGACACAATAACACAACACAGTGTAATAAAGGACACGTAGAAGCTGTTTGTCAGCGACTCTCAGTCAGTTTTAGTGAGGAATGAAATCTCAGAGGTGCTACAGCACCGACACGTAGCAGCACTACACAATCAATAGTGTCTGCAAATACTTTGTGGTGTTCAGCTTGGACATGTTCTCTGTTGCAGTGCTCGACATGCTTCGTTTCCTGCTGCAGTTACACCTCGCTGCATACATGCGATCGTGCTGTTCCTGTAAATGTAGGACTCAGTGATGACCTGCAGTCATTGCTAAGTTTAGCCGTGCACACTCGATTGAACATCATTTTCTTGATGTCTCAGAAGCAGCAAACTTACTTTCACTTCTTTCTGGATCCCCCCCCCCAAACCCCCATTAATGCATTTCTATTAAATACCAGAAGCAGCTGCTTTCATAGCTACACTGAGCTTCATGCATCAGTGAGAAGAAGAGAAGAGAGAAGAAAAAGGCCAATGGACGGAGGTTTTGTTTTTCATCAAAAAACATCTTCTCAATTAGTTATTTTGCGTATGGCATTGTGTTATTTTCACATGCTTACCTTTACAACAGGTAAGGTTTGCAATACTTATGAGGAATAAAAACAATGACTGACTATCCAGCTACACTTCATAAGGTTGAGTCTCAGCTGTTAATTACAGCTTGTGCTCAACCAGGAGCCACATGTTCTTGTCCCAGTTTATCATCTTTCCCACTTGGCAGCTGTTTTCATCGTTGCCTTCGTGGCTGTTTCCATTTGTGCTTCCCCGATCCAGGTACCGTCACTGTAACGCATCAGTTCAAGGCACAAACGCGTCCTCGCTGCTGTGTGTTACGTGGTTGGAGTTTATTTGGAATCAGTGACCTCTGCAGAGTGTCCCGCCTCCAGCAGGACCAGTTAACTGGCTCACCATCAGGTTTAACAGCTTGCACCAGATGCACTGGGATGCTTGTGATGCACCGACTGGCCGACCACGATTCACCGTAACAACCAGTGTTTCAGCTCTGATGTGAACCTGCTGCCGCTTCATTGGGCTGGTTTAGCAGTCGCAGGCCGGGCCTTGCTGGGCTCAGCTATCGCCTGAGTGTTATCAGTTCGAGCTTTAGCGGTCTCTGGACGGGTTTTGGACTCTTTCTTTGGCGCTGGGAGGGTCAGCGGTTCCCAGAGGAAGAACTCGTGCAGGAGCGTATTAACAGGATCCGGACACTCCATCATGACCATGTGACTGCCGTCCTCCAAGACCTTCAGGAACGCCATTAGAAGTATCTGATAAAAATAAGGATAAGAATAAAGGTTAGACTCATCACCAGCTCAACACTTTCTGAATGATATTGTCAAATATTTCTGCAAATAACAAACTACAGTTCAAATGAATGAATCAGAGTCAAAGTGTGAATCCAAACAAAACCTTTTGGTCCTTTTTAGTGGGCGGAAAACAAGCACATTATGTGTGTAAGTTGACAGAAGGACACGATTTGGCATTTACATGAATTTCTGTGTCTCTTCTCATGAATCAGCCACTAAAGTTCAGCCGCTGCATCATCGTTTTAGCTGCTGTTTACCTGAGAATTTGTTAAAGCAGCTGATTTTTTTAAACATTCACTGGATGCTGTAAACTGACCTGATTTCATATTTCAGCTTGTTACGGTGAATTTGTTTGCAAACTGCTGCTCGTTTAGCAAAGCACTGATTCAGTTGTTTTTCTGGCCACCTGAGAATTATATTTCTATCTTTGCTTTGATTACCGACCCCTGAGGGAACGATCTGTTTCCTAAGCTAATTTCATCGCTGCGTGCAGAGCAGCTATTTTCATCAGAGAGAAGAACCAGGCTGAAAGATTATCAAATGTTCACCAGAGAGTTCAACTTGAAACACAAAGCAAGGTGATGATTCTTATCTTATATTACATAGCTTTGAAATTATGACGCTCTTCCACGTCTTTGTCCCGTCTTCCTCCAATCACCCCAGCTGGTTGCAGCAGATGGCCCCGCCCCTCCCTGAGCTGGTTCTGAGGTTTCTTCCTGTTAAAAAGGAGTTTTTCCTTCCTACTGTCACCATAGCACTTGCTCATTGGGGATCTTCTGATTGTTGTGGTTTTCGCTACCTTACAATATAAAGCACATTGAGGCACCTGTTGTTGTGCTTTGTTGCTGTATAAATAAAGCTGAACGTCTGTTTTAATGAAGTTTTTTAACTGGATTTTCTTCTTTCCAAACTGGGACACATTTCTTATCCTTTTCACCACAGAATGATGTTTTCAGTCCACAATCTGTTATTTATAATAATAATAGCTTCATTAGGAAGTGTGAGACCCCCCACTTACTTCTGCCATTCGTTGGTCCTCTTCAACAGGGACAAATTTGTCATGCATGCCATGCACCAGCAGGACGGGCACTGTCAGCTCAGCGTGGTAGACCTCGTCCCCCTCAGGCCAGTACTGCCCGCTCATCATGGCACGCAACACAAAAGACGACACATTGAAGGCATTGTTCTCTTTCAGCAACTGCTTCTCCCTGGCGCCCTGCCGAGCAAAGCCCGCCCTGCAGAGTAGACGACATTTATACCAAAGAAAAAATTATTATTTTAAACATTAATTTAACAGCAGATTAAACATAAGAAGAATTATCCTACATACATGATATTACACATACAATAAACAGGATTTGCTACTACAGACAGTTTTACTGTCTGCACGACTTTTATTTCTTTGTCAAACTCTCTTACTCACACTCTTTCTGCAAAATGTGTAAATACGATTGGTCTTAAATAAATATTGGCACTATGATGTAATATTGAAAAAGCAATGTATAACACTGCAAAATACCCAACTGTGTGCACATTTCATCTGACTGGACTCATTGCGTTTATGTTTAGGAGGCTACAAACCTGAACTTCAACTGTTTAGAGAAACAGAAAACAAACTGAGTCGTGCCTCCTTCCTTGGAGGATCTTTCAATTTCGCTGTCTTACTTGAGAAAGCACCAGGCGAGCAGCGGGGAGAGGCAGTGAAGCACACAGGTGGGCAGGTTGAAGATGGAGCAGAGGCTGGGCTCCAGAGCTGTGGGACCGCCGCCGTTGATCATCACCATCTTGTGAATTTGTTCTGGATATTCATGAGCCAGGAAGGTGCAGAACGACACACTAGACAAAAAGAACAACAGGCCGGTTACAGGACAGACTGAAAAAACCAGGTAATCATGCTGTGGTAGTCATCTTTGAAATCTACTGTTCAGAATTGGCCTTTTTTTATGTGTGAGTCCAAATATTGTGCCTCACTTTTTCACTTGCTCACATTTTCACAAGTCAGCACGTCTTTAAAGTCTGGATTAAATATAGTGTGTAAGAAACTGAGCAATAATTATCACAGTTAACAGCAATAACACTGATTTTAATGGCTATACAGGAAGTAAAAGGAAGTTAGTGTAGCATAAGACCCAGCTAAATAACAGACAGAATAAAATTTAGCATTATTTATATTCACTACACTCGAAAAAGTATTTATGCACAAAATGCCGACTTCAAGTCATTTGTTTGCAGGAAATTACAGGAATTTGATTACGTGTAAACTTTCCATGTAATTTTTGTTACATACAATGCAAAACACACTTATTAGAATCTGGTCAAAAGGAGTTCACTGGATGGGCATAGATTCAGTTTACAGGTTTATTCAGGAGGCAGAGCATACATACTAACTGAAGGCTGGCGGTTTGTGGGTGGTGCCAAATATCCTTGGGAAAGATTCTAAACCCAAGTTAGTCCCCAACCCCAACCAATCACAGCAGATGGCCCCGCCCCTCCCTGAGCCTGGTTCTGCTGGAGGTTTCTTCCTGTTAAAAGGGAGTTTTTCCTTCCCACTGTCACCAAAGTGCTGCTCATAGGGGGTCATATGATTGTTGGGTTTTTCTCTGTATCTATTATTGTACGATCTACCTTACAATATAAAGCACCTTGAGGCGACTGTTGTTGTGATTTGGTGCTATTTAAATAAAAATGAATTAAAGTTGCTCTCTGATGCATCCATCAGTGTAAATGTTAGTCAGAAAGCACATATGCATAGAAAAAAGTGCTTGGATGAATCATGCAAGTTGTATAAAGCTACCTGAGTGCTGAGTAGAGTAGAAAAGCACTTTATAAGAACCAGTCTGTTTACCATTTATTCTGTTGTATTTTACTCAAAGTTATTGTTTCATGCTTATGAGGGCAAAGAATCATTTATTTAGTTAGACTAGAAAGTCCCTTTGAAATTAAATATATATGTTATTCACATACTAAATGTCTGTGCTGTATAATTTACATTTGTGGTTTTAATTATAGCTCTAATTATAGAAGTTTAACAGTTCTTCTTAACATATCTTTTGTTACTGTATAGCATGTCCCACTGTATGTTGCTACACCTTTTGTTTACTGGCAACTTTATTTTCCATAGCTTATTATGATGTGTCTAAAAAAACTATTTTTAGAATTAGTTTTGAACATTTTTAATTATTCATCCCTTGTGGTCTTTGAACCAGTGTATTTGTTTTTATTGTAGCTTAATTGGTGTTATTTTTGTACTTTTGATTGTTTTTAATGTATTTAATCATTTTTGTGTATCACTTTATAACTGCTGTGACTGTTAAAGTGCTTGAAGTTGGTTTGGTAAAATTCTTGTTTTATCTTCATGAAATCTAAATATGTTGAATTTTAATGAAACTGCAGAGTAAATTCTTATATTTCAGAACCTCCAGTAAGATCTCAGATCTTTGCCTGACAAATGACTGAAACAAAGAGGCGCTGAGGTTTCCTGAACACTTCTGGATGACCTCCGGACCGTGTTCTGTTTGAACGCTGTGATCTGGGACTCACCCGTAAGAGTGTCCTATGAGGATATTCCTCTTCCGAGCGTATCTCTTGAAGATGATTCTCATATCCTCAGCCAGCGCATAGAACGTATACGCTGCAGGAATCTGCGGTGCTGAGCTGGCTCCGTGTCCTGCCAGGTCCGGGGCAATCACTTCGTAGCCCAGCCGAGAAAAGAAGTCCAGCTGGCTTCCCCAGATATCCAGCGAACCTCCGACTCCGTGAATGAAGAACAACGTCACATCTGGATGTGTCCCTTTACAGGCTGATATCTTCCTTTCACAGTCAATCACCACAGTGCGCTTGGGCTTCCGCCTGCGCTTCCTGGGTTGCTGAGATTGGTCAGTCTGTCCAGCAGCAGAAGCCTCACCCACTGCTGCTGCTGTGTCGGATGCGCCGTTGTTTCCAGCCGTGAGAGAGTCTGATCTCGCCTCAGGAATGCTGACGGGCGGCAACGAATTACCACAGTCCGTCAGTTCTACCTCCATGGTGCTGTTGGGTTCTGTCTCTCCATTCTGGCAGCTTTTCAGCTCTGCACTCGCCCTGTCACCCAAGTTCTCAATGAACAGCTGTCCGTTACGGTAAACTGTGATTTTTCGTTTGCAGCTCACACTCCCACCAAGCCCGGTGGGCTCCTCCACCACCGGCCTGTCGGGGATGATATGCCGAACTCGCAGAATGCGGCCCGGTTTTACCTCCACAAACTCGTAGCCATCAGCAGGTTCTGAGGTTTCTACAGGAACCACAATATTGGTCGGCTTTGAGGTGAAGCAGCAGAGCAGACCTTCCAGAAAGCTGGTCAGCATGGCTGCCAGTCTGCAGGGAATATAGTCACATAAAAACACACATAAGAAACACGAGCGAAGAGGGTCATTGAAGAGATGCAGACAGGCAGCAATGTGAACCTTTATCATACAAGCAAGCTCTCTAGTTAAGCCAGAATAAGAACACAAAACTATGGCAAAATGATTCTCTGCTCATGTCATTAGAAATTCGCTCAGGAAGATGAATATGAGGAGATGAAGGCACAGTACACATGCATACATGCATCAAGCACATGCATTTGGAGAAACAGCAGAGTTAAATGGCAAATATCAACTAAATATATGCTGCATGTCATTTAAGACTTCTCTACATCAACTGACTATCTGGGAAGCTTAAATGTACCATTCAGAGAAATAAACAAGTTCAGGTGCCTTTACAACCCGGCATCTGTTTACAACTTAAAGCCTTGCTGCTTTCTGTCAGACGTAACTGATCACCATCTTTACTCAGCACGGCCTTTCGTGGTATTAATAGACATGAACGGATGGTAATAGCTCCCTGAGTTAAAGCTGTCCACCATGTGATCGCTCTGCAGGAGCAACACGCAGCAGCACTACTGGTTAAAACCACACAACAACCCATCGGTGATTAAAGGTGCTTTTTTTGAAGCGTTGCTCAGTGATTATTGAAGGAAATTCATGAATAAAGAAAAGCCAGTGTTACTTTGGTGTAAATTAAGCTCATATAGACAGCACGCTCTTCTTCTTCTACTGTATATCATATTCTTCAATTCCAATACAACCACCTTTCTACTTCCTTGCTTCTTTTGAAACTTCTGCAACAATTTTGTAACTAAACAGCCCCCAAAAGGTGTCCCTGTACATTACACAGGTCCTCCTGCAGTATCAGTTGTTGGTTGATTATCTGCTATGGCAACAGCAGCCATGCAGGGTCTGCAAGCGTCTCTGCTGGCTGCATTATCCTACCTTCCTCCCTACTAGAAAGGATTATACTCTCAGTCTCTCTGTTTAAGTCCACAGAGCACAATCTGTCTCTGGATAAAAACAGGAAACTATGGCACTGTGCAGAGACAGTTTTATACTGTTGCGTTTTTCTCTCAACTTTACATCAGCTCCTGTTTTCATGTGGGGATTATAAGCACAACGTAAAACAATATTCCTGCTTGGCCCTTTTAGTCCTTTCTGCTTATACTGGCACATCCACTCTCCAAATAACAGTGCGGTGCTGCCTGTACTGACAGGAAGAGGCTGAGAGCGGCATTTTCACATAAGTGAGGGTCGCCCATTCATCTCACAACAAAAGGCATCATTTTGATCAGGCAGAAGGAGTGACGCATTTTATTTCCTGTTCCATTTGTATAAAATACTGGCGAGGCTGGATCATAACCTGAACCAGCTTACAAGCATAAAAGATAAACATTTATCCATCTACCACGCCCCCTGTCACATAGTCCGATCCCCCCTCATCCCCCTCACCAGAATTTACATTTCAAATATTGTATAACAAGACAAAACTGCAAACTCATAACTAACTGAAGCCTTTGATTGAAATACCAAATAATGACACTCGTTCTCTCTTTCACACGTGGCATCACTTCTGCTATTGTTTTGTTTGTATTAAGTGCACACATGAGTCTGTGACAGCAGACAGCCGATCCCTCAGCATGTTTGTGCTCTCTGCTCATGTTGCCTTCATATTGAATCATTTTTGGCTTTTTAAAGAACTTATTTTAGCATCGCACTCAACAACAAACAAATCCTCCCAAACATAAGAAGTCCCTTCAAATTGCATTATGTTTCTTCACGTCAATATACGGGCCGCAAGTGACGTGGGCCGCAAGTGGCCCCCGAGCCACGAATTTGACACCCCTGATGTAAATGAACTGAACACAAAGAAGGTCTTAACACAATCAGGACACATTCACATAGATGCAGGGTGGGAAGGACTCTTTTTTTTAACATATTGTAACACAAAGTCACACATGAAAGTACCTACATTCATCTAACACTATATTTTTTATGCAAAGTACAGCCAGGGTGTTACTATCTATTGATTGAACCATGATGAGCTTATGTTCACAGGCAGATATTCACAACATCCTCCCTGTGGCTGTGCCGTCCATTTAAATATCACCTGATTAAAGTCGTCCCTATTAGTGAGTTTGCTTCTTGCTAAAGTTCCTGCTCGGGCCCTGCGGTCGGAGACTGTGACTGGCTGTTATATAACATTGCATGCAGGTTAGACACAATCACAGTGGGACTGATGCGCAGAAAAACGAGTAGAGACTGTAATTCGGATTAAAAACAACTGCATTAGCTTCACTGTTGCTATAGTCTCACACTTGTTTATTTAATCAGTGTATTAGTTGTGCTGCACCATTAAAGATCCATTGCATTTGCTGACATGTTTGACACAACTAGAATCACATAGCAGGTGTGGACTGAAGCTTTGAAATGTGATATGTTAGTAAGTTATACATTTTTATAACCAGTTTGTTGTAACTACAAATTCATCAAAGTGACCATTAAGAAATAATTTAAGCAAAACAACAACGAAAATGCATCTCTAATGGTTTGGGTGGTGGTCTTCTTCTTCTACTACTACTAATAATAATAGGAGTCTTGTACCTGGTATTTAAAGCTGCTGGGCCCATCCATTCACTAAACACAATCAAAGCTCTTTGAATAGACTCACTGTCTGATGCATCAGGTGAAGCAAGTGCCAGAAGGTTTCTCTTTTCAGTGTACACTAGAATGTAACGTCAAATAAAAATCCTTTCCGTTATTTACACCGAATGACCCGTGCGTCTTCAATGACGGAGCTCACCTTTACATAGCGACCTTCGTCTTGCCTCCTGCAGAAATCCTTAAACTACTTTATAATCTGAATATTTACAGTCCGCAGAAAAAAAATGGGATAAACACACTAATTAAATCAGAAGGCTTACCTTTCCCTGTTTCCCTTCAAATTCCGTCTAATTTTTCAGATTGTTTTCTCGTCAAGCATCGGGGAAGTAGGAGAACTATAATCTGTTGCGGTCAATCCAGTAATCTAATTTATCTGGATTTTGTTGCCCTGTCCACATGGCGGCCAGTATCGACCGACTGACAGCGCATCTCTTTGTGGGTCACAGGTAGATCCACATATCTGCGCGCTCCAGAAACTCCACGTCCACGCTGAAATATCTGCGCGTGCGCTCAGAAACCCACCGGAGCTCCGCGGATGTTTTTAATCCATCGATAGCTGATCGTCTTACAAACACCGTTGGCTCCCTGTTCTGTTAGTGGGAGTGAACACTTGTCCCCTGCTGCTATGTAAGGGGAGACCAGACAATTGGAGAGAAACCTGTTTGTCCGGCGGGAAAGGTGCCAGTGAAGTAAAACCGATTAACATTTAAATCAATTAAAAAAACAAAGAAAAAGAAACGTAAAGAAGGGTGTGTGTCGGGGGGGGGGGGGGGGACAACAATACCTGCGGCTTTTCTAAAATAAAATAAAAAGTTAATATAAGCATAAATGTTTGAACAATTGACAATAAAAATCTTGTTGGTCGACATACATTTAAGGGCATGAAGTGTTCCTGCCTGTGTGTGTGTGTGTGTGTGTGTGTGTGTGTGTGTGTGTGTGTGTGTGTGTGTGTGTGTGTGTGCGTGCGTGCGTGCGTGCGTGTGTGTGAGAGAGAGAGGGGAGGGGGGGTGGCTTTTCATCCGAAACCCACTGGCACACTTTTAGAAAGCACTCAGTCCATTCTTCCTTGCCACCTTTCCTCACCGCTTCCTCTTTGTTTTTCTTGCATCTTGTCTGCTTCTCTCTCTCTCTCTCTGCCACACCCCTTTGTCTCTCTCTCTCTTCTTTTGTTGATCAGGAAAGCAAATTAGCTGAGCCACAGTTTCCCTTTAAATGTGGTCAATTTCTTAGACAGCCTTGCTTAACAAAACCATGAATTCTTTCACTCACTTCTAATAATACTTCCTTCACCTCACTTTTAAATAACTCTCTTTACTCACTTTTCGCGGATGACACCACAGTGGTTGGACTCATCTCAAGGGGGGATGAGTCGGACTACAGAGATGAGGTCAACAGACTGACTGAGTGGTGTTCAGTTAACAACCTCCAACTGAACACCACGAAAACTAAAGAACTTATCTTGGACTTCAGGAAGGGCAGAGCAGATCCGGCCCCACTTTACATTCACGGGAGCTGTGTGGAGAGGGTACACTCCATGAGGTTTCTGGGCGTGCAGATCTCTGATGACCTCTCCTGGACTACAAATACCACGGCGGTGGTAAAAAAAAAAAAAAAAGGCCCAGCAGCGTCTCCACTTTCTGAGAGTGCTCAGGAGGAACAACCTGGAGGAGAGGCTGCTGGTGACATTTTACAGAGCCACCATAGAGAGCATCCTAACGTACGGCATAACAACATGGTATGCAGGGTGCTCAGCTGCGGACAGGAAAGTACTGCAGAGGGTCATCAACACAGCCCAGAAGATCACTGGCTGCTCTCTGCCCAGCCTGGAGGTCACTGCAAACTCTCGGTACCTCAGCAGAGCTGGCAATATCATCAAAGACCACTCTCACCCCAGCAACCAACTGTTTGAACTATTACCGTCAGGCCGACGGTACAGGTCACATAAAACCAGGACAAACAGATTCAGGGATAGCTTCTTTCCCAGAGCTATCACCGTAGTAAATAAGCACAAAAACAACTGAACCTATTCCATACCGTCACTGTCATTATATTATGCTGCTATTCATACTGTCATCATATTAATGCTGCTATCCTGTATATATTGTACATACTATTGTTTGAGTACTTACGATTGGTTTTTTTGTACTTTTTATATTTTACATTTATATTTATTATTGAAACTTGCACCAAGGGAGTGGCACTCCAATTTCGTTGTACTCTGTACAATGACAATAAAGGCTATTCTATTCTATTCTATTCTATTCTATTCTATTCTATTCTATTCTCACCAAGCATTTTGCAAGCTAGATTTTACACTGGTTAACTTGAAAGGTCAAATTCTGAAAGTGTCTTGGTTTGAATATCAATGACAGGGGCGATCGTGGCTCAAGAGTTGGCAGTTTGTCTTGTAATTGGAAGGCTGCCGGTTCGAGCCCCGGGCAGTCTCGGTCGTTGTGTCCTTGGGCAAGACGCTTCACCCGCAACGGTGCCCTCTGACCACCACCTGTAGGCAACCTACTGGTGGTGGTCAGAGGGCCCGGGGGCGCCAGTGTCCGGCAGCCTCGCCTCTGTCAGTGCGCCCCAGGGTGGCTGTGGCTACAATGTAGCTGCCATCACCTGTGTGAATGTGTGGATGACTGAATGTAGTGTAAAGTGCTTTGGGGTCCTTAGGGACAAAGTAAAGCACTATACAAATTAGGGCTGCCACGATTAGTCGACTATCAAAATCGTCGACGACTGATTTAATAGTCGACGTTGTTTGAAGCTTTGTAAGATCCCAAAAGACGCAGGAATAAGTAGCAGGATTTAAGAGTGTAATAACGGACTGAAACAGAAGATGGCAGCACTGCATGTACAAGGATGCCAGCTGCCGTTAAACCCCGAAGAAGAAGAAGCTGTGTCCCAGAATTCATAGCGCGGCCCAGCTCAGTTTCCAACAATGGCGGCAGCTAGTTAGTTTTAATATTACTCTTATTATTCTTTCTGGGTCACAAAATAAACGTTTAACATATTTTCAGGCGAGAATGTAGCTGTGTAAACCTCAAATATCTGCTCAGTTTATCAAGACACCGCATATTTTCAAAAGCGCTCCGACGTTTTCGGAGACGTCTGTTACCCACTAGCTCGATAGCTAGCCGGGGGCTAGGCTAACTAGAGCCGTGAGAACACCGGACTCCCGGCAAATCGTTTTCAAACCCACCGCCGTCTTTCGCTACTCAGGTTAAACATGATATATGAGTCACTTAGATAACTTAAAATGTTATTGTTTGGCTTTTTTCAGTGTTTTATTTGTTCCTGAGTAAATCGGTTTGGCTGAGATTAAAGTTATAGTTTTTACCAGAGGTGTGGACTCGAGTCACATGACTTGGACTCGAGTCAGACTCGAGTCATTAATTTTATGACTTTAGACTTGACTTGAAAAAATGTTCTAAGACTTGTGACTTGACTTGGACTTTTACACCAATGACTTGGGACTTGAATTGGACTTGAACCGGTTTACTTGAAAAGACTTGATATTTTACCCCAAATATAAAATTTAGCATGCATATTATATAGAGATTGAAAATGTGACGTCATTCACGGGTAGAACCGCAAAGGATTCTGGGAACTCGTGGCAAGCGGTACTAGCGCACGCAGGCTTTCAATTAAAATCAGTTATACAGCGATAAAAAGAAACACAAACATGTCAAGAAGCTGTTGTATTATTAACTGCAATAGCCGGTCGCATGACAGCCACGGGAAGCCGACGGGTAAAGAGATCGGTTGTTATCGGATTACGTCGATAAAAGAGAAATTGTTCATGTTTCCGAAGTAACAAAGAGGCGACTGGATTGCAGCCATTCAAAGATCAAATATAACGTCCCAGAACACTCCAGCTCACAGGTTAGTCTGCTCCAAGCATTTACACGAAGGTCAGTCTGCTGTTGTAGTTAATGCGTCATTTTTCTTAACATAATTGGTGATATAGGTTACAAGCAAGTCTGGCGCTGAACAGAAATTGTCGCGCTATGCTCCTTTATTTATTGTGCATAAATAGTGAATTGTCCTGACACAATATTGCGTTTCGCTTCTGTTATTATGGTACATTGACAAAAATATATACTTTTATTCACAGGATAAAACAGGTTTTTTGTATCACTAATTGCCCAGTACGATTACAGCATCCAATATTATTGTCACTGCTACATTTCTGTGATGGGTACCAGAAATTATTTCCACTACTAATTAATTACCGTTGAGCTCAAAGGTCCTATTAATAAACGGTTAAGGAATGTGTATTTATGAAGACGATTTGTGAGACTGGTAAACTTATGATACGTACGATGGTCTTTCGTTCTACACGGTGCATTTCAAGGTCCTGCACCCATCCGTCGGTAAACTGTACCTGGGCTTGTTGCAGTGACCTGAAGTTACTAAACTTCATGAGTGTATGCGCTCACTCCAAGAACCGTATGATTATAAATATGCATATAAATATGCTAAGATGAGATAGCTGACTTCATCTAACTAGCAAATGTTGTCCAGGCTACGTTGGTGATACAGTTTTTTTTTAATGTGTATGATATTTTTGTCATGCGATTTTAAAGCCGGTCCTACAACCGCATCCAAGAATAACATGCAGCTTATCTCAGAACTGTCGGTGAAAATTATTCTTGGAGCTAGGTTTAATTGAGCTGCATTTTAAAGAGGTGCAATTTCACAATTTGTGTATATTTTCTAAGTTCACTATTTTGTCATGTGTTGAGAAAAACACAGATTTAAAAATTACATGGTCTAATATTTACATTTAGCATAACTGCAACATGCTTTTTTTCGTTTGTTTTTTTTAAAGACTCGAAAGGACTTGAAATTCAAAGTTTCAGACTTGTGACTTGACTCGGACTTTTACACCAGTGACTTGAGACTCGACTCTGACTTGCCTGACATTACTTGAGACTTGACTTGAGACTTGAGGATAAAGACTTGAGACTTACTTGAGACTTGCAAAACAATGACTTGGTCCCACCTCTGGTTTTTACACAGCTGAATAAAGTCAAGCAGACAGCTGATTATCAGAAGTGTGAGATGCTCCAGAATTTACTCCGGTGTCCTGTTATATTTTAGATAGCAAGGAGTTTATTAAACTTCACCGAAACAATCTGCAAATTTCATTAAACTTTAATATCATCTTGTCTTTATTTTTAGTTAGCACAGACCTTAAACACTTAAAGCTGTAAGCTAATGATAGTTATATAAGAGCAGATGCTGCCGGTGCAATAAGCTGTACTTTTTACGTCCAATGGATGATGATCTGATTAATCGGTAGTCGTTTGTGGCAGCCCTAATACAAATACAGGGCATTTTACCATTTCAGATGACCCCTCCAGTTAATGAGAAGTCATAAGCACAGAACATTCAGTTCAGTTAAATTCAATTCAGACTCATTTATACAGTCATCCTTCAAGACAACAGTAATCTAAAAGAGCTTAAATACGTTAGTTTGTGAATCTGAATACTCTCTCCATCTACTTAGCATTTATCCTCCAGCATCATAAGGCCCCGTGGCTGCTGTTGCTATGTAACTAAGCCACTCAGCCAGTTATAATTTAAGTGTCCCTGTTATCCAGAAGCCCCATTTAAATCCAGATATTTTGCTTTTTTGTTTGTTTGTTTTTTGCACAAATCTTCTTAAGTTACAGTGAAAACAGATGTCATACACAAATAATATTCTCCCCATCTTAGCATTTTTTTATGTTTGATTTTATTTTTAATTTATTTTATTTTTTTGTCCTTTTACATCATACAGAGCTGCTGTGTAAGTTGCCATGGCTGTTGTTGCTATGTAACTACTTGTAAGGAGTCCAAGGAGGCAGGTGACAGCGAGGTGGGAGAACATACAGAAACCAAAACCCAGCAATCCACGAGAAACCGGAAGGACTGGCAAATCCACTCATGCACGGTTATAATTTACATCTCCTTTTCAATTCAAGTCAATTCAATTCAATTCAATTCAATTCAATTCAATTCAATTCAATTCAATTCAATTTTATTTATGTAGCGCCAAATCACAACAAAAGTCGCCTCAAGGCGCTTCATAGATTCAGAGAAAAACCCAACAATCGTATGACCCCCTATGAGCAAGCACTTTGGCGACAGTGGGAAGGAAAAACTCCCTTTTAACAGGAAGAAACCTCTGGCAGAACCAGGCTCAGGGAGGGGCGGGGCCATCTGCTGCGACCGGTTGGGGTGAGAGAAGGAAGACAGGATAAAAGACATGCTGTGGAAGAGAGACAGAGATTAATAACAGATATGATTCAATGCAGAGAGGTCTGTTAACACATAGTGAGTGAGAAAGGTGACTGGAAAGGAAAAACTCAATGCATCATGGGAATCCCCCGGCAGCCTACATCTATTGCAGCATAACTAAGGGAGGATTCAGGGTCACCTGGTCCAGCCCTAACTATATGCTTTAGCAAAAAGGAAAGTTTGAAGCCTAATCTTGAAAGTAGAGATAGTGTCTGTCTCCTGAATCCAAACTGGAAGCTGGTTCCACAGAAGAGGGGCCTGAAAACTGAAGGCTCTGCCTCCCATTCTACTTTTAAATACTCTAGGAACAACAAGTAGGCCTGCAGAGCGAGAGCGAAGTGCTCTAATAGGCTGATATGGTACTACAAGGTCATTAAGATAAGATGGGGCCTGATTATTTAAGAGCTTGTATGTGAGGAGCAGGATTTAGAATTCAATTCTGCATTTAACAGGAAGCCAATGAAGGGAAGCCAAAACAGGAGAAATATGCTCTCTCTTTCTAGTCCCTGTCAGGACTCTTGCTGCAGCATTTTGGATTAGCTGAAGACTTTTCAGGGAGTTTTTAGGACTTCCTGATAATAATGAATTACAGTCGTCCAGCCTGGAAGTAATAAATGCATGAACTAGTTTTTCAGCGTCACTCTGAGACAGGATATTTCTAACTTTAGAGATGTTGCACAAATGGAAGAAAGCAGTCTTACATATTTGTTTAATATGTGCGTTGAAGGGCATGTCCTGGTCAAAAATGACTCTAAGGTTCCTCACAGTGTTACTGGAGGCCAAGGTAATGCCATCCAGGGTAAGAATCTGCTTAGATACCATATTTCTAAGCTTTTCAGGGCCGAGTACAATAACCTCAGTTTTATCTGAATTAAGAAGCAGAAAGTTAGCGGCCATCCAGGTCTTTATGTCTTTAAGACATTCCTGCAGTTTAACTCATTGGTGTGTGTTATCTGGCTTCATGGACAGATAGAGCTGGGTGTCATCTGCATAGCAGTGTAAATGTATGCTATGTCTTCTAATGATGCTGCCTAAGGGAAGCATGTATAATGTAAACAGAATTGGTCCTAGCACTGAACCCTGTGGAACTCCATAATTAACCTCAGTGTGTGAAGAGGACTCTCCATTTACATGCACAAACTGGAGTCTATTAGATAGATATGATACAAACCACTGCAGTGCAGTACCTGTAATACCTACAGCATGTTCTAATCGCTCTAATAGGATATTATGGTCGACAGTATCGAACGCTGCACTGAGGTCTAGCAGGACAAGCACAGAGATGAGTCCACTGTCAGAGGCCATAAGAAGATCATTTGTAACCTTCACTAAAGCTGTTTCTGTGCTGTGATGAGCTCTGAAACCTGACTGAAACTCTTCAAATAAACCTCTGCAGATGATCTGTTAGCTGTTTGACAACTACTCTTTCAAGGATGTTTGATAACCTAATTTCCCACGGGATTAATAAAGTATTCTGATTCTGATTCTGATATGAAAGTGTAATGGGGAAGGCTTTAGGACCCAGGGGACCCAATGGAGGGTATAAAAGAGGAAGTAGCAGCAGGTGTTCTTGATTTCCACTGACAAGCGGCTGTGAACAATGGTTGTGTGAGTAGGTGAAGAGCCTGAGAAGTTTTAATTGTCTGCTACACAAACTGTTGTTTTAAACCTCTACAGCAGAGGTTCGAGAAGTGATTTTAGAAGATAAGCCAAGATAAGCCAGGTGTGCAGCAAACACAGTTGTCTGCTGCAGGGCAGGCTGCACATGTGAATTTGTCACTATTTTTTCCTCCTTTTTGTTGCGTTTTTGGTTTTAGTAGGGTCACCTTTTAAAACTGTTTTTTATGCCGGGTTTGTTTTTATTTCTACTGGGCTGGTGCAATATTAGTTGGGCAATGTGCAATCCCTGAGCTGGGCTCTTACCTTAGGGGAAGTAGGTCTTTTTAGAGGTGCTCCGTGTGGATTTGCAGTGAATAAGTTTTATTAAGAGTGATTTTAGTGCCACCGATTATTGCCTGAACTAAAACACTTAGTGCATGCGATAAGTGTTCTGTTGGGCTCGTATTTATTTGGGGTGGATTTGTTTCTTTTAAAGCAACGAGCATCTGGGACCACCGGGGTAAAGCAAGCCCTCAGGTGATGGCTGCATTGCTGGCAGGTTGCACCAAGACTATCTTGTGGTCGTTAGTGACCTTTCCCATTTCGATGTTTTAGGCCTTTTGCAAACCCTTTGTGTTCTTTTAAAATAATAAATTTTAACATATCTGACTGATATTGACCCTCTTGTCCCGTTTATTCTGGGCTCGTTCCTGTGAGAGCTTTGGGCCTGAAAGTTTGCACAAGTAGTATAGAGGCCCTTAGCGGTTATTCGGTGGCTTTTACTCGCTACAAAAGGAAGGTTGGAGATTGGCCTATAATTAGCTAAGACTGCTGGGTCTAGAGATGCTTTTTGAGTAAAGGTTTAACTACAGCCAGCTTGAAGGCCTGTGGTACATAGCTGATCATTAGAGATAGGTTGATCGTATTTAAGATCGAAGCATTAATTAATGGCAGGACTTCTTTGAGCAGTTTTGTAGGAATGGGGTCTAAAAGACACATTGATGGTTTGGAGGAAGTAATTATTGAAGTTAACTCAGAAAGATCAATTAGAGAAAAAGAGTCTAACTTAACATCAATGGTACTAAGAGTAGCTGTAGATAATATTACATCTGTGGGATGATTACTGGTAATTTTTCCTCTAATGATAAAAATGTTATTAGTGAAGAAGTTCATGAAGTCATTACTAGTTAACGTTAAAGGGATGGTTGGCTCAACAGAGCTCTGACTGTTTGTCAGCCTGGCTACAGAGCTGAAGAGAAACCTGGGGTTGTTCTTATTTTCTTCAATCAGTGATGAATAGTAAGATGTTCTGGCTTTGCGGAGGGCTTTCTTATAAAGCAGCAAACTATTTCTCCAGGCTAAATGATGATCCTCTAAATTTGTGACACGCCATTTCCTCTCCAGCTTACGAGTCGTCTGCTTTAGGGTACGTGTTTGAGAATTATACCATGGAGTCAGGTACTTCTGATTAGAGGCCTTAGTTTTCACAGGAGCTACAGTATCCAGAGTCGTACGTAGTGAGGAGGTAAAATTATTAACAAGATGATCGACCTCTGTTGGAGCAGCGTTCAGGTAGCTGCTCTGCTCTGTGTTGGTACAGGGCATTGAAGATGATAACAGTGGGTGGATTATATTCTTAAACTTAGTTACAGCGCTTTCAGAAAGACATCTACTGTGATAAAGTCTACTCTCCACCGCTGTGTAATCAATTATTGTAAATGTAAATGTTATCAGGAAATGATCAGACAGGAGAGGGTTTTCAGGAAACACTGTTAAATGTTCAGTTTCTATGCCATATGTTAAAACAAGATCTAAAGTGTGATTAAAGTGGTGGGTGGGTTCTTTTACATTTTGACAGAAACCAATTGAGTCTAATAACAGATTAAATGCCATGTTGAGGCTGTCATTTTTAGCATCTACATGGATGTTAAAATCACCCACAATAATTATTTTATCTGAGCTCAGAACTAAATCAGATATAAAGTCTGAGAAATCAGACAGAAACTCTGTGTAAGGCCCAGGTGGACGATAGATGATAACAAGTAAGACTGGTTTCTGAGTTTTACAGCTGGGGTGGACGAGGCTAAGCATCAGGCTTTCAAATGAATTAAGTCTGTCTGGGTCTTTGGTTGATTAATAGGCTGGTGTGAAAAATTGCTGCCACACCTCCCCCTCGGCCTGTGCTTCGAGATTTCTGGTAGTTAGAATGACTCGGAGGTGTTGATTCATTTAAACTAACATAATCATCCTGCTGCAACCAGGTTTCTGTAAGGCAGAGTAAATCGATTTGTTGATCAATTATTAAGTCATGTACTAACAGAGACTTGGAGGAGAGAGACCTGATATTTAATAATCCACATTTCACTGTTTTACTCTTTGGTTCAGATGTGGATACTGTATTCTTTCTTTGTAATTGTTTATGTTTAAGTTGTTTGTTGATGGTTTTTAGTTTGTTTTTTGTCTGTTTGGGAGCTGACACAGTCTGTGTGGAGATGGGTTTTTGGGGGGGGTAGCAGGAGGAGAGAAGCTGCAGAGAGGCGTGTAAGACTGCAACTCTGCTTCCTGGTCCCAACTCTGGATGGTCATATTTTGGGGGGTTTAATAAATTTGTCCATATTTCTAGAAATGAGAGCTGCTCCATCCAAAGTGGGATGGATGCCGTCTCTCCTAACAAGACCAGGTTTCCTCCTTTAAAGTCTATGATGTTACGCAAGAGCACTGTTTAAAATAAAGAGCACAGTACTGTGACTCTTCAACTGTGCTTCTTAAGCCCTTACCATCATGTGATTTAAATCTCATCTCCTGGACAAAGTAAATACTCCTGCCCTCTTTACTCATATGGATTCCTGTTTGATTGAATCCATTCTGACTTTCTCTTTTGTGTGCAGGTACAAGTCAGTGAACCTAAGAAGCAGACTAAGAGACTGCGAGTATAGTCAGAGTGTGCAGCAAAATGGCCTTCGTCACCTGTATAAGGCTAGAGGGCCCAGTTTATTCTGGCTGATCCTAACAACACCTTATTAGAAGAGTCTGGGTGTAGACACAGTATACTGACATGCAGTCTTTAAAATAATTCATTATATTCTTAATGTTAATGTTGCTCAGTCCTGTATATTTATTATCTGTTTATTGCATTTGCTTGACTGTTGTGTGATTTTTGTATGACAAGAATAAAGATATTGTGGATCTTTGATTTCAGTGATTGCTGTGCACCCATCATAAATTATATGTAGCTTGCCATCACCAGTGTGTGAATGGGTGGATGACTGGATATGTAAAGTGCTTTGGGGTCCTTAGGGACTAGTAAAGCGCTATATAAATACAGGCCATTTACCATTTACCATTTAAATTAGATATTTCTTATGATACAAAGATAAATTTTCCGCTACACTCAGATCTGAAAGGATTTAAAATACCAAAAACACCTGAATGACTTTGTGTTATGAAAACCCTTTTTTATCCCTAGTTTTCAATTTCTCACCTTTCAATCTGAAGTTTTCAACTTGGTGTAAACTTACAACAAAAGTCAAAAGAATTAAATAGTCCTTCAGTTTCCTGAAGCCTTTACTGCAGACACTAATAAACATTGGCGCGTGCAGGAGATACGTGCGCCCACATGATGACATCAATCTTGGACTCTAGCTCGGATCAATAGTGGCTGATGGTTTTCATAATGAAACTCAATGAGTGAGAGCAGATTGCCTGGTCAATGGTTTAGGGAGGGGCTAAATTGTGTTGTTTTTAACAATTGGTTGTCCGGTCAAGCTACTACCAGGTGGGGGTAAGAATAAGCCAATAGGCGCTACTTGGGGCGTGGCCTAGAAAAGCGTCGGTGCCATCATGCTAGCTGAAGAAGTCCTGTGTAAGTAGCTTTGCGAACTCGTGTACTGAGCGTTTTGGTGTCTTGGCTTTTTTATGCGCGTAGTGTCATTTTTTCCACAGTCACTGGGAAGTAAAATGGAAACAGCAACTTGTGTTTGAGGACGGTGATTTTTGCTTTCGAAAAGGACGTAGGACAGCGGTCTCGGTTTCCTAGCCTGTAAGCTAGCGCGGCCATCACGACCAGAACAACACACACCAAGTCCACAAGTCGGCGTTTGGCAGTTGGACGTTTCTGCCACCATCATGGAGAAGGTAGTTCGCATACCCCATGTTTATTACTGTGGTTTAAGCTGTATAGCTGGTGTTATAAGGCATACAGTAATTGTAAGCCAGCTAACTGATTCTACCGGCTAGCTGCTAGCCACACCTGCTCCTCCTGTTGGTATTCAAGGCCAAGCCGGCATCGATTTGTGCTCTGAGCTGCTCAGCTCTATCCTGCCCATTTGAAACCTCTTGATGGACACTGTGCGATATTGCATCCACTTTGAAGGTTAATGGCGACGTCGAAGGGCGGCAGGTTTGTTGTCGTGAAAGATGAGGTAACGCCCTGAATGCTGTATCCAGTCATCTGCAGGGACCTGTCACCTGCTCAGCAGCATCTGCATTAAGAGGAGCACACCTACGCTCATGTCGGTGGTGATGACTTACACTGTTGCTGTCAGCCGACACGAGTAAACTACAGCAGTCTGACTGCTGAAAGTCAGATGATTTCAGACTTGCGATCTTTGGATGTATGAAGTTGAAGATGAAAGACAAATGAAATGAGAGCTGCAGAGTCTAACGGTCACCTCACCTTCTTTCCACAGGCTGATTTCTTGAAAGGACTTCCTGTCTACAACAAGAGCAACTTCAGCAGGTTTCATGCAGATTCAGTTTGTAAAGCATCTGTAAGTAGCCTTTAAAATCACTTGATGCAGTTCTTTAAAGGTTTGTTCATGTCTAGAAGGCACAGCTCTAATTCACAGCCTCTTTCTGATCTCTCGTATAGAACCGCAGGCCCTCCGTGTACCTACCAACACGCGAATACCCCTCTGAACAGAGTAAGTACAGTTGAAACTGTAAAACTGCTGTGGTGATGTTTTCAAATGCTTACTAACTGTGGCTAAACTAGCACCCTGTGTAATGTGTTTTGTATGTAAAACATCTTGCCTGTGTTTGTTTACAGTCATTGTTACAGAAAAAACCAACATTCTCCTGCGTTACCTCCACCAGCAGTGGGACAAAAAGGTGAGCGTGTGCAGTTCTTTCATTTCTCTCATTTGGCAGAGACCACATCCTCAACTAGGGTTAGGGCTAAGAGTTGACAGTATTTCTTGAAAGAGAATGGCAGATGAAATAAAGATTTAGATTTTAAACTGCAGTTTGGGGAAGGCCTCAGTAAAGAGTGGCAACAGGTACTAATGCAAGAACCTCAATAAATGCTGTGTATAATGTAGGAAGGGAAATATATTGATGGAATTGGCAGGGCCGAGTATGAGCTGCGGTCCCACTCCTGAAATTCAAAAGTCTTTGTAAGGAGTCTTTATTATGTCTCAAATAATCACGTGCTATGAAGCAACTGTTCATCTGTGCTTCTGTCACTGACGTGTTGAAAGAGAGCGAGGCTGTGATTTTGCTGATTCCTGTGTAATCCTGTGTCAAACAGAATGCAGCAAAGAAAAGGGAACAGGAACAAGCTGAGGGTGACAGCCCGGCGCCCCCGAGGAAGATCGCCAGGACAGATAGCCAAGAGATGAACGAGGACTCATAAGTGCGCGTCGTGTGTGTGTGTGTGTGTGTGTGTGTGTGTGTGTGTGTGTGTGGGTGGGTATACATGTGTGTTTGCATCAATAGGGTATAGCCAATATAAGCAAAACCATAGGATAATCCCTCCTGCATGCAGACTTCCTGGTTTTTCCTGGACTAGAGCAGGATGTCTTTCCTGGCATGAAGTTAAGTCACTCCAGAGAGAATTGCGGGAAATTCCCACTCACAAAGCCGCCATTTACAGTGTATGAAAATAACGTTGGTAGAAATGATCTCAAGTCGTGGAGGCGAAATCATTACTGGTGTTTTGATTGTGTTGGCTCTTCCCCATGTGGGCCAGTACACATGTATATGTTTGTGTGCATGCTGAGCTGTGAGTGCGGACTGCGAGTGGATGGTAGGATTAAGATGAGACGGACTGGACAGAAAATGTCAGACACTACTCTTAAAAATGTAACTGGTACAAGACTCGTGTAGCCTCTCTGTCGTCCGGACAGTCTGTTCTGATTTGTGAGTATTTTGTTACTGTTTTAATTTTATTTTATGATGTTTTTGTTGTTGTTTGTAAATGGCAATGAGCTTCCTGCCAGCCACAGTGCCCACCATCTCAGTTTCACTGCCCACTCTGCAACCACACGGGGGCATTGCGACTTCTTTTCCACACTGTTTGAATCGACAGAACCAAGAATGCACTGTGAAGAACAGCACAAAGTAGAAGCGACTCTTCCGGACCCCCACCTTTTTAAACGTGTGGCTTCTTTTGTTTGTTTTATGGTGAATATATTAATATCTGTGTTCTATCCTGGGACTCGTGCTTGTAGGATTAATGTTGTGTCGGCGTGGCTGAGAAGCAGCGTCACGTCTAGCACCTCCCTCTGGCTGATCGAGGCGAGTAAGAAGGGGATTCTCTCTCTTTAAGTTTTAGCAGATCTTTCACCGAAAGATGTGAAGAAAAAGAGCTGTTACGTCTTAATAGGAAAATACAGAAATGTGAGATTTCATTTTTAGTCGCGCAACTTTGGCAACAGCACAGACACTAAAGAGAAATGTCTATAGTAACGTGTGGGAAAGGGAAAAGAATGCATAACGTGTGTAAATAGTTACAGTAGCTTATCCGATTTAGTATCTGTGTGTCTGCCTTTTTGTAAAAGACTACAGAATAAAGTAGAGAAGAGCCCCAGTGTCCAGTGGATGTTATCTTGCCTTGCATGTTACTGTTTCAGTGGCTGGATGTTATAATCCTGGACCAGAAATAAAGTGTTTGGGGGGGGATTTTTGTGTGGAAGGTATTAGCCGAGAGGCCTTAAGACTCGGATCCAGCTCAGGGCCCGGGTCAGCGTTACTGCTCGTCTCATCTTTGTGACAGCTCCGGATGGTTTTTATTTTATTTTTCTCCCTTCTCGATGGAGAGCTGGCTGCTGTGAGCGTTTAGAGTATTATACTTTCAGCCATAGAATGCACAATAAGCATGCACAGCAAAGTGCAGCTGCCATCCTGCCTTGTTCCTTGTATGAGATTCAGTTTGTATTGGTGTCCATGCACCCAAAAAAAAGCTTTTCTTTTTCTGTCCTTTAAAAAAATCGTTCTTATCACTCCCCGGCTGAGTCACGACGTAACCTCCTCTCTTTCCTGTTTTGTGGGTCGACGGTGCGGTCAGTCATCTTCATATCTACACTGTAAATACCCCGTCTTGTTATTTCAAGTATAAAAACCTCATTATGCTTCTGCTCAGACTGTTCTACACCACCCGAAGCCTTGCCCCACATGTGTTAGATCAGATGTTCTTTTTAGCTTTGCTGAAATAAAACTGGATTAAAACACTTTTGGTTTGTGGTACTTCAAAAATGTAAAGAAGCGGTTCACAACACATGGGATGCATTTGAAATAGTTTTATTAACTATTTGTCAGGTCTTACAAAAATATGACAAAATAAATTAAAAGAAATAAATAATCCCATTCCCCAGTATTTTTCTTTAAAAGATCTTTTTTGTACAGTGGTACATTGGAAGAGCGTATGATGTTGTGTAAGTGAGGCTTCCATGAAAATGTCTCGTCTTTGAGGTTCGGGTCGGGCTGTAATGTAGCTGCGGTGAGTCTCGCC
Organism: Maylandia zebra; assembly: GCF_041146795.1. NCBI lineage: Eukaryota > Metazoa > Chordata > Actinopteri > Cichliformes > Cichlidae > Maylandia > Maylandia zebra. The sequence goes on along the minus strand of NC_135183.1, from coordinate 39,132,595 downwards.
TGTTCACATCCACTCTGAAACACAAACATTAATACGTCCATTCAGTCCTTTCCTGCTTATTCCGAATGAGACAGACGATGTCCGAACTTTTCAAAGAAGCTGTTCTGATAACGAGTCCGAGCTTGTGTCCTGATGCAGGCGATGCCTGCGCCGTGACGCTGCCGTTCCTCCAAACGTTACAGATCTCCGTCGCAGAACATGTTTCACTGCAAAAACGAAAAAAGTAACAAGCCGATGTCTGTTGTGATGCTCTTCAGCTTTACCTGAATAAGGTGGGAATGCACACATGGAAGTGACCTCGCTCGGCATCGGCGGAGCTATTCAGCGCACCAGTTCTGCTTCTCTATGGGACTTTTTCAAACGATGGACTCTTACGCACCATGAAGCCACTTATCCCTGAAATCCTGATGCTGCAAGAATATCAAGGGTTTTTAATGAGACTGTGCTCAGCTACGTCGTCACCGTCTCGCTCTGCTGCTCTTAAGATCACACCCTGATGATGTCACGTTTCTCTTAGCCTCGGCCTTCTCCATTTACATTTATAATGAACAGTACCTTCCAAATATTCCTAAAAATGATAACATGACTGCACAGACTATTTCGGTATTGCATTTGATGTCAGTAAGAACTTTTTGCCTCCCGGAAAGAACATTTTTCGTCTCTTCTGCAGGCGTGTGAGCGAAAAATGGACCAGACTTCTAAAACTAACACATTAAAGCTGTAACAGAATACAAAAACCTGTTAAGCCGATGCAGGTCGGGGCAGGTTCTTAACATTAAATAGGAAACAGGCGGTCTGAGAGAGCTGACACTAAAACATAAAGGGAAAGAAAATGCATAGAGTGGATGAGGATGATGCGCTGGAGTTGGGGTTTGAGGTTGGGTTAGTGTCGAGCTTTAGTACTACACGTCAACTTCAACGCTGTGTTATTGCCCAAATCCTCGCCGGAGGTGAACGTGTGGAAATGCATAGTTAATGTTTCCGTATCTCGGCAGTGCGGCGGCTTCTGAATCCTCTCTGTGTCTCATATCATCATAAACTTGTCAGACTGCTTTAATTTTGCTGCCTGTGGTGACTAAATAACCAGCGCCACCTTCTGGAGACCCCGCAGAAGTGAAATACCAGCTAAGGGTAGATGCTGGGCTCATTGAAAATACATGGATCATGCAAACAATATGCAAAGTACAGTACTGTGAAAAAGTTTTAGGTACTCTAAGATGTTTGTATGTTTTTGTAAATCACATGATGCCATCCTGCTTTTTGAAAAATGACGATGACCTAAAATGTATCTTCAGTGGGAAAAGGGAGTCCTGCAACGCATGCATTGGTCCCTGCAGAAGCTCTGTGGTGACGTCATCAAGTGAGCCAGTAAATGCATGAAGAGAGACACAGCCCGACTCCAGAGAAGGATTCTGGGTAAGATCTCATAATGACTGAGCGACTGTGTAGTCAAATGAAGCTCCCACTAATGTAGGGTTTTTCTATTTACCGAACTCCTGTCAGGTAAACTGACATCTTTCAAAGTATTCTCACATATTTTAGTGCCTAAAACCTTTATAGAGTACTGTACGTCTTGGGTTAACAGTATAATCTGAAAAGTTCTGCACTGGTTAAAAAAAAAGGGAATTTCCATCTTCTGCCAATAAAAACAGCTGTTCAAGAAGAAAAGAAAACGTGAATATTTTGAAAGCTCGTTGCTGCCGACTGCATGCACCATGTGAAAGGGGGAAATGAACAGAAATGCATTTTTTGCATAATGATGAGGCAGGCTGGTGTGGGCCCTCTGTGCCGAGGTGGTTTCTATGCAGGGCGTCAGGCTTTAGTGCAAATGTTACTTCTTTAACTCTGTGCTCGTTTGCCAAGTCTAGCTGGAGTTTGTGGCATGAGGCACCATCTGTGTTTACAAGGCGCTCTACGGACTCGGATGGAGAACAGCATGCAACGGGCATCTCTGCTCCTTTTCCTCGAAAACCGCTCGCTCTTCCAAAATACTGTGATTTTTACGACTTACTAAGCTCGCCGCTTTCTATTGGAGCAAACCGGGTTCTGCAAAGCTCAGACCTCACCTCTGCTTTGAAAATAAAGCTGGTGATACATCAGGGGCGACTGTTAAGGAGGGGCTTATGCGATGATTGACACTTAATAAAAAAAACAAAAACACTGACTCATATTGCTTTTCCACTCTTCAGCTTCAGCACGAAAGCGAAGGGCCCAACAACTCGTCGCAGTTTAAAAATGAGACCGATTTCTAACGATCGCTTGTGTGGTGACAGCTAAAAAACACTCAGGAATTATCTGATGTACAATCTCTAATCCGTTCGTACCGCCATGTAAGCTTTTTTTTCCCTTAAACTCCTCCCCTCCACGACAGACTGTTGGTGTGAAGCCACCGAGATGTTTACAATTTCTGACAAGAAGAAATCAGGAAACAAAGCTCTGCTTTAAAGGCGTAAAAATATTAGAAACGCAGCTCATGCATTTCTTTATGTATTGCAGACAAGGAAGAATTTGAATATTTGTGTGTGTGTGTGTGTGTGTGTGTGTGTGTGTGTGTGTGTGTGTGTGTGTGTGTGTGTTCGGTCATGATAGAAGGGCTTTCGTCTTTCTTACAAAGCCTGTTTTTTTTTGTTTCTTTCTCTATTTTATTTTTTTTGTCTCGCAGCAGAAAAAGCAAACCAGAACAAGTCTCGCCTCATCAGCTTCTGCTCTCCTGCACCGGCCTGTGACAGCACAGAGGGCAGGTCAGGCCTTCCTCACAGTAAACACGTCACCTGTTCAGGTGAGATGGAACCAAAGACAAGTTGCGCTTTTTTTGTCGTCGTTTTCTAGATTTTAAAACCAGCCGCGTCCAAGTCTGATGAATGTCCGTTCTCTGCGCCTTCCCCTCCGGGTGAGGGGATCTCGTCCGGAACGCCATTCAAGTCGGACCGGGAAGGCTGTCTTTCTGTCGTCAGCGATGATGACCCCTCTCCTGACCTGGGCAGCGGAGCTCCGTTCGTGGAAGTCCCTCCCTCGGATTTCCCAAAGTTAAACAATTTCCCGGGGTTGAAGGCTTTATTGGGTGACTGAGAACGCTCCTGAGAGCTGCTACCTGATAATGACGATGACGGCGCCGCTGTCGCCGTGGCGCTGGCAGATGTGGTGCCGGCGGCCGCAGAAGCCGCAGCACCTTCCCTCTTATTCTCAGGCGACTTGAGGAATTTGAAGCTCAAGAAGCCGGGCAGTTTTGGCTCGCTGCCCGTGGGTGACTGTGGGGAGCGGGCGCCACCCGAGGAGAACTTGCTCTGCAGCGGGATGATCTGCTTCAGCTTCATCACATTATTATTTGCCAACAGGGAGCTGGGCCTCTTGGGCTTGTCCGACCCGCCGCTCCCTCCTCCGCCTCCACCCCCAGAACGTGATTTGCTGCCGTGACCTTTGTCGTGGTGGTGATCCCCCGAAACGTCGCCTTTGCTGTCGTCCCGCTCCCTCTCCCTGCGAGCCATGTGCTCTGCCTGCCTTTGCCTCTCCTCCTCCTCCCTCTTCCTCCTCTGCAGCTGCTGGTAATGCTGCTGCGCCTGCCGCTCGTGCTTCTGCAGAGGAAGGGAAACGTTCTCACAATGCATTCATAAAGAATCAGCAGTAGTCAACTACTACACTACCGCAGCGCGACTTGTCTAAAAGCCCTTACTGCAGTCAGAATCTTGCATTAGTGCTCCCGGGGCAGCTACAAGCTAATCTCTTTTCCTGTGTTGTGCAGCACAGCTGACAACCTTTACAGTAACAGTCATTTTGCTACAATATCAAAGCAACTTTAGTCATTTATTTCCAAAAAGAAACAACTGCAGTGCTGTAGCATCATAAGGTTAATGAGGGAGACTTTAAAGGGCTCCCTGAAGTCACCTTAAAGGCCTCCCTGCGCTGGTAATCCAGCTTAGCCATCTCCTCTTTGACCCATGTAGGAATGTCGGGAATAGCCACATGGATGATGTATTTCAACAGGATGGCAAAGTGCTGCAAACAGACAGAGAGGTGGAAAACAAGGAAGGTGAAGTCAAACAATTATAAAGTAATTCACATACAGTAAATAGGACACGGTGCCTCAAACGCCCTCTTTAAGCAACTTGTCACTTGAGGTCATTCTTGCAACATTTGGGCTCAAACTTCTTTATCAGGCCAGCACAGAGCTGCAGGCTGTTGACCCCTCTGGATGCAGACGGCCGGCACAGTGAAGCACAGCCTGTTTCTAAATATGTGACAAGCTGTAGCAGCAGCGTTGTGCACAGACGGTTTCAGGCTGGAGAAACTGATCAGGAGGGCTAGCTCTGTGGTCGGCATGAAGCTGGACACTCTGGTGACAGTGGCAGAGAAAAGGACATTAAAGAAACTGCTGGACATTATGAACAATGCTGGGCATCCTCTGCACACAGCCATAAACAATCAGAAGAGTCTGTTCAGTGACAGGTTGCTTCTCCCCAAGACAAGAACTAACAGACTTAAAAACTCCTTTGTCCCACACGCCATCAGACTGTTTAACTCCTCTCTGGAGGGGAGAGGGAGGAGAAAGGAGGGGGGAACAACTAAGCTGTAGTGCCTCTTCACCTCACTGTACAATACCTTGTGCAATACTTTTGTAAATAGTCAACAGTGCAAGAGACTCAATACTTGAAATGTGCAATTCACTTGTATTTTTATTTTTTATTCCTATTTATTCTATTTATCCCCTTTGTATATTTTATTTATATTTGTCTCTGTATTTATATGTGTGTGTGTGTGTGTGTGTGTGTGTGTGTGTGTGTGTGTGTGTGTGTGTGTGTGTGTGTGTGTGTGTGTGTGTATATATATATATATAATATTCTGTAACTGTAACTTCGGTCGTTGCTGTGCTTTTTTTGGAAGTCGAATTTCCCAGAGGAACCCACCCGAGGGATTAATAAAGTTCTATCTTATCTTATCTTATCTTATCTTATCTTTCAGTTCCTTTGTTCACGCGTTTGGAGAGTTAAAACTGGTTTGATGTCATGACTGGCCGCCAATCTCATCTTCCTATTAGTAAACTATTTCCTGGGCTTCTACTTCATTACGTGTCATGAAAGTGAAATCTGTGTTAAACAGTTTACCGACTGATGAAGTGGTTTGAGTAAATGTTCTGTTAAATGTCCGTCCCAGTCTTTACAGGTAGGACAACTGTGTGACGGGAAAAGACTGAAAGAGCGCCGCTGTGTTTCAGACTGAGCAGGAAGTAGCTGCGGTACCTCGAGGATGACGATGGAGATGATGGCCATCTCAGGGCTGAGCCATGGAAAGAGACGCTGTAGCTGACCACACTGACCAATCAGGTAGCAGTTCACTATGATGGCAATCAGGCCCATGGCTTCCATCGCAGTCTGTGAACGGGAAAATAAAAGCTTTCCATTTTTTTCTGACTTTGTGCTTTGCTCTTAAATCAAGTTCAGCCAGACTCTGATTACTGATGAACTTGATTGGTTTGTTAACAGTAATGCCGTTTGTGTGTTAGTCAGCTCCCCATGTTCACACAGTGCATTTCTTACCTGCCACTGGCCGATGCTCTCCACACGGACTCCAAAGGGCCTCTGCAGGCCGGTGCAGAGCTTAAAGGCATCACTGCGGATCTCAATGATGTTGTTGATGAGAGCGCACATGGCAGCCAGAGGAAAGGCAGAGGAGAAGAGCACCACGTAGCCAAACTGGACAAACATCTCCTGGTAGTCTTGGAAAGTGTCCTAAGAAGGACAAAGTGGAGCAATAAGCCAAATGCAGTCTGTACAGTACGTGACTACATGGCTGCTGCGGACGACGCTGCATTTTCTGTGGACTAAACTCATTTGTAGATGAGATATATAAGATATAATAAGATATGGCAGTCATACAAGCATTTATAAGGTCTGTAGGATTCATGTTGTAGTTCTAGGATTCAAAGAGTGACCAGTTTTTAAAGAGAATAACAGAGAACGAGTCGTTCTGCCTGTAAACACCAGATGTTTAGAATGAACTTGTCACGGTCTGCGGAGACAGGCCATGTGGTGTAGGGGTGCAACGATACACAAAATTCACGGTTCGGTTCGATATTTTTTCGATACAAAACAAATGTTCATGCCTTTTTAATTTGTCATTTATTAAAATTATAAATATATATTTTAACTCAAAAGTACAGTTTTTAAATTTAATGTTGCTGAAACAAAAGTAATTAAAAAAATAAATATATCTCAGGGCTCGCAAAATTTCAAAATCCCTGGTAGCCCTTCGGGCAGGGACTCTTCAGTTTTTGGTAGCCCAAAATAAATTTAAGCAGCCCGAATAAAAAAGAGAGCAATTTTTTTGATTGATGTTTTGTCTCCTTTACAATATTATACATTAAAGTATAATATTGTAAAGGAAACAAAACATTAATCAAAAAATTGTTGAAAAACAAATTACAACATTGTATAAAAATTACAGTCATCAACTCAAATACTTGGTTCTAATTGAAAAGAAATTTCTATGAACTTGTAAGAACTGTGTAGGACATGAATCAGTCTGTGTCAGAGCCTGAATTTGAAATTTCCACTGAAGTCACGGGTAAGAGACAAGTGGAACCAAGATCGAGGCCGTTTGCTTTTTGAAGTTTGCAAAGACTGCTAAATTGTGCCAGTGATAGTTCACTCTTTGCAACATAGTAGCTGTTCTAAACAGATTTTTCAGGTTTATTTTTAGTCTGTTATTTGCAATTGGTGTTTGTTCTGGGAAAGATATTGCAGACTGAGCAATAATGCATTTCTTGCATTTCTCATGGGTTCTAATGGGGGCCTTTCTTAAAATGACTGGTCCCAGTAACAAAGGCACTTGTCGACTCAGAAATCGAGAGAAATCCAACAACACACCCGGCAGAACATTATGTTATTTACACGGGTGCACATAAGTGGTCCACATGTGCGCATTCGCTGTCAAAATAAAAGACGCACCAGATAAGAAGTTGCAACGCGCGTTTGCGTCCATATAAAAAGCTGTTTTTGTCCACTAGAGTGGGATTTTCACGGCACATTCTGCACCACATCTCTGTGCGTTCATCATTTGTTTGAAGCCAGCTCACCTCCTGCAACCACTTTTCCGAGAATACATGCTTCTTTTGTGGTTCGGACTCCTTCTGACATTTGTTTGGAGGTGGAGGAACATCACAGTAATTGCTTAAAGGAGCTTCTTCGACATCTTTAAGAGTTCTAAACAAATGTCTGTCCTCCTCCAGAAAATCTTATGTATGCAAACACGCGTTGCAACTTCATATCTTGTGCGCGTTTTTTTTTTTTGTTTGTTTGTTTTTTTGACAGCGAATGTGCACCTGCGGACCACTTATGTGCACCCCTGGTTATTTAGCTCGTCATATTGCAGCCACAGAAATTCTTTTGTCCATGAAACCATAAAGCTGCACTTTCTTTTTGCCTTATAGTCTGATTTGTCATAACTTCTCCGTTTTGTGGTAAGCTTTTCTTTGGCTGTCACTTCTTCACCCTGACCTGTCTTATTTGGCTCAGCAGAACTAAAATATATATCCTGCTGCTTTTACACACTCACTCACATAAGCTCAGCGATTCTCTGCGCGATCAACCTCTCACATGTTTAAGCTGCAGGAGATTTCACTTGTCATGTTTGCATAGTAAGCTAACGATTAATAAGACGATGTCAGAGGAATTGGTGCGCAAATTATCATCACTCACAGATCAGTGCTGTCGCTCTCTATACACAGTTCGCACGATTGCAAAGTGAAAGCAAAAAAACAAGCGCAAATTCAAACGCGACTTCAATATGTCACATATTGACAGTGGCTCACCGATGCCAATGACATAATTACCCAGCTACATTTCTGAAAGAATGCAAAAGCATTGACATATATTTTTCCTACAATAGCCCGACGGGCAGGGAAGAGATAGATTTTGGTAGCCCGACTGGAAAAATCGCTAGCTCCGGGACGTCGGGCTAGCGATTTTGCGAGCCCTGTATCTGATTGAGGAATCCCTCATCTTTGGAAAAGAGAGTTTATTACAGAGAAATGGCTCTTTCCAAAATAAAAGCTATACTATACGCTTCTTCTGGGCTATATTCTCAGCAGCATATTGTAGCGGGTCAGGGCTGTTCGGGGTTCTGTTTGTACAGTTATGTTTTGTTTATGTTGCCATAGTGACGGGTGACGCCCTCTCGCTGCGACGGTGTGTCCTTCCGGGGTCAGAGGGCGCCCTGTGTGTTGTTGTTGTTGCTGTGCGGTTGCCGCGCTGAGCAGTTAGCTAGCGGCAGTGTTCTTCTGCAGATGTCAATAAACGGCTGTGCTCCCCGGTTAGCTCACGGGAAGCAAGACCAAACGACACCTCCGTCTCCTCCTTGTCTGAGCTCGCCACAATATTAAACATATCAGGTCCCCATAAGGAGAATCCTGTGCTAACGGCTGTCTAAATGACTCGGGTAAAGTTTGTAGCATGCTTGTTGTTTTTGTCTGCTTCCACTTGTCTTTGCACTAGGATGATGTCGGCGTAAATGTGCAGTCATATTCGTTGTGTTCCCACTAGTGCTGTCAGCGTTAATCTCGTTGAAATGACGTTAACGCCACAACACGGCAAATATCCGTTAACGAGCTACCCCTGATCGCCCCGCGTGGGGCTAGACGGCTAACAAGTTAACGAGCTAACTGCCTAACACACTAGTTCACACCAATGTAATTGAGCATTGCGTGGCACATCCAACATACTGTTTTACTTTAGTCCATGAAGCGCTTACCTTCAGGGTCATACGTCACATGAAAACCAAAATAGTTCCAAAGGCCAGATCTGAATGAGGGTGGGGGAGGTTCAATTTGCCATGTTGCAAGGAGAGCTTAACTTCTGTCTGCTAGCTTGCCCTGCGCTCTTCCTTCTGACGATGCTGTCTGTGTTGAGCGCTCAGTGGATCTGCGCTCGACAGTGCAGCCTAGGCGGAGTAGTCGAACGCAGATCCACTGAGCGCTCAACACAGACAGCATCGTCAGAAGGAAAGTTGATAAAATAAATTACAAATGTTGTATTGTTCGATACATATGCGTACCGAACCGAAAGCACTGTATCGAACGGTTCAATATCAATACGAATATCGTTGCACCCCTAATGTGGTGGTGTGTGTGATGGACCCAGGTGCGTACACGGGAGTGAACTTAACAGAAAGCGAGCCTTTATTATGGCTGAAGACAAAGTGAACAAACAAAGCAGGGATAGCGTGACTAAACTAGACTATAACTAAACTGGGAAAACTAGTACTGTGACAAACTAAGAAGACTCAGAGACTATGGTGATAACTGCAAAGACTGACCATGAAAACATGGAGGTGGGAACACAGACGACACGACACAGACTGAATGAAACACAGAGGCTGTATCCCGATTCAGGGTCTGCAGCCTTAAAGGCCGCATTGTAAGGCCGATTACGTCACATTGACGCAACGAAGGCTGTCCCAATTCAAAGGCTGCTCGAAATGCGGCCCTCAAATGCGTCCTTCATTTCCCTGAATTTTAAGGACGTGGCGGTGAAGACTTCGTGGCCCAACATATCCCAGAATGCATAGCACGGCGGTGGGTGTGGATAATTTTGCCGAAAAAAAAACAACAGATGAGGGGCGGCCGAAGAGTAAACTGTTAACGACCCAGGAAACTTTGGCTTACATCCACCGAGGTCTGCGGGGATGATTATCACACAGTCAACATCTGGTACTTATAAAGTACCGATTTTATAAGGTTCAAAATATCACATCACATTTGACTTGATTGATCTGAACCTCAGTGATAATAATGCTGCACTGAGCATGTAAAACTATGCAGGCATATAGTGATTGTAAATATCACGTTACTCAGTCACCTCTGATCACTTCTTCAAATGAGGTCAAACTTTCAAGAAAATCTCTGATCTTTAAAACGATACTAAATATCACACTACAGTTTGGGTCCAAATATGTCACATTTGACCTCTGACCTCACTTGCATTTCCCTTCTGTCAGTAGTCTAAGGAGCTTGGAAAGACCTCTCATCTGAGAAGCTTCTTCAGTTCTAAATGCGACTGGTGGAGAATCCCAGATTTAAGCCCTGTGGGAGTGTCCGAAAGAGTGCCATGGACCCCCTATTGATCCTCTACCCAATCACAATCAGCCAAGGTGTCAGTTGAGCCGTACGTGCAGGGTGAGTACATATGTGCACTTACTGAGTACGTCTGCATGCAGCTCTCCATCTCCGCCTGAGTGAGCGTGGTGCTCTCTCTCTCCTCGGGGGGATCCATCCACGATTCCCTTTTCGTTTTCGGCTCGACCCTCTCGGCGCTCCGGCCTCTTCTTCTGTGACGCAGCGACGCGCTGCTCTCAGATCCAGAAGGCAGCGGGCTGGCGGCGGCGGCAGCATCAGCGGCCTCAGCCCTGCCCCCGCTCGAGTCCTTCACATCATGAATTCCGTTGTCGTCGTCGTCGTCGCACATTTCGAACATCGAGGCCGGGTCCATTCCCTTTTCCACCATGGTGGGGCTTCCCTCCTCCAGAAAGCTGCTGTCCACAGGGGGCCCACTGCACGCCGCCTTTCTGTCCACCTTAACCACGACATCGCTGATCAGTTACATGATTCAACCTCTAAAGCGTGAACGTGCTAACGCAGGTCACGCGGCACTGTACCTTCTCTATGAAGCTCACTTTCCTCAGCTTCAAGCCGCAGTCGATCAAACTTTCCTCCTCCGTCTCTCCTTCGCTGAACCTCCCGCTGTCAGCCTCGTCCTTCTCAGCTCCCTCCTCCTCATCAGGCACTCCACATCCTCCGTTCAGACACTTCTTTTCCCTGAGAGCAGGTGAAGAGACAGATAAACGTCAGAGTAACTGTGTGCCAACCTGTTCTGGCGGTCTGTGCACTCGGTGTCTGATAGCTATGAATCATAACTGCATGCGGTGCGTGAACAATAGCGGAGGACGATAAAGTGTCGTTCTGTCTGCAGCCGAGCGGCTCTGCTTGTAGTGACTAACGCAGTAAGTGTTGGTGTGAATGACAGCTAAACACATGAACGTCACGGATCTTTCAGCACACGCTTTCTTTACTGCATCATCTTTACTGAACGGCTCAGAGCACCACCTTCTTTCTGGCTGCCCCACTCCAGGCCTGGTGCCCCTCAGTCCGGGTCCTGGCATGGTCTGGTCAGTGGGAGACGCCATGGCTTTTCCAGCTGCCAGCCGGGCGTATTTCAGCAGCACTGAGAGCAGCAGGTCCCACACGGCTCGCAGCGTAAGCTCTCCCAGCTTGTGACGCTCATACAGGTAAGGCTGCAGCACCTCCTTAACGTTTTGAAGGAACTGGCGTATGATGAGTAGAGTGGCCAGCATCTGACAAACACAAGGCAGAGAAACAGCTGCAGCACCCACAGATCACAGCGCACTGATTGGAGCATTTAAAAGAAACAAGACAGGATAGATGACAGTGGACAGAGCGCAGGAGGAGCAGCGAGAGAGGACTTAATAAAATAAGGTGAAAACATTTAAAATAAAGAGACATGTATGCAGACTGTGTGCTCAAGGCAAGCTCCGCCTGAATGGTTCCCTATTCCAAGCAGTAGGAGGGACCCTGTAATCGGGGGTCCTGAGGTGTTAGGCAGCAATCGCTGTGTCACATTCGAACTCTAAAAAGCACAGCAGCCTCTCACCTACAGACCTCGCTGCACACGGCAGACACGAACGAACCAACTAAACTGCTCCACCAAGCCGAGACACAAAGCGACGCACAATAATTACACCTCCGCCCTGTGACAGGCTCGAGTGAAAAGTTCATCAGTCTTGAAACTAAAGTTTCTTTAGACGCAGCAGTCAAGACGTGCGACGGGCTTATTTGTGGACAGCTGACTAGAAACCTCAAAGTTGTCATGTTTTCCCGGCTCTGTCACGGACGCTTCATGCAACAGGAGACGCTGCGGCACCCACGGCCCGGTCCCTCGTCCAAATACTTTGACCTGTGGGCGAACGGGAGGCGTCCAGAACAGGAACTGACGGGAAGCAGAACGGCTACAAATAAAATCTCATGCTGAGTCCAACACAGACACAGTTCTTTGTTTCTGAAAAAGTCATCTGGAAGAAGACATATACATTATGCGTGACAATAAGTACAGAGATTAAGATTAAACGGGTAACTGAACACAACTATACTCTTATCATTTTGGGATTCATTACCATTTTTTAATAAACCTTCATGTGAACGTGTCTCTGTGCACAAAGTATTTATTTAGCTTTACAAAATAAAGTTTCTTAAGAGTTTAATCTGGTCAAACTCAGTGATCTCCTGGTTTCTACAACAAAAAATGTTTCTTTGTTTCTCTGATCTTGTCAATAAGCACAGAAAAAGAAACCGAGTTGCATCAAACCATAACTGAGCTTTAACAGTCAAAGCCAAGAGTTTAATATGTCTTCAATCATATAATACACACACGCAGAGGTTAGACAGCGACTGCATCACCACAAAGCTCACGATCCATTGTTGCCTTTAATCTGAAAGCAGCTCCTTCAGGTCAAACGCTGATGCACAACACGCTGCGCAGAAGATGCTACAGCACAGAAACAGAGAGCATACAGGACATAATCAATAATGGACAGCACAGGGACTGAGAGGCGGAGACGCTGCTCTCTGATTGCTAACATCTCAGTCACGTAACAGCTGACGTCTCTCTCATCAACTGGAAACAAGAAAAGTCTCACGTGTTTTAAATGATTTTAGCCTTTCATGGTACTTCCAGTAAATCAGAAAGCTTTACCGACATGTGGAGAGCCTGAGCTGTGCTGGTGTAAACTGGGAAAACTGGGAAGTCAGCTGACATCGAGAGTCCGAAAGGTGGAGCAGATGGTGAGAAGCTGAGGGACAAGATGACTCACAGAGGGAAAAAAGCCCAAGAAAGAAATCCACAATTCCCATCACAAGGAATACCAGGAAGACCGATCTTCAGATGAAAGGACCCAATAGAAGAAGTAAGAAGAGGCGCGTTTTGAGAGTTGATGTCATTGAATATAAAGTTGGTTTTAGATAATCAGACAGTATCTGCTGACAGCTACAAAGTCCCAAGTCTCCCAAATACAGAGATGTAATGAAAACAGCCCTGCAGCCATTTAACAGCGTGGAGGTTTGGAGCTCCAGCACACGTTCTTTCCAAGCACACCTGCTCACCGATTGGCACCAAGCTGGCATGCAAAGGCATAACGGAGGTGGTCAGAAACAGACCTCTGACCTTCCCTACGCGTAACAGGGATCGTACTTTGTTCCCGAGCAAAGCCCTGAAGAACCAGGGAACAGAGACCACCAGCATCTTGATCTTCAGGGAGACGTGAGGCAGCACATTGACCCGGACCTGCCGCTGCAGACTCCTGATCAGAGACAACACCAGCAGCATCTTCCACAAACGGACAAACGCACGGATGTGCGGATTAATGACGACGTCGACGAGTGAGTGCGAGTGTCTGAGCGGCGGAAACGTCTCACCTCTTTCAGGCGCTCCATGTCTTTGAGGTAGAATCCGATGTAAAAAAGGCTGAGATAGGAATTTACAAACTGAAACTGCAAGAGACAGAAAGGCCAGGTGTGATTAAACAGGAAGAGGAATTAGCTCCACCCAATCCCACAGCAAAGGACGACACTTACAAGAACCATTTTGATGATGAGATTTTTCTCATAGGCACTCTGGAGTCTATAGTTTTCTGTGGAAACACAACATCAGCGTAACACACCTGGCGAGCCATTAAAAACATGCAGCACAGTAAAAGCTTCAATCATTGACTGCTTAATTAGTAACTAATGAACCGTAGAGCTTCACCCCTTTATTTGAGCGCTCAAAGCACTTCTACACACACTCACTCACACACTCACACTCACACACACACACACACACACACACAAACACAAACACTCACACACACACACACACACACACACACACACACACACACACACACACACACACACACACACTCACTCACACACACTCACACACACTCACACACACTCACACACACACTGATGGACACATCGTGTCCAGACCGCAGGAACCTTCTGATTCGTGCGGCCTGCTCGACCTCTCGAGCCACAGCCAGCTCAGCGCTCAAAAGGAATTGCCAGCGATCCATAACTAATATTAATAACTAATATTAATAACTAATATTAAGGACGCGACTTTCAGGAGATCATCTTGAGTAAGAGACGCTCTGCTCTGAATCTGCGGTTACGTTTTGCCGGCCTAGAAGCTCGGCGCTCACCCATGTCATTGAGCCAGCAGGCGATCTTCCTGTACACCTCATCACACGCAGTCACAGTGATAGCGAGCATGATTTTGGGGATGAAGCGAGCCAGCCGAGGCATTTCCTTGATCCCCATCACAAACTCCTGCAGAGACACAAATACAACTTCTCAGCCCCCAAAGGCAATAAACACTCCCATTCTATGAAGCGTGGAGTCTATTTGTTTATTATTAGTTACTGTCTGTGGTTTTTGGTTTCGTAGCTTCTTTAAAATGCTTCATTACGTCAAACTCTAAAAGAAATCTGACAAAAGAAGATGATTTTCTTGCGTTAAATTTGCTGCTGTATTCATCAAAGCGGGACACAACAAAGAGAACAGATGCTGACAGCTGGACTGACCTGCAGCTCAAAGCAGATGAGCATGACCAGGAAGACAAAACAGAGACAGAGGATACAGATGGGCAGGCTGACCAGCCACCTGAATAGACGCCTCCGCCACGGAGGATAGTAGAACTCCTCGCATCCCGTTATAGGACTGCAGCGCTTGATTCCCTGCAGACAGAGGATATGAAACAGCGTAAAGAGGAGAGGCTGGAGGGAAAACGCACAAAGCACTCATTTGAGTTCTCAAAGGTAAAATGTGAAGCGGAGCCTTCAGCCAGCCGTCACACAGGAGACTCGCTGCCTTTGTTGTTGGCTTTAAATGCTCCTTTTTGATAAAGACAATATTTTAGGGGTGGGTCAGGAGACCCTGGACCCCACATTAGTGACGCTGTTAGATAATCACAGTAACATATTTGTTTTGTGCTTTTTCTCCTCTTTGCATTTGCACATGAAGAAGCACGTTTCACATAAACGGACTGTTTTCTACTCTCACTGCTCAAAGCACTTTAAACAACTCGCCTCATTGACTCACATCGACACTGTGGTGAAGTTCTCCTTCTTTCAGCTGAGGCAGCCGTCAAACATTAAACCCGTCCTGTTGACACTCTGATCTGAGCATTTACTGCAATTCATTGGCTTCCATTAAGTTTTGAACCCATTTTAAAATTCTTGTATTTGTTTTTAAGTCTTAATGGTCTCGCTTCTTATTATTTGTCTGAGCTGCTTCACCCTTACGTGCCGTCTCGTGCTCTTAGATCAGCTAGCTGTCCCAGAAACATTTTAGAAACCCCGAGGAGACCGAGTCTTTGCAGCTTTGTCTCCCAAAATGTGGAATGAGCTTCCTCTGGAGCTCAGGCAGGCTCCATCCCTCGCTGCTTTTAAAGCTCATTTAAAAACACACCTGTCCTCCTCGGCCCGTGTGAGTTGTCGTCTTTGTTTTTGCCCTGTGTACCCATTTATTCTTTTGTTCTCTTAGTTTGGTACAGCACGTTGATCAGCTGTGATGTTGTTTTTGAAGTGAAATTCTCACAAACACTGTTTATGCTTTTTGTACTGAAGTGCTTTCTATCTAACAGTCATACTTCATTATTTTCTTTCCCGAGGATTCGGCTGCAGGCTGGAGCAGCCAGCGATCAAACCACCGACCCTGCGATTAGTGGACGACCTGCTCGACTCCTGAGCTACAGCCACCCCAATCAATCAATCAATCAATCAATCAATCAATCAATCCTCAGTTCCACTTCTGTTCTGACATCTCCTTGTAATGGAAGAGTAACTAAAGCTGTTCCCAAAGTACATAATTAAAGTTTTTGTGAATAAAGCAGAAGAAAAAAGGAAACTGTGCAGCTGTCAGCATCATTCTGATTCGCTCGCTATCATTGGTGAGCATTTAACAACAGGTCGTCTATTTTCAGCTGTAGTCCTGCAGGGATGTTTTCCCATAACAAGGACAGCATGTAACCAGTTTCTCCAGTGTGTTATACTGGGAGCTTCTTCATTTTTAAATATTATCTGGATATTTGCCCACTATAGAGCAAATATCACTCAGCTTCCTTACACGTTGGACTATTTGTTGCTCCATGCTCTGCTTTAAATCTGTCCTCCTGTTTCTCATCAGCTATAACTGAACTGAATCCACATCGTTCGCCTTTAATTCCTGTTGCAAAGCTTTGTTCAGTGTTACTCTGCTGCATTGTCTTTATCTGACGCTGTAAAGCACTTTGACTGAATCAGAGTTTAATTTCTCTCACCCGGAACTGAGGCCGTGGTTCCTCCAGGGACTCCGCAGGCGCGTCCAGCGTTCCCCACTTATACGCCAGCTCCGCCCCCCTCCGCTTCCACCGCTCCAGAAACAGAGTGGCCCACACCACATTGAAGAGGGCAAACACCACGCAGCAGATGTCCCGGCTCGTCTGAGGCAAGCATGCAGACATTTATCGGTTTGACTGGGCGGTGTCATTGTTTCCTTTTCCTACACAAGCACACGGCTCATCTCTGCTCACCTGATCGGACTCGGTGAGCATCCAAAGCACGAAACCGATCACGGCGGGATATAACATGGAGGTGGTGTAGAAACCCAGCCAGGCAAAATACATGGCAATCTTCACCCCGAAGTAGTCACAGATATCATCTGTTTGTGAGATCGATAAGATAACAGTGAGGCAAACAGCAAAGTCAGAGATGGAAACAGCGTAAAAGCGAGCTTTGATTTATTAACCTAACGGCTGCTTCTCACAAACAGCCTGGACCCAAGACTTCATCAGCTGGCTGAGGATCCTCTGCTCATGCAGAGGGAACACCTGCTGGATCACACCTCTCGCACTCAGCTCCGGGACTGCAGAGAGTAAAGCGAGCAGCAAAACATATTTAAGCAGATGATTTACTTTATTTAGTTAGAGAGAGAAGCACTCGAGGAGAGGAAACCATCAATCACACATGCCGCGGCCCACTGAAGACAACGGAGCTTTTAGCTCTGATCACTTACTGATTGGCTGGCCTTCCAGGAAGCTGATGTTATGAAGCACCTCCCCTTGTTTGGCACGTAGGTTGTCCAGCCAGTATTTAATGATGCTCTGCCTCTCCTGCAGCCACCGGGAAGAGGAGGAGGAGGAAGCAACGTGAGAAAAACTTTTCCCAGTGTAGGTACCTGGGAATAACTGGAGTCGCACTGACCTGCGAGGTGAAGAAGCACAGCTCGCTCTCGATGTTCTCGTAGATGTAGTCCTCCTCGCAGGAGAAGCTCCGTGTTCCTCCGCCAAACTCAGGCTTCACTGCTTTCCTCAGTCCCATTTCCTCGGCGCCTCGCAGCAAACTGCACGACAACATCGGGCAGGTTTTTTTAAGCCGGCCTCAGACGCCCACGCTACACGTGTAATCTGTGTCATCTGCAGTGCATTAATCTCGTCTAATTAAATCTTTTGTTTCTAATTGCCTACGCGGCGACGCCCGGGCTCTCACTCTGCTGGTGGTAACACCGCACATTATGGAGGCGGCGAGAGGAATAATGGGAGTAATTGCATAGTAACAGCAACACGCGGTGTTGTCTCTCTTTTTACAGCTATGAGCTATAAACATGTATGCCTGCATGCTGGGATGGTCCTTTTTTCTTCTAACATGTTGGTTAAACTGATGATTGACACTAAAAATAATCCCAATAATCACCTGATTTATCTTAATTCACAACACTGCAGCACTTCTGTTTGGCCACTTTTCCACATTACTAAAAAAAACAGTGGTTTGTCCTTCAGCTGTAATGTCTGAACCTCATCTCATTTCCCATCATGCCTTCCTGCACATCTTCTATCCCCATGCTCTCGTCCTCTTTCATGCCCACGCTGTCTTCTCTCAGCCTCCCCTCTTCATCCATCGCTCTCCTCCCCTCCTTCTATCCCATCATCCTTTTTTCCATCTCCGTCTGTCCTTCCCGCCGGCCTTGTGCTGAAATCTCAATAATAATGCAGCTCCCTCTCTGTTCCCCGCAGGCTAAGAGCTCACCTCGCCCTCACATGTATATATAGTCTTTACACACACGCACAAAGACGTACGGCCGATGTGTAACAGCCATCCATCATGCAGCTCCATGTACTCGCAGGGGCAGCACAAAGAAGCACGGACGGCACCTGATGGATTACAGCAGAAATCTGAGGTGTAAGCTTGTGTTTCACGCCTGAATACTGCTTACAGCGCAGAACCGTCACAATAAAGGTGCTTGTGTGAGGAAGAAAAAAACGAGGCTTTATCTGTTTAAACCAACTGTTTAGTAATCGAAGCCAAAACCAGGAGGCCTTTTAGAGGTGAGCAGCTGCTGCCAGGAATCTTAATGAGATTCTCTCTTTTCTTATTTCATCAAAGTGTTCAGCTTTTTAACAAGAAAATACAAAAACACAAAGAGAGAAAGTCTGACAGTGAGGCTGTACGCAAAGCGTGGACAAAGCTAACCTTGTAAAGTAACACTGCTGATGGAGAGCTCTGCGTGTTTATGCTAATGTAGGTAATGCAGAAACTCAGCAGATCCAAATGGCAAACCGTAAACTGCCCGTCAGAGCAGCAGAATGAGTAACTGATGACATGTCAGGTAAGAAAATGTTCTGTTACAGCTGAATTTACTGCTTTCAGTTAAATGAATGAAGCCTTTCTGAAAAAACGCACAAAACACTCCCACACGTACAGCTCCATCCTGACTCTTTCAGCGATGATAACAACACAACTATAAATCATGTGACGATATGAAAACATACTGAACAAATGGCACAGCTGGACATATCCAACAAAACTAAAACAGGAAAGGATTTTTCACGCTGCTTCATGGTGGACCGGGAATCAGTATCCGAGGGGAATTCGAGAGGACGTGGAGCACTTTCTGGGTTATGATTTCTACCACATAAAATGTAGGTCAACCGACCCCACAGCAGGTGTGTGTGTGTTTACATATCTTTGTCAGGACCAAATGAGTTTGAGACTCAAAATGTGGTTTTAGTGTCAGGGTTACGGTTAGGATTAGGCATTGATTTTTCATGGTTACGGTAGGGGCTAGGGAAAGCATCATCCCAATGAGATGTCCCCACAACGATATGAAAACACGTTTGTTTGTGTGTGTGTGTGTGTGTGTGTGTGTGTGTGTGTGTGTGTGTGTGTGTGTGTGTGTGTGTGTGTGTGGTCAAGCAGCACTTTCTTTGAGCTTTTCATCCAAAACCCACTGGCACACTTTTAAAAAGAGCACTCAGTCCATCCTTCCTCACCACCTTTCCTCACTGCTTCCTCTTTGCGTTTCTTTACCTTGCATCCTTTCTGCTTTTATCTCTCTCTCTCTCTCTCTGTCACGCCCGCTTGTCTCTCTCTCTTCTTTCCCACAATCTGTCCGCTCTTACTGCATTCACAGGTAAAAGGTTTATGTTAGATAAGCCCGTCGTCTAAAAGCGCAGTCAGCACAGAGGATTCAACATTTGTGGTGAAATGCAGCACGGGAGCAGCTGCCGCCCTGATCCCCAGATTGTATTTCTCTGTATTTATACGTCAAAGTCAGCACTGATATTAAAGTGACCCTGCACTCACCTGTGACTGTCTGTGACAGTGGGAGTGAAATCACAGCAAATCCACTACACAGAGGTTAGCATGATGCTAAAGCCTCTGGAAAACTTGAAAGACCAGCAGCAGAGGAGCAATGCTGAATCACCAGGCATCAGCTTCACTCGTGATTCACAGTGTACGAGCTAAACTGCTGCGCCTACTATAAGCTGCAACTACATTTAAAACTATGATAAACGGAGGTGCTGCTTCACACCGACACAGCACAGCAGGGTTATTCTCGCCTTTTACATCCCGACTCCCGTAGTAACGTTCAAAAATAACTACCCCTCGAGCCAGTGGAGGAAGAGGCGATATTAAGTAATATCTGCGATGGGTCGTTTGTTAATTATTGATCACAGTTAAAACAGCACCAACATCCCGAACTATGATATGTCTGAAGAAGCAGTGAAGGTGAGAACAAGCAAGTTCGATCATAAAGCTGGAATATTCTAATCATTTTAAAGGAGAGAGTGAAACATTGAACTAACTGATTAACTAAAAGAACAGTTTGATAATCAGTGCTGCGGTCCTACTGTCAGCAGCATCAGCCAACACATGGCCTGTATTTTTATAGCGCTTTACTCGTCCCTAAGGACCCCAAAGCGCTTTACACATCCAGTCACACACTGGTGATGGCAGCTACATTGCAGCCACAGCCACCCTGGGGCGCCCTGACAGAGGCAAAATGAACAGAAGCACGAACCAGAGGCTCCTTTCTGATTTGATTGGTTGATTTCTTACTTTTCATACGTAGCGGTGATGAAGAATGCGTAGACTCGCGTGTGTTTATGATGTCGGATCTGGATGATGAGCTCTGGGATTCCCAGTCGGATGTGGTTCAGTAGCCATAGTAACGTGTGGTCATCTGTAGTATCTGTAACAGGAAGTGGAAAAACAAAGAGTTCGTGTTGACGCCCCCGTAGGATCTGCCGAGTACTCCCACAGTCTTTGCTTTTATCTCTGAGCAGCAGCTGGAGGTGTGAGGTCATACTACTGAATCATCACGTTCTTCTCGGCCTGCAGGGCGCCAGCCTAAGCTTACAGCTGAAGGTGAAACTAGGAAATAAGAGCGCATCTAACATTTTTCCACCGACACTACAGTGACTGACTGAGCGTCACAGTAAAAGATAAGGTAAGATAAGATAAGATAAGATAACCTTTATTAGTCCCACACGTGGGAAATTTGTTTTGTCACAGCAGGAAGTGGACAGTGCAAAAGTTATGAGGCAAAAATTAGAATACAATAAGAATAAATACAGTACACAACTGTACAGAATAGAATAAAATAAAATACTATATACAGTAGAATAAAATAAAATAAATATACAATAAGATAAAAATAGAATACAAATACAAAAGCTCGTGTTCACTGCAGTTATTGCAAAGTTAACATGTAACATAAGTCATATTGTATGCCACCGCCAATCAGCTCCCAACAGTCATCGTGGTAAGTAAAGACCCTGCAGTCATGGAAACCCCGACAATCACATGATCCTCTGTGAGGCGGAACTTGGTGACAGTGGGAAGGAAAAACTGCCTTGTAACAGGAAGAAACCTAAAGCAGAATCAGATTCGGGGATGGGCGGCCCTCTGCTGGGACTGGTTGGGAGTGAGGGGAGCAAGGCAAGACTAAAGACGCCCGTGGAAGAGAGCCAGAGAGGAATAATAACTAATGATTAAATGCCAAATTGTGTTTAAACATACAGAGAGTAGAAGAAGAAACAGTGCAGCCCTCAGCAGTCTAAGTTAGATCTGATCCAGGTTTAACTTTAAGCTTTATTGAAAAGGAGCGCTGTAAGCCTCATCTTAAAAACAGAGACAGTGTCTGTCCCCTGAACATGAATTATTTCAGTTTTTGGGTCCATGTGATTGTTTCTGCCAAAACTGTTTCCTCAAGACATTCCCAGGACATCACAATGGGCCGAACAATACAAAAGGACACAGATCCTCTGTGATAGAACAGAAAATTGTTCCAGCGTTTCAAACACGGGGATTACCCTCTTTTCCTACATGAAAAGCAAATTAAAAAGTGATGATGAGCAGCAGCTCCACACTGAGGGTTAACTGCAGACATAGTTCTGTGTTTGTGATATGAAAGCTGTCAGTCAGGATTCTCACACGTATGAAAGCAGCAGGAATGTGTGTGTTTGATTGACCTGCAAATGTCATGAGGACGTCGCAGTTCTCTGTGGGCACCGTTTTCATCCAAGACTTATGAGACATGATGTGTCTTCCAGCCTGCAGCAGCCGCTTCCCGAACAGCTTATCTGAAAGACGGAGAGACAGACGGACAGTCAGACGGACCCACGGAGAGGGGGACAGTCACCTTTTCAAAGAGACAGGGTGTAAGCAGAAATGGCATTTTTAACATTTTCACACACCCCCGCCACCTGACCCCACTTTCTCCAAACCCTTACCCCTGCTGCCACAACACAAAGACACACACACACACACACACACACACACACACAACTGTCTTTCTTGACAGGACAGATTTAAATGTCACACCGCTCTGACTCACAACACGACACTGACTGAAATAATCCTGCCCTGCCAAGACCAGAGGCCACACATTGTTCACCACCCTCTGCTATGATTTATCACACACACACACACACACACACACACACACACACACACACACACACACACACACACACACACACACACACACACTTAAAGCGGTTATTTCTGAGTGCTGTGATATGTAATGAGTCTCAGAGACAATGCAATGCTCTGTACACACACACATGCATGAACTCGGTCTGTGTACATCTACTTCATCTCTGGTCCCTGAAGTCCAGAGCAAACTGGAAATAGCTCGACTGTCACAGTAATGTGACATTCAAAACGCTGCCAACTCCAGGCGGGCTGAAGGAAGACCAACACAATAAATTTTCCTCCCTGGATCCTGTAACATCGCTGCAATCTTTGCTGTCCCTGACACCTCGCTCATCTTTCAACAACCTCGCTGAAAAATCGGAGCCAGTGCAAAGAGTCAAAAGAAAGCCGAGTGAACTGCGATGGGCGTAAGCTCACATCCTGCTCAGCTGTCACAGGACCGTCTGTGTAAACTGTTTACGAGTCCTAAATAACAACGACAGCAGCGTGGAGAGGCCATCCCACAGCATCCCCCCCTTAATGAAGAGCAAAGTCAAGAAAGGTGGAATCGCAGTCATGAAAAGTTTATTTTTGTATGTTTGAAGCAGTAAAATGAATCTTACAAATGTAAAAGCTCGTCAGTCTTATCAGTTCAGATATCACTTAAATGCTTTTAAAATGTGGCAAGCAGGGAAGTGGCTGCTAATTTTATTACGGTGCTTTAACTCAAACTGTCACATTAATGCATCTCTGCGCTGCTGCCAGTCAGCGTGTCATCCTGCTTCCTGGAACTGTGAACAGAGGGACGCCCGGTGGGGCTTCGGGGAAAAAGCCACAGAGTGTATTTGCACATCTAGATTTGTTTTTCACCTTCACATTATGTATGCGCATCAGCACTGGATCAACGTGCACTATGAAGTCATCTCTGTATTCATGAAAGGTCATGAGATCTGCTGGTACAGTCCCTCAGTGTTTAAAGCTCTATTAATGCAGATTTATTTTTTTAAACAAAAAGAGCAAATTACCAGGTGCACCACGCAGGTGTTACAGGCACTCGAGCTGTTTGTTCATGTCGGACAGATCACCGATAAAACCCTCTGTAAGTCACACATCATGCACGCAGCACACTGTGCTGGGCTAACTACAACAAATACACTACAACACTGCACATGTGTAAGACGTATGAACAGGAAGCTTTGGGTGATTTTTAAAAATTTATTTAACCAGGAAAATCCCACTGAGATTAAAAACTGGCCAAGATGGCAGCAGCGAGTATCTCGCAGTTACAAAAATCCTCCAGGATTCAGAGTTTTGATTTAAAAGCACTTAATGAAATGAATTCTGACGTTTTCCGGTCGTTCGGCAGCTCGTTCCAAGCTGAGGATGCTAAATGGACAAAAGCTCTTTTGTCAAGTTCAGTTTGTGCAAATTGAACAGAAAGCAACAAGTAACGTCGCGGACGAAGACGATAACGAGCAGCACGTTTCACTGCAAGCAGGAAACATTCTTTGGTATTATTAAGAATGGATGGATCCACCATAGTTGGATATTATGAAATATAAATAACAGCATTAAGGTTACGCTGTAGGAACAACACCTACTTTTTTACTGTTTTTATTAATTAAGGCCATTATTATTATTATTTATCAAATATATCCAGGAAATCTAAAGATTTGTCTGCCTCCTATCTGGTGTCTTTTGTCGAGAATAATGATTTCAGTACCAACATCAGTATTTAAAGAGTCCCTCGAGTACTTACGAAGAGGCTGCAACCGCTTTATCTGGTTCCACGCTGATTTTCCTCTGAAGAACATTTTTAAACATCTCAACAGGCCAAACAGGAGACGGAGGTGTTTGTCTTTTTATTCTTCAGTGCTTCTCCTGGATACTGAAATGTGACTGGTTGTTCCACTGTGCTTTAGAGGAGATGCTGCAGGCAGCGCTGCAACATGACAGCAATTCTAATGAGTCCTGTATTCATCGCTGAAGGCAACACACACACACACACACACACACACACACACACACTTGGAGCAGCTAACAGATTGGTTTCAACAAAGCTTCACTTCATGTGTCCCGATGTTTGATTCATACGTCGCCCGTCAAGGCTTGAATGCACAGACGGGCTCGTGCTGCAGCTTTGTGTTTGCACGTCCCCCCTTTGCTATAGAAATAACCCGCCTCTCATGTTCTGGGAATAAGTTGTTGTCAGTTTCATAGAAATGTATTTTCATCAAGCAGCACAAATGAGAGCACGGCCAGATAAGCAGCTATTTTTGGAGTGTTTTGAGGTAACGGTTTGTAAAACAGCAGCAAATAATAACGGTATTAAACAGGACCTGTGCAGTGAGGGTCGTGTGTTTGTTTACTCTTTTGATCCATATTTATCTTTAAACAACATCTCGGTAAAGACTGTGGAGCAGCTACACAGAAAAACAAAAGATCCCGGATGTCATTTTGGTCGGTGAGTCTGAGCTTGAAAGCCCCTTTGGCCTCGTAACAGAAACCAGGTCAGTGTGGACTCGGCTGGTCCAGGACTCGCAGTCGTACAGATGAATCCTGCATCACTCACGGCCTTCAGAGTCAGGCGGCTGCTGTGGGGCTTATCAGACAGCAGCCAGGCAGACATAACAAGCAGGGCGTCGTTCTGTGATCTGAGACGCTCGCTGAAGTGTTTCTCTGGGACGTCTGCGTGTGTGTGTGTGTGTGTGTGTGTGTGTGTGTACATGAGATATAAAGTATGAGATTAATGGGGTGTAATTCAGTCATGAAAGTCAAGCAAAGCTTTTAAATGAAGGTCACAGACCTGATGTGTCTTCTCTGTGAGCAGTTTGATAACTGATTGCCATTTATGTAACCTTGAGCCTCCTTTAAAGATTTTGCTTTGCCAGGTAAAAGCACGTTTGTTTTTAAAGTTTTATGAACTTTTTTCTTCCACGTGGGATAAAAGCTGGGACTGAAAGCAAGCAGCAACCTGCGAGCCTGAGAAATGAAGCCGGCAACAGTGACTCCATCAGGTACCAAACATGGTCACAGCACAAGTTAAGCCTTCAAACTCCATAAGCCAGCAAACTGATAATAATATGTTTTTATGTGTTATTGAGTTTGTGCACAAATAATTAATGTTCTTTCGTTTCTCACTCAGTCCGGTTAGACATGAGGTTTTTTTGTTCTCTGCCAAAAGATGTGCATTCAGGAAAAAGATCAAATGAACGTGCTATGGAAAAATAAGCCTCATTAAACTGTCTGAATAAGCAGATTTCAGTTTGAAGTCCTTGAAAACCTCATTTCAATGTCAAATAAACAAGTGACAACGAATACGTGAATAAGGGCCCACACAGCCTGCAGACGGCTCGGCTGGCAATTTCTGATCATGAGTGAAAAATGACTGAATGAGTCCCCAAGCGCTGGCCAGCGGTTGCTGGAAGTTGATGGCAGTTGTAGTGAAAATGTTTGGTGAGGCTCGTCACAGAGGCCTACAGTAACCCCTGGCAACCACCTGCCTTCCCCAACCAGTTGGCCAAAACCTCCCAGTGACTGTTTTGCTGCATCGGTTTGAATGGAAGAGCCGGACTTTACAAACAGTTACTCTAAAAATGCACGTTTCCAAGTTTCACTACTGCTGGGATATTTCATGAGTATTTACAGAGAGACACGGAAAATTGGCTCCAAACTAAAGAAATCACAGATTATTGTTGCAGCACCTTCTGTGCAACCGGCGCAACCTCCAGGAACCACACCCAACCGACACATCTTTACCTAGCAACTGGAGGTTGTATAATTTCCAATATGGCAGACAACTCTTGACCAATATGCACACGGTGTCATGTGACCCCAACATCCAGAGCTGCTGGGAGCCTACGACTGATAAAGCTGATTAATGTGGGAATATGAACCTAAACGAAGATGCTTTTACCTTGTGGTGCAAAGCTTTGAGTGGCAGAACTACAGAGGTCCTTAATGAGCATCCTTAGAAATCTCATTAAACTTTTACTGCAGCTTTCAGGTCCTATGATGAACCACAGGACATTTGATGACCGCACATTTCTCTTCACGAACTTTCAGCTCATCGCTTCAAACCACATTCCTGAAAATATGGTCACAGACGTCCCGAACAGAAATAAAATGTGTCGCTTTAAGTAACAACCAGGAACACATTTATGGTTTAGCAGTAATAGCTTCTGTGCTTCACACAGGAGGAAGTTCGGTGAAGCGTCGACTTATAAACAGGTTTCATTTAAACAGAAAGCATCAAAAGAAAGCACACACAATCAGCCTTCATCATCATAATAAACTATCTGTAACAATATTATGTAGTCTTTATCAAAGATTTTACACGTGAGAGATTCTGTCACCGTGAATCTGAATTATTTTCCTCAAAAATCACATCCTGAGAAAACAGCAGGTTTGGTGATTCGCTGCAGGTGATGAAATCTGTAAAATCAGCTTAATGAAAGTCTGCATTGAGCTTCTGAAGACTGGATGTTTTCGTCTATTCAACAGAGAGCCTGAGACAGACATAAAGTAATAAAGGCAGAGAGACAGACACAGCTCCCAGCAGACAGAGGAAGGACGGCAAAATATAAAACAGGCAGAAAATACTTGTACTGTCACATCTAGTGTGCAAATGACCCTGTTACAACGATTACATCAGTAAGTGGGACAGCGAGCCTAATCGGGTTCAAACACCCAACAGTTTCATTTATGTTCCTGACTTGTTGCCATCCTGTGTAGACGAGTCCACAAACAGCCACAGAGGACCCAGAGCTGATCTGTAACCCCAACATAAAGACTGACAGCATTTTTACACCGAGTCGTCAAATCAAATCGTGGCGCCGAGACGTTTGGAATAAATAAAACATTCGATCATTTCGCCCGAGCACAAAATGATCCTGCGCGTCTCGAGGAAAGGGATAGAAACCAGATCCGTCCTGCTTCCTCCTGCTCCCAAACACTGACTCACTCCATCGCTGTGGCAGCGGCCACCTCTCTGTACCGCAAGGTACACGTACAGACACCGACATCGACTCTCGTACACCACGTCCTTCTGGCAGCTGCATACACAGATGTGTTTAGAGGATATGAAAGGCCCTCATCCCAAAGCAGCACAGCCTTCCTGCAGTCTCTCACTTTCTTTCCCCTCAGTCTGCTCTCTCTCCTCTTCATATCTTTTTGGCACCACCGTCTCTTTTCCTCCATCTAAATCTTCTCTTTCCAGCCCCTCAAGGCAGAATCTATCAATCCCTCCTTCCCGCCATGCTTCCGTTTTATCCGTTTCTCTCCTTCAGCTCTCCTGCCTCCTCTCTCAGTCGTCTCAAGAGATATTTGTCATCATTGTGTACACAGAGCTCTTAGGGCTGATGCCTTCACACAGGCAGTGTGCTCTACTCCAGGAGCCAATACTACGAGAGAGCTTGCCTTCGAAATTACCCTCACCCTAAACCTTCTTCATCACTGAAGGTACGCGAGGAAGATCACGCCGTTTTATTTAAAACACACAAACGCACCAGCTAAGGTTTCAAACAGCCAGGCCCAATGACAACGAGCCATCGTCTTTTTACAGCCGTTACCACAGGATGTTACTTTGGGATAAGTCCTACCATGCTCACAGTTAGAGCTGATGTAGCATTTTCAGCACCCATATTTAATCATTTAAAATCAGCTGATAGATTTTTTTCTTTCAGACACATCTCTTTCTTTTTAAGACGTTTTTTTACATTTTCGGCTTCCTTGGATAGAGGAGCAGTGAAAGCTAACGGGCTCCAGGTCAGACTTGAACGTGGCCCCCTGAGCTCCGCCCACAAACAGATTTTTCTGACATTGTTTTACGTGTAGCTATTTGTGAGTCCGTCCCTAGCTAGCACAACAATGCAGTTTAAAACTAAATCTGTTTTAATTCAAACAAGTCGTGGATTAATTCCTTTACGCTCTGCTGGTTGTTGCCAATGACTGTAAGGAACATGGATGACGCGGCTCCACCTCCTCCCATTTTGTATAAATGAAGCTAAAATATCCCGGATCTGGGAGACGCCTTCTTGAATTTGAAGCCAGGATCTGCGCAGTAGTAACCACGGGTGGAGCCGTGGTATGAAACTCCCACCCACAGACATTCGTCAGTACAACCCCCTCTTAACTTTTACGTAGCCTGGACATTTTCCTGCTGGTTGCACTACAACCAGAAGGAAAAAGACCCATTAAGACAGCGGTAGGCCGGTGCCGGTCCATGAGTCGTTTGGTACCGGGCCGCAAGAGTTGAGGCTCAGGTGTGAAATGTATGGTTTTCAGGGTTTTTATCGGTTTTCAGCGTTATTTTGTTATCGTTTTTATCGTTAACTCTGTTTTCCTGGGTCTTTTCACGTGTGTTATGAATAAATGTTCTTTTTTTCGGTACCGGTACTAGTTTTATTTTGTTGTATTTATCCGCGACACGTTAAAGGCCGGTCCATGAAAATATTGTCGGGCATAAACCGGTCCGTGGCGCAAAAAAGGTTGGAGACCGCTGCATTAAGACACAATAATTACAACAGCTAAGAGTCATACTTTGAAATTCCCACATCTTAACATGTCGTCATTAAGTAAAGAGTAAAGAGGTTTTTTTAATTAATATCAGCATACCTGTTAAAACATGGTGCTTAGCTAAATTATCACTATATTTTAAACAGTCCCTGGTTGTTGCCATCGGGGGTCTGTAGAGCGCCCTCTGGTGGATAAACCTCGCAACATCAATGCTCATAACATAGTTGAATGGTGTCTCTCCCATCGGTTCTTAATGCTGATAGCAATATATCAGCCAGTTTATGTATCTCCAACACCTGCACAAGTAAAAGGTTGTTGGTTCGATTCCAGCCACAGACACATCAAACAGAGAGCAGAGCTACTGACTGTGGAAAGGCAGCTTCATTCGTTTCTACTCGTAGTGACAGTGATAACGTGCTAGTGTTAGCAGCGTGTTTTTGCACCAAAGCATTTTCCAAATATGGGATAAATAAAATATCTAATGTTATCTTGACCCAGTGACACAGTCTCCTGATGCTGGATTAAAATTAGAATGACTGTGTTTCACTGACACCAAGGACATTCATATTTAATGCTGAATTACAGTTATTAGGACATCTAATTCAAAACTACAAGTATGAAATATTTAGCGTGAGAATATTCAGGAAAAAAACCCTCAGTGTTTATTTGCAATACTGTTGTTTTATTGAAAGCAATTTCCATAAAATGTTGTTGAAACTCGTGACAAATTGGTTCCAACAGAGACAGAAGTGCAGAGAGCTGTCCTGAGATAAAAGCACGTATCGATGACGTCGCTCGGATTAAGATTTCTGTGTTTGTTACACGTTTGTGACAAATGGGATAAAGACGCGAATGCCCGTGGATGTCAGAACTCTGGTTTCCTCATTAACAGACGCAGGGAGGATAACAGAGACTCGGCTTCAAAATGACAATGATTGCTTATGACACTGGAGCCGCCTGTGGCTGAGAGCCAAGAGGACGAGGCAAGAAAAGAGCCCCACCGCTCACATGGCAGAATAATCAAAGCATGGCGTCTCCCATCCCAGCGTCTTTCTACCCTTTACATCACTTTTTTCCCTGCACTTCAAACCTAGTCTCTCTAAATGTGACGCCTTTATTTCCAACTCTCTTTCTTCTGCCAAGTGGGCTGATCGCTGGTTCATTTCAGGTTAGCTGGTTAATTTAAATGAGCAACCGCAGCGAAAAAGCAGAGAAGCAGGGCCTCGGCTGTTGTTTACAATATAAAACTAGGGGCTGTGTGCATTCATCAGGTAATAATCATAAACAGAATCCCTCTTGTGCCCAGTCGGTGCAGAGCACGCCTTCA
Source organism: Maylandia zebra (assembly GCF_041146795.1). NCBI lineage: Eukaryota > Metazoa > Chordata > Actinopteri > Cichliformes > Cichlidae > Maylandia > Maylandia zebra. The sequence continues at coordinate 39,102,474 of NC_135183.1, read as the reverse complement.
GACAACCACAGACTGGTTATCTAACTGCATGAACTGAACATTGTCAAGCAAGGATTACGAATCATGAATAAGTGAGTGGTGATGATGAATATAGTGGACTGAATAGCAGCCTTTGTGAAGCAAACAAACCTCCTTGTTGAGCAGTGGACAACTGCCAGTGTGGAGGAAGGCTTTTCTGGGGGGCAAAAAGGCAACGCGGGCAAGCGGGCCTTTCTGAGCAGCAACGTTTTCACTTCAGTGACAGATTAGATGTAGTTCTGGCTACATTTGATCACAAAATAAACAATAAACTTGCTAAGAACTGACAACGTTGTTAGTTTCTGGCGAAGAGCTTGACGTGGAAGAAAAATATTCAGAGATGTTATTTGAGAAAACACATCGATTCGCTTCGTTTGGACACGTCACAAACGTCACGGATACGAGTTCTTGGTGTGTAAAAGCTAGGGGTGCAACCGTTGGATACAGTGCTTTCGGTTCGGTACGCATATGTATCGAACAATACAACATTTTTTTAATTAATTTTATCAACTTTTCTTCTGACGATGCTGTCTGTGTTGAGCGCTCAGTGGATCTGCGTTCGACTACTCCGCCTAGGCTGCACTGTCGAGCGCAGATCCACTGAGCGCAGCGCAAGCTAGCAAGACAGAAGCTAAGCTCGTTGCAACATGGCAAATTGAACCTCCCCCACCCTCATTCAGATCTGGCCTTTGGAACTATTTTGGTCTTCAGGTGAAGTATGACCCTGAAGGTAAGCGCGTCATGGACAAAAATAAAACATCATGTCGGATGTGCCACGCAATGCTCAATTACATTGTTGGGAACTAGCGCGTTAGCGCAGTTAGCTTGTTGACACCGTCCAGCCCCACGCACGGGGCGATCCGCGGTAGCTCGTTAACGGAGATTTGCCGTGTTGTGGCGTTAACGTCATTTCAAATTAACGCTGACAGCACTAGTGGGAACACAACGAGTATGACTGCACATTTACTCCGACATCATCCTAGTGCAAAAACAAGTGGAAGCAGACAAAAACAACAAGCAGCATGCTACAAACTTTACCCGAGTCATTTAGACAGCTGTTAGCACAGGATTCTCCTTATGGGGACCTGATATGTTTAATGTGCTGCTGAGAATATAGCCCAGAAGAAGCGTATAGTAGAGCTTTTATTTTGAAAGAGCCATTTCTCTGTAATAAACTCTTTTCCAAAGATGAGGGATTCCTCAATCAGATTTTTTTTTATTACTTTGTGGTTTCAGCAACATTAAATTTAAAAACTGTACTTTTGAGTTAAAATATATATTTAGAATTTTAATAAATGACAAATTAAAAAGGCATGAATATTTTTTTGTATCGAAAAAATATCGAACCGTGACACCAAAGAACCGAACCAAACCGTGAATTTTGTGTATCGTTGCACCTCTAGTAAAAGCCATCAGCTTATCTAAATGAGGTGCAAAGTGAAATCTGGACAAAGTCCTGCTGGTGATGGTTTCACGTAGGGCTGCTCAATTAATCGAATTTTAATCACGATTACGATCTGGGCTTTCAACGATCATTAAAAATGACAGAGCCGATTATTAGCCCCTCCCTCATTTATCCGCGACACCTTAAAGGCCGGTCCGTGAAAATATTGTCGGGCATAAACCGTCCGTGGCGCAAAAAAGGTTGGAGACCGCTGATTAAGAGGACCCGAGGGAAGCTCGGAAAGCTAAGCAGAAGTTATTTGGAGAGTGACTGCCGTTGGTTGAAAAGAGTTAAAAAAAAAAAAAAAACTTCAGTGGTGTTGCACACTATTTTATATTATTTTTTAAAGTCATTGTTAACCCTTTAAAGCCGGTCAGAGCAGCACGCTCCGTTTTGCGTAACTATTTTTAAATCCCTGTAGAATCTGAACCGTGTAAGCTAGCGCAATAATTTGTTTTGCATATGAAACCGGAGGAGTTATACTTACAACTTATGCCATCAGCTTGTCCTCGGTCACGGTTTCGTTCCACATATAGCTTTGCAAAAATTGCATAAAAAGCGCTTGCAGGAACAAAAACATAATATTCCAGAAACACGCTTTGCCGTTCCTATCAGCTGTTCGTAACACTTCCCACAGTGAAATGATGCACCTGCTGTTTTCTTTGCAAATTTGCATCATAGGATTGTTTTTTGTTTTTCCTGCAGTATATAAAAATTGCTGTATCTCCAAAATAAAACTATGAAGACACTCAAAATAAATTTCCTGTGGTGGGAAACTATTTTTTGCAACTTTATTGTATTTAAAGTTTTGAGGGATAAACCTCTTAAACTTCTCCAAGTAGAAATATATGTAAACAAAACAAAAGCGATTTTCAATTTTTTTGTAGTTTATTGCACTTTTTTGCAATTTATGTAATTACTATGGACTTAATGCATACATATTATTAAAATATGGGCTATAACAGTTGTATTGATGTATAGCAACTTGAAATGCTCCCACAAATGGCACTACAGCATGTAAAAAAAAAAAATAAAAATAATATAAGCTCTGGTGGACTTGGTTCTATAGTAGGTCTTAAAGGGTTAAATAAATATCGTCAAATAATCGTGATCTCAATTTCAGTGAAAATAATCGTGATTATCATTTTTGCCATAATCGAGCAGCCCTAGTTTCACGGAGAATCAACAACACGACCTTTTATTCAGAGATCGTGCAGAGTGTGGACAACTGAACAGCTGAGGCACGGAGAGAAAACAGACTCATGCATTTTTAAAAAGCTTTTAGTGCATTAGTGTCCAAAGTACACAAGCTCTGTTATCGTGAAAGGGACTGACTTTACTAAGCTTAGAGTTTAGCAGTCGTTTCAGTGGGACTGCGGTTGGACCGAGCTATTTGGGAAGGTTGATTGAATTGTTGTCAGATCCTCTGACGTCGTATTTGCAATGACTCAGAGGATCCAGCTCCTACCAGCATCCTGGGAGATCAGAAAACACTATTAATCATTTGATAATCAGATACTGTGGTGCAGTGAGAGATCCCAGTAAACACTGGGCAAACTGGGCGCTTTTATTCATGTCAGAAAGCATAAGGGGAGGATAATTAAATAATTTGGAGAAAAGGTACTACAGTCAGTCAGTCTGATGGAGCTCTGTCTGTACGATGGTACCATACTCTATTCCTGGACAGGAAAGCCGGAAAGGAGGCTCCGAGTCGGATCAATACCCCGGAGGAACCAGTGATTATTGGACATAACGACACCATTCCTCCCATGAGGATATCATTAATGACTTAGTCAGCTTTGATTTCTTCAGCTTTTTCAAAAGGAGGAAATGCAGCAAATCATCATAATTCATTTAGCCTGGCAGCGCGCGCAGAGAGAGAGAGATGTTGGGATGGTCGGTTACGCCACCGTGCACGCTACAAGAAGCTAACACAGTTTAAACAGATGTAGCTGAACTCATGGAAATGGTCGGCGTGAGGCCTAATTCAAAGTCGCAGCATCTTTGAGCTGGCGAATCCTCTTCTGTTAGAAGGAGGCCACACAGTCGCACTCAAAGACCTTAAAGCAAACGTTAGGCGCTCAGCTGCTTTGCCTGAATAAACAGTGATCAGGAGAAACGTGGAAACGGGAGATCACCCTCTCTCACAGCCACATACGGGTGTTATAGCAGTGGCAATGCAGATCCTGTCCCTCAGCGCGCTTTTCCACATCGAACGAGCTGGAGTAAAAGCTACCAGGAAGACAAAGGGCGCGTAGCCGCAGAGGACACGTTGAGTTTGTGTCCTTTTATATATATATATCGTGATGATGTAGACTCAAGAGTAAAGATAAGCAAGGAGAAAGAAGAAAACGGAGGAGGAAGAAACCTCTGCTGCATCACACCTGGAACTGTGTGTTCCTGTTCAGCAGTGGACTTTCACTACATTCAAGTTCACATTAAAGGCCCCGGCCAAGATCTGACTCACGTTTTTCAGATAAGGAACAAAGGACGCAAACAAAGAACGAGGAATGAAAATGACCTCGTTACACACTCTTCAACCCCACAAGCCCATCAGGCTGTACAGACTCACGCTACACGGCCGAGCTTCATCACATCTCACAGAACATCGTTTCAAACACGGGTGGAGGTCAGAAACCTTTAAAGACTTCAAATATATCAACTTGTATCGCAGGAAACAAACAGTAACACATAAATAAAGAATATTTCCATCCTGTTGAAGAATACAGCTGTGAGCGTATGGAGGCTTAAAAGACATATAATGGTTTCATTGCTGGTTGGAATCACCAGCCAGTTTGTTAGGTACATCTGTTCAAAGGCTCATATCATCAAATATCTAATGAGCGAGTCACGTTGCAGGAATTTGGGACATTCAGGGATGTAAACATGACCAAGACGGCCTGCCGAAGTCCAACCTGGTGACTCCGCCACAATGGAGGAGAAAGACGAACTATCCAATGAGCAGCAGTTCTCTGCCAAGAACAAAAGTGGAGCATTTTAAGAGGACATTCAAAGAAAAGCCCAGAGCGACGCTGTAATCTGTCATCTACAGCTCTGAGCTTTGTGCTCATATCAAAGCAAAAAAACATTGTTTTTTACACTCACACATGCAGCTGCTTCAGTTTGGAACAACAAACCCTGATTCTGATCCTCATTTGCACTAAACTAGCTCCGTGTCTCCCTTACACAAAACCAAATCATATACATGCACACGGAGCCGCGTCAGACAACCAGGGTGACAAGCACCTCGAAGAAAAACCAGACAAGCAATCACAGGGAGCTGTAACATTTCTGACAGTGCGTCAGACAGACGCTGTCTGCATTCAGGCTGCTTCAGAGGGGTGAAGGACACGAGCGCGAGGACTGATTGCACCTCGCTACCCACAAAAAAATCAAACTTAGTGGCTGAAACAAAACGAGTCACAGGAGGGTATTTACTGAGAACCGTGAGTGATAAATAGGACAAGAACCAACGTTACTGTGCTTTAAAACTGTCTCCGTGCTAACACTGACACGGATATGTCCGGTTATGAGCTTCAGGAGAAAGAGCATCCCTCCCTGGTGAGTCGTACATGACGCTCTGACGAACCTTTGGTCTTTGTGGACACTGCGGAGCAGCTAATGTAGAGCGGTTTCCTACGACTGCGACAGGAAACAGCATTCTTCACCATGGTCACTGGATTTCTCCTGGCTTTGCTTAGCAACTGATGAAAAAAGAAGGGAATCAAATCCAGGCCTAGTCAGTGCAGTCACACAGGATAAAGGGTGCGCTGACCCAACTCCTCTCAGTCCTCGTATTTCTGTTTTTTCCTTTCAGGAACGAGCTATCAGCCTGCACAGGACCGTGCTTTGATCACAGAGTGGAGCCTAAACCCGCTGATAAGGTTTCTGCATTGTGTCACTGCTTCCACACAAACAGGCGGACGGGCAACACCAGCAGCTCTGCGCGCCTCACGCGCATTAAGCTCTGGAGTGTGCATTATCGTTTTCTGCGTGCAGGAACGATAATCTTCATGGCTATAAATGGAGGAGTGTAAACTTCCAGAGGCCATGAATGGAGTTTTTCGAAGTCGATTGGCTAGAAGCAAAGAGGCATTATGGAGGATATGATTAAGCCATTAAAAACTTGAGAATGTAGGGCAAGTGAATCACTGCTGGCAAGACAGACGGTTTATCGCAGCTCTGGGAAATTATCTGTAACTTCCTAAAACATATCATCTAATGTTGCTGGATACACACAAACACCTACGCAGCAGGAAGCCTGATAACACAAGTTTGTGTGTTCTGGAGCATCTCTGCAGTTTAGAAAAAGCAACCAACAAGCAGGTAACAAGAAGGTGGGGGCGGGGCCACACTGACCAAGGGCGGGGCTACACTGACCAAGGGCGGGGCCACACTGACCAAGGGCGGGGCCACACTGACCAAGGGCGGGGCCACACTGACCAAGGGCGGGCTACACTGACCAAGGGCGGGGCTACACTGACCACGTTCATCACAGCAGATCGCTCTCAGTTTGTTTTAGATTTTCTTTAGTTCATGTTTCAGTTCATATTACTGACTTTAGCTCATGGGCTGGTCCCAGTATGACCTACAGGGGGCTGGGCCAGTAAAACCAGCACACATATTTAAAGGACACCTCCGAAAGCCTGCGTTAGAAAAAAGAAACAGAAACAATCTGTTTTCTCAGGTCCATCATAAACTCATCCTGTCACGAAGGTCCAATAATGATGCTGTTCCTTTCATGCAGTGCAGAATCAGAGCAAAGGCGGCTGCGTCACCAGGCCAGTGCACTAAAGAGTTATAGCAACTTATCATTTAAGGTGCTTTTAAGTCGTTTTTCCGACTTTAGCTGTGAACGTGCGGCTATCAGGGAACGTTTTTGTGTTTCTGTGTGTGGAACAGTTTGAGTGTGGAGTTAAAACAATGTCTAAACATAAAGCACTTCAAAAAGAGGAAATCCACAGAAGAGGAAAAGTAAATGTCTCGGTTCAGTAAGTTGCTGCTTCGTTCTTATTCAGATTTTACAGTGAATGCTCCACAACTGGAGGTCATTGGCTTTAATGTGTGGAGTTATGAGTTGTTAAAATTAAATAATATGATAATAATTTGTATTTTAAGCAGTTTAATAGTCAGTGTTATTAGAAATATGTCTATTGCTGACAGATTATGGACGAGGATGGAATTAAATAAGCGTGCACTTCTTCCCAATGCTTTTGGATATGTAAACTGAGGATAGTTAGAGGGTATTTTGCTTTATCTTGTATAGTTTTTTTGCTAAATGACTTTCTGTATATTGTTTACATCAGGGGTGTCCAACTCCAGGCCTCGAGGGCCGGTGTGCTGCAGGGTTTAGACGTGTCCTTGATCTTTACCTAAATGACCTCCTCAAAGTGTCCTGAAGTTCTCCAGAGGCCTGGTGATGAACTAATCATCTGATTCAGGTGCGTTGACCCTAAAACCTGCAGGACACCGGCCCTCGAGGCCTGGAGTTGGACACCGCAGGTTTGCATGATCAGAATAAATTGAGAAAACAGATCTGTTCAGTGAACAGTCAGCATGGATAACTCGGTTCATCTCCTGATGCCAAATTTAAGACCTGTGCTCAGCTCAGCTCCTTTAACAATCTGGGGAAGCTCCCTTTGTTGGAACTCACAGGGATGCTTTGTAGTCTGACATTTTTCTGGCACACACAAAGATCCACTGTCCCCACAAACACACCACCGCTGTCACCATCGACAGAAAATCATTGCAGCATTAACTGCAGTGTTTAATATCATCTGGTCGGCAGCTTGACTTCACAATTTGAAGGCAAGCTGCTCGTCTAAAGAGCGGGCCGTTTCATTTTATAGTCGCCAAAGCGATCAGTCAGCTGTGCGTGTGACGTGTCGGGGAAAGGCTGATAAAGCTACAGCAGCAAGGTCACCCCACACAGAGGCATTTTTCCTTGACTGCTAATGCAGCTAATGTGCAGCTCAGCGCTTACACCAGAAGGCGAGGAGAGAGGGAGGAACAGGAAATACATCTCTGCGGAGCGTGCGATGAATATCGGGGGACACAGGCGAGGAGGCAGATGCAAGAGAGACATTAAGTTCAGAGTCATTAGGCACAACACATGTGTCATTATATCATACTGCACGACATTCATCAGCCCTTTCATTACGAAGCCGTGGGAGGGCACAAAAGCAGAGGCTCGTCTGCCGCTGCTGTGAAAAGCAGCTCTTCTTTTAGGAAGTTCAGTGGGATGCTTTCCCCTCACGCTGCTGTATTTAAAGCAGCCTGTGTGACACTCAACCTGACTAAATCTGTCTGAGGCAAAGCTGAGGCATTCAACTCGCTGAAGAGGCGAGAGAGCCGGAGATACAGAGAGAGCGGCGCTCTGGCAAAGAGTGCACGGGTGACTGCTTAATGTTGTTCTCATGAGGACGAGGTCAGACAAGTTTACAGGGATAGAAATGAGTTGCAGAAAGAAGCAGGGGTCCAAGGATGGTTTCGGACTATCACCTGTGAACTTATTGTCAAATTTATTTAGATTTTACATCAGAGAAAGGATCACACAGGTTTTCCTGTGATCACAAAGTTACATTTATTTTTATTCCCAAGTTTTGGGCTAACTTATGAAGAACATCCACATCTACAATCCACTAACTGGTGTTTTGGGTCAAAAGAAGCTTTTAACAGCACCGTGAAAAAAGTGAACCGTTATCAGTGCAGGAATAACCTCAGCACATACGTGTCCTTAATCCTAAACCACAAATTGCATGGCCTAATTTCCATGACAAATCTTATCAACACTGGCCTCAGAGGGAACACAAACTAATTGCTGAGGCGTTAACGTTGGGTGTCTAATTAATCCTTGAGACGCGGGCTTTTGAGTTTTGAGGCTACAAAGGAGGATGGCTGCGAGGATCAAAGTCATTCCAGTCTGCTGCGGTGGGAGAGATTAGCAAAATACGGTGGAGGCACGGAGACAATCGAGCATCCGAGCCTTTCGGTTCCAGAGCACAACCAAGACCCCGGCTGCACGAAGAAGTCACCCTGCCCTTGTGCTTTGCTCGCTGACTGACACTGACACGTGCGAGGGCGTTATGTGATATCGTAGTAATCCCACTGAAGTCCCAGAGCCTCTTTTTCGTAACCCATGCAGGAGAACAGACACAGGAAGGAGTTACTGCTGCAGTAACTACTGACAGCGGGTTGTTGTTTTGATTTCGTAGTTTGTGACAGATGTGAGTGATTATGAGTTTCGTAAGCATGCATGTTGTTTATGCACCAAACTAAAGGAGAACGTTAGGACAAAAAATGTAGCTGGTTCCCTAAAAACACAGTGGCTACTGCAGGGGTGTCGAACTCCAGGCCTCGAGGGCCGGTGTCCTGCAGGGTTTAGATCTCACCCTGGGTCAGCACACCTGAATCACATGATTAGTTCATTACCAGGCCTCTGGAGAACTTCAAGACATGTTGAGGAGGTCATTTAAATCAGCTGTGATGGATCAAGGACACATGTAAAACCTGCAGGACAGTTGGACACCCCTGAGCTATTGGCCTCAAGGCTTTTCCCTTTGTGTATATAATTAACAAGTATTTATTATAAGTAAATGGGGCAGGTCACTCCAAAATCTTATAGTTATTTCAGCTTTTATATAAAAATAGGAGAACAAAATTGCAAATCTGCAGAAAAATACATAAAACTCTGCAGCAGTGTCTCTTTTCAGAAATCCTGAACCAGTTACTCAAAGAAAATACACAAACCTTCACGTAGGAACGAGTTTCTCTCACCTAACAGCTGATGGAAGCTGGCAGCAAGCTGAAATTTAAGCTCAGCTTAGGGCAGCAGCATTAATGTTTACATCGTGTCACACTGCCATGAGCGCGAGCCCCTCCTCACGGTTGAAAGCACCCTTGCTTCTGCACAGCGGTACAGTTCACATTCTCGAAGATAGCTCCATCATGTTTAAGGGAAAGCAGACATCTCTGATAACTCCAACACTGGGAGCTCACAGCAGAAACAGTGTCGATAAACAGCAGCACAGCTCAGAGGAAAAACCCTGGATTTCGTGGTGAACTACCCCTTTAAGAACTGCTTCATGGAAACGTCACTGCATCATTTCATCATCGCTGCTATCGGTGAAACAGTCTTGATTCACTGAACGACTGCAGGTGTAATAGTAGAGCCAGATGTGCTGAAAATCCTTTCCCACTATTTGCATCTCTACATGCGTGTTTCTGTAATGCTGGGCGAAACTATTACACAAAAGCATCTGTTTTCATGTAGATTCCCACACTGTAGATGGTTTTGAAGTTTAACCATCCATTTATGATCTTATGCTTATTTAATTCAGGCAATGCGAGCTCGCTGGACAGGTCACCAATCGCTCGCTCGCGTCCTGAGATTCACCAGGCTGAACCCACGCTGACAGAATGTGCAAACAAAACAGGACAAACCTGGATTCAAACCCAGCACCTCCTTACTGTGAGGCAACAGTGCTAACCACCACACCACCTGCCACGCATGTTGATGTTTATTTCTACACATAATATTCTCGAGCACAGATGGGAACAATAAACATCTCACAGCCTAGTTCATTTCACAGAAACCTTTGGAAGCATTGGGCTATTATGTCTGCTGTTAAGTTACTGTCCCTGCACTGTGGGAAGCACGGGGACTTTCTATAAACTCATCTCTTCTTTCATTAAACTTAATAAACATATCGAGTCAAACAAAGCCAACATCTGAATAAAACTGGGATTCCTCTGATCTGACGATTAAAAACACAGTGTTAGATGTCTGATCAAGCATTCAATGCTTTCTGCACAGCTCTGCATACTTGACACTATTTAGATTTGTCCTACACATGTGTGTCTAGCCAGCCTTAAAGCCCTGGTTTCTTCTCTTTGCCCCGGCGCTGCCTCTAGCTAGTCGAGCCACCGTAAAGTTGAACTCATCTCCATTTCACTGGCCCTCCAACAGCCTGTAACCCATTCAAGGACCACTGGGTGCCACCCTCTCAACTGGATGACAGGCTGCTCTTCCATTCGGCAGCTGCCTGCTCAGGTTACCTCGACCAAGAGTGGAAAGAAGGTCTCATCTGCTGACAGCCCACTGCTCCACTGCATCACTCTGCAGCAGCACTCAGGAGGCACAGGCTGTCTCTGCACCCCGCATGCAGGAAAACAATCCTGCCTTGGCAGCTGAGGCTCCCTGTCCCAGCTAATATTGTGGTCTGATCCAAAAATAGCCTCACTTGTAAATCTTGCAAAGAGACAACTAAGATATGGGCTGTTCAAATCCACTGTCAGAGGCACGGAGTATTAACATGAAGCAGGCTGGTTCTGATTATCCTTTGTAAAGAAGAAGGAGGGAAAAGTCGATTTTATGATGTACTTTTTTCTTGCAGCCTCCAATACAAGAACAGCACCGGAGACCAAAATACAATGAAATGTGAGGAGGTGTGAACCGAGAAAAGGCAAACACTGCGAGCTCAAAGCAGATTAAACATGCACCTGTCCTCGAGTCTGTCCAATAGCATGGAAACTGACACTGAGGTGCACGACGCGGTGTGCAATAGTGCAGTCCACCTGCAATAGTTCGGAAATCCCGAGGAAAGTGATCTCGAAGGTAAACAACCTTAAACCAGAGGAGATGACTGACAAGAGAGAACCCCCTTCAATAAAAATAGGCTAACTATCAGCCAATCAAGGCCCGTGAGCTGCGTGTGAGGATAGTATGGACAACAACAGCTGCCCAGAGGGAACAAATGGGCTCATAACAGGAGGCAGGCTAATGGGCTAAACAGACAATAACCGACCAGAAGGTCATAACTCGGATGTGCCAAAGTGGCCATTTTTCCTGAACACCTATTATCACAGCAGTGAATTTTGGAAACAGCACGAAATGCCAGTCAGAGCCATCGTTTACAGGCCTGCTGCCTGACCAGGTGTTGATTTTGGGACGCCCTCGTGGAGACAAAAGAACCGTGCCACCGCGAGGTGCGCGACGGCAGTGCGCCTCTTGTCTCGTTTTCCAACAGCGTCGCCTTCACCTGTCCTTCCCCTCCGCCTCCTCTCACTCACCCAGCACGCCGGAGGAGGTCTGTGGCGGAGCCGAGCCTGGATCCGGCCTCTCTGCGTCTCCTTGCGGCGCTCGGTGTCGGTGCCGGGAACTCTCGGGGCCGTCCCCGGAGGTGGTCGCGCCACCGGCGGCCGCCCCGGCTGCAGCAGCGCCCGCCGCTGCCGTCCCCGTGTCGGGCATGCTCTCTATCAGCGAGGAGCGACTGAGGATAAAGGTATTCTCCGGGAAATCGTGCAGCGGTGTCGCATCTCAAGAGGAAGGCAAAGCATGGGTGTAGCGTGGGGGTCAGAGTGGGGGTTAAATGAGAATGAAAGTGAAGTGAAGGTTGTTGGCGTTGGCGCAGCGGCGGATCATCCTGGTGGTACTCTGGAGCAGGATGCGCGGTTAGATGGAGAGCGCTCCTCCAACCACTACAGGAGGAGGGACAAAGAGAGGGAGGGAGGGGTGGATGGAGGGGGCTGTGTGACACACATGCACCTTCACGGTCGCTGACTGATTGTTGTCTCAGATTACATTACCAAAAATGTTAAATGTAACAAACCCGCACTACGCACGCTGTAGGAATTAAAAGAATCTGTCTGTTAGGATCATTTTATGCATGCATGTAATAGCGGTTCCTCCATCTCTGAGAGAAGTGTATTTTTATCACCTCGCAGGCTGCAGATCGAGGCCAAAAATAGAATCCAAATGGCTACATTAAAGGAAAACTCATTCAAAATGCATGGTTTTCACAGTGATGACATTACTTCACAGGCAAGATGCCCAATCAGATGATCTGGTGCTTTTAATGTGCACGCCTTTGATAATCCTTTCATAGACTATCACTCTTCTTTGACTATGATGGGAAAACTGAAGAAGCTGTGCAAAAAATATCTTCATGGATTAAATTTTTAGTGACACTTGGGTGTGGCTACCGGTAATATCGCTTCTCAGTCAAACACTCTACAGTAAACACGGCGTGGGGCTGTGTAATGTTTGCTTTGCTGCTTAATAAGCTTGGTCATTCCATCACTGTATCGCTAAGGCCAGTTTACATGGTCACACTGTCTTGAAAAGAGAGCAAAGAGCAGTCCTCCACCCTAAAGAGACACACGGCCCTCAAAATAAATGTTGTTACAGCAGAGCGAGTCAGATGATCCTCTGCAGGTAAAATATGTGCTTTGTCTTAAATTACTGTGTCTGCCCCTTTTCAACCTGTGGGGGAGTTGCTAAAGCATATGTTAGGAGTGCTTGTGTGTGCAAGGAAGGTGAACACAGCTATCGTTGTAGACAAAGATCATTTCATAACCTGGAATCATAATCGGGGCTGAGAGGTAACTGTCTCTGTTTGGACTGTATTCAGCAGCTGTGAGGTGGCAGCTGTCATGCTCTGTGCACACACTGAGCAGTCTATAAATTATTTAGATCCCAGGTTAAAGATTGCTCCCAGGCCTTGGGCCATGCCTCTTCACCGTGTACACAATCTATCATCTTGGTCGTCCCTCCTGGAGGCCGTGGTTCACTGTGCGGCTACAGAGGCAGGCTGGCAGCCCGCCTCCTCGTATGGCTCAGAAGCATCTCATCTGTGAGCACAAATTCTGCTTACTCACCACTCTCTGGGATGACAGCTGCAAGACGCTGCAGTGGGGCACGCACACACACACACACTGATGCACACAGTCTCTGTTTATATTCTGTTACATGCACGCATTTATGTAGTCTATGAAGAACCACAGATCAAAGCACTGTTAGTTTTAATAGACAGAACACAATCTAAACAAATACTGTAAAACTTATCATTTGAAATAAATTAAAAATAGTAGTGCTGTAAGAATAACCCTGTTTGCACTGCTGTTGATTCTCACACACTAAGGAATACTTTCCACCTTGTGCTGAAAAAAGCAAAACTTGACTGCTGATTTGTTTCCTGGTTAACATGTGCATTCTGCATAATGTGCCAGAGGTGTTTCCTCCAGTCTTTGATGATTTGGTAAGTAAATTGGCAGTAAAACAAACTGTGGTCTGTCCTGAACTGAATTTTACATCCTCCTTTTTCATATACTAACCACAAAACAAAGGTGACAGACATGTTGGCACGTACATCACACAAACAGTAGATCCTTTGATAGCAGGTGCATCACTGAGTTAATCATTTGAGTTCATGTAAACATAAGTTTAAAAAAAACAGTAGTGATAAAAAGTGAACCGTTTATAGCCGCAATAAGAACGATATTAGCTACATACACAAAAAGTAAAACATTGGAATTTGCAGCAATGATCGATGTACACCAATGACAGTGTTAATGAACCTTTTTGTGGCCTAAATCACATAAAATCCCTTCATATTAGAGGAAGATTTGTAAATATCACAACACAATTTCAAGTTAAACAAGACAACAAGAGTTATTTTCATGCAAAGCTACTTTTGTGGGGGGACAAAAGATTACTGTCAAACAGATTCCTTCCACAAAATAACCAACATTTTATATTTTAATGTTTAAATGGATGTATTTGTTTAACGTGATATAAAACAACAAAAAAGGCTGAAAATCAGACCTTTGATCCCGGAACGATCATATTTGAAATAGTCACACGGACCGAATTTTCAGCGTACGATGGGCGTGGCTTGAGATGGATTGACAAGCGTCGAACAAACGGGAGTGCTTAATCTGCTGTCGTTGTGAGAAACGCTAACCAATCGAAATCAAGAGTGGGAGGAGCTACATAAATGTGACTGAAAGATGGGAAGGAAAAGTCACGAGTGGGATGAGTGTGTAAATTATACTTTAATATAACATAAGATAAGACGCAAAAGAGTGAATGTCCGGATTTGGCAGCTAACATTAGCTTCACAGACACTCCGACGTTAACTGAAAAGAAGCAAAGTGGAAATAATGTGTTGGTCTGTAGGAGAAGCGGCAAATAAATGAAACGTTTGGTGTCTCATACTGATGCTGCCGCTGCGGCCCGTGTGTGGTGGGATATGGAGAGCTGCTGTGCACACAGTCAGGATGAGGTTCGTTCTGTTTCCCGGTCTCTATGTCAAATTCATGTCTTTATTTTTATGGCTGCATTCACAGAAGCAAAATAGTGCTATTAAAATATAGATTTCTTTGGGCACTTTTCATTATTTACCCACTCAAGTTTAATGCTTGTTGTTACACTGACTTAACTTTCAGTGTTGTTTATTTAAGTGCTCATTTATAACTTTGATTTTGAGTTTAAATAATATAATAGAGATATAATAACTGAAAACAAGATGTAGAATATGTTATAGTATGAATCAGTCATTTTCTTATTTCCAGCCGTGGAGCTCCACCCTACAGGCTCTTCTCCTCTACCTGTGATGGAGCCCCAGCTGCACTGGCTGATGCTGACACCATCTTTGCGCTGTCGTCCGGGCACGGCAGGTGCGGGGTGGCAGTGGTACGTGTCAGCGGTCCCGCCTCAGCTACAGCCCTGAGGTGTATGGCTGGGTTCACGCAGCGTCTGCCCCCTCCACGCACCGCCCTGTTACGCAGCATCACAGACCCCCGCTCCACAGAAGTGCTGGACCGTGGGCTCGTCCTGTGGTTTCCAGGTCAGTTCCACTGGACCGTTCTAACATTTTGTTCTTCTCTGTTTTTGTCTGAGAATATGAGGATGTGGATATGTTTTTGTTTAGAAGCACATAAGTTACATCCATGTCCAAAGGTTTATCAGCATGTCCCAGATATGTAGACAGACTCGTACTTAATTATGATAACAAGGAAGTATTCCCTCAGCCAGTGTTATTGTTTTACATATCAGCACACAATATAAAAACGATGTAGTGTTTGCCAGGCAATAAAAGTAGGTAAATACAACCTGAGATGAATAATGCCTTATGATGTATTACACAGTGTTGTTATTCCTCAGGCAGGGACCACACCTTAGTTCTGATTAAACAGTGCTTATTGAAACAGGATGATGGATGGAGCGAGCAAAGATCTTGATTGATGCTGCGGTTTGGGAAAGGCCTCAAAGAGGATCAGCAGTTTCTTCTAAGTCCTGGGTACCAACAAGAGGAGAGGGTGGGTGGGGTTGGGATGCTAAGCCAAAATATAGAAGCAGTGTGTGAAAAACTAACTACGCTCCATGATTCAGGAACTGGTAGAACCCCATTTAGCAGCAATAGCTTGAAGTATTGTTGTGGAGGATTATAGGCTCACTCTTCTTTTCAAATGTGCTTCAGTTCACTGATTGTTTGTGGCTATTTATTAAGCCACAAGGCTGTAAAACAAGCCCAAACCTTCATCACTCCATCACTGTGCTGAAGTATTTGTGCTAAGATGCTGTTGGTCTCATCTGCCTAAAGCACATTGTCGCAGAAGGCTTGTGTTTGGCAGATGCAGCCATGCAAACAAAACATGCTAACTGAGTCTGAGACGTAGTTCTTTGTTTAGTTTTTTCCCCCATTTCTCTGAACACGACCTGAGCTTGGACTGACTTTGGTGGAAGGTCTACGCCTGAGAAGTGGAGCATCTGCCTCGAATGTTTTCCACTCGTGAAATAAGGTTTTTCACTGCATTGTTTGGAAATAGCGTGTAGAGGCTAAACGGTGGAAATAGAGCGGTGGCTGCTTTAACGGTGGGACACATTCTCTAAACAACATGACAGAGTTTGGTAAAACCACGTCATTTCTCACTAACCCACAACCATAGCTGCTGTGTTTGATCTAAAACCAGTAATAAATCTTTCCAGCATCTCACGTCCTGCCCGTTATTCACTTCAGTTCTCTTTACATATTTAAATAACTAAAGGATGCACAGAGTGTTGTTATTCCTTTGTTTGTTTCATCAGCTCCTCGTAGTTTCTCCGGAGAAGATAGCGTGGAGTTCCATATCCACGGAGGTCCCGCTGTCGTTACTGCTGTCTTACAGGCTCTTGGTAAGATGTGATTCTCAGTATAATGTTTTAAAAAACTTGATATAATTCAATGTGACAAGCAAACATATCCAGACTTGAGATGCAGCCGTCCCTTTGAAGAGCGTTTTGAAGTTTGAGTCTTTGTAGCTTCCTGAGCTCTAAGCCTCCGTAAGTACGATATCTGTTGGAGTCAGGCGGCCATCCATCACTGCGACTTAAAACAGAGAACTGACGCATGCATCGCCGCGTCTGAGATACTTTTAATATGCGCTGTGGCAAGCGTGACAGTCCTCCTGTGCTTGATGTTTTTACTGCAGTTCTCCTGTTGACCTCCCAGGGGGCAGCATTGTACAAAGCAGAGAGTTTATGTGCTGTAAGGTGTTTTTTTCTAAGCAGGGAGGAATATTTAATATTACATTACCTTTGTTTTCAAGGTTCATTCACATAAAATTGTTGCCTTCATTTGGAAACCAAAAACACCGAGCGTGTCGGTGAGATCAGTCGAGTAAAATGTCTGTAATCAGGAGACGGTGACCCACGTTTGGTTTTGCACTCACTATTGTCTCTCCTGATGAGATTTGCAAAGTGTCTGAGAAAACAATGAACCTACTTAACCTGTAGTTGTGCCTGTTTTTGCTCTCTGCGTGAGTCATTGACCTTATGTTTTGTCCTCAGTGTGTGCATTGTGTGCGCACACATCTCATACATTTCTTCATATTTGTGTTTACGTGTGTTTTTCAGGAAGCGTGCCTGGCTTGAGGCCGGCCGAAGCGGGGGAGTTCACGCGGAGAGCTTTTCAAGCAGGGAAACTCGGTTTAACGGAGGCGAGTGGAGAGGAATGTGTAAAACACATTGTTGTGCATCTAGAGTTATTATAGCGGCTGTTCGGGGATTTCATATGCATGAAATGTAAACAGGGACAACTTCTCCTTTTGCGTATTTTGCCCTTTGGCGATTTTATTTCATTGAGTTGTCTGATATTCCCACATTAATGCAACAACTGGGCCTCTGTAGATGTTTTTTTTAATATACAGCCTGAAGCATTAATAAAAGTCTGTTTGGATTTTCTGTGAAGCATAAAAACTAATATATTAACCTCACACAGGACATTGGATATGAATAACACGTACGAACAATTTAATAAAGTTTTTAACGGACTGTTTTGAGAGGAAAAGTAAAATAGCAGATGAGCCAAACGCTCGCAGGACTTTCAGATAAGATGAGTTTTATTGGTGCTGAAAGGAATTTGGCATCAGTGTCTAAGCTGAGGCAGCGACATCCCTCTCTAAACAGCAGCAGGATGCACTTTCCTGTAGATAACACCTAATGGACATAATAAGGGAAAAACACTTGATGAAACAGCCCGCACCACTTCTGAAAACTGTTGTCAGTGAACACAATTCATTTTAAAATTCGTGTTGGAAAAGATGATGGGACACGTTAAAGTTTGCAGATATGTTTTTTGGAAATCGTGGGCGCCAAAATGGGTTCTGCACGTATCCCAGCAGCCAGACTCTGGGTGCTGAACAGGCCTGAAGACCCACATCTGCGTATTCAATGGGCTGCATTACATATATTTATATACGCCTCAGCCAGAAAGGGCAGTTTGTGAAAGATGTCGGCTTCATCAAAACCAAAAAATTATTAGTTATGTTGTGTTATGTTAAAAAATAATAACAATGACATTTCTAACTTTTAACATTTGATATGTTGTGTTTAAATACTCTTTGAATGATTTGGAAATTATTGAATTTTTCACTTTATTTTAAACTTTTTGGGAGAAACGTTTGTTATGACAGGAGACAGAAAGGATGTGTACACATTAAACATTCCAGTATAAGGATATATGTAACATATGGTGTGTGATTCATAGGTGGAGGGGCTTGGGGATCTGATCCACGCAGAGACAGAGGCCCAGAGGAGGCAGGCTCTTAGACAGATGTCAGGCGAACTGGGACGCCTGTATCAGGACTGGAGCGACAGACTGAAACGGGTACGTCCTCTGGTAGAAAAGCAGCTGGTCTGAAGAAGTATTTGCCCGTTTTCATGATGTTTTAGTTATTTCTGTGTCACGCATACATATTTAATTCATTTACACCTGCCGGACCTGCTGAATCGAGAGAAAATGAAGTAGTATAAAAGATCTGAAAGAGAAACTGCTGAGAAACAAAGTCAGCTTGGAAAGAGTCGCAGAGCATCGTCTTTCAGCTGCGGGGAACAACCCAGGAGTGACCGGCCGACCAAAATTACTCACATCGACGACTCATCCAGGAGGAAGAACATCTAGAGAGCTGCGGGGCTCATGTGGGAAAATAAATTGAGGACCTATCCTGATGAGTCAAAAGCTGGACTTTTTGGAGTATTTGAGGTCATCCACGTCGCCCCAGCCAATCACAGCAGATGGCTCCGCCCCTCCCTGAGCCTGGTTCTGCTGGAGGTTTCTTCCTGTTAAAAGGGAGTTTTTCCTTCCCACTGTCGCCAAAGTGCTTGCTCTGATGTTGTTGGGTTTTCCTCTGTGTGTATTATTGTAGGGTCTACCTTACAATATAAAGCACGTTGAGGCGCCTGTATAAATAAAGCTGAATTGCATTGAATTGAAAAACTGACGCGGCGATTCAGTCAAACCTGGTGGTGGTCGTGTGATGGTCTGGAGCTGAAACCAGGAATTCTGCCGCCTACAAGAAAATCCTAAACTTGCTCCGGTCTTCAGCTGGACTGGACGCAGCAGCTTTGACACCCGGTCTCTCCTCCTCGCGTCTCTGCACAAACAGAAAGCATCTGTTTTAACTCATTCCGAGTTAGCTTGGCACCTGAAACGAGGGGAACTTCTGGAGTTTTCCCAGAAGAAACTCAGGAAAGAACCTGTCCGGACTGTGCTGTAGGTCGGGATTCACTTGCTTCGTACCAACACAATGCATTTTTGTACCTCCAAGACTGCAGTGTTGATGCAGCAACCTATGGGAGTCTGAGGCTTCCTGTTTTCAAGTTGCTGCAGTCCGTGTGTTTCTGTTCAATGCTTGGATTCAAAGTGATAGTCTTTCCAGGGCACATGTACACAAAGTACTTTTAAAATATTAAAGTCAGTTCAGTTTGACCTCGCAGACATGGAATTAAAAGAAAATCATATGAATCCAATCAGCCAGCGTAACAGTTAAACAGAAGGTTTCTAAAGTCTTAATAACTTTTTTAAATGATTGAACTTTTCTCACAGATATGGATAAAATGCTCAGACAGGAGAGTCAGCAGCGGTCGAGTGAGTAACGGCAGCGTTTCCTCGGATCAGTGATGTGATTCACTTTCCAGAGAAAAATAAAAAAACTGTAATTTTTAGCATTCGTGGCATCAGACCTGTGTTAACATTTTTATTTCCTGAGGAAAAGTGTGATATTAGTGAGCAGACAAAGCGGCACATCTGTTTCTGACAACTGCCGTTTTAGAAAAGTGGTTAAAACCTGCTGCAGTGTTTACTGAACGTCTGAAGCATGGCTAACGTTTATCTGAAAATGACCACGGTCGAATAAAAGCATGATACAGTACGTGCAGCGGTATTGTTCTTCTTATCTGTGTGAAGTATCCTGTGTGTGTCATAAATCAGTAGGTGTAGCTCAGTTGGGAGAAATGAACGCAAATTTAAATCCCAGGTTAGACCGTTTTTGCTCCGATACTGTAGCTCGGTGCCTTATTTTGCTTTATTATTTCTAAAGATTTAAAAAGCAACGATGTTCATTTGTGGTTGAGTTGATGCATGCAGTCCAAAATGATAAAGAAGTCATTGTGAGTCAGGCCCAAAGTTAAAGGATGCTGACGTGTTGCCGTGCGTTGCTGTGCGTTTGTGTAATCCTGACCTGATCGTGGTTTTTGTTGGTGTTTTGCGGAGGCAGCTCACAGGAGAAGGTCGCTGACCGCGGATGAACACTTGAACTCGCTGGATGTGGGCCAAGCCCTTTTGTACTCTGACCTGTTTTGAAAAGCATAAAACGTTGGTCTTTCAATACTTTGGCACCAGACCTGACCAGCCGGTCCAGGTGTTCTCCCCTGAGAAAACCTTCTTAATTTGCTTGTTGGCAGCTGCTGAGCTCGGTTCCCAGAAGCTTTTAAAACACGGCTTTATTTTGGACGCGCATTTCTGAGAAGATTGCTAATAAAAAAGTATCCTATATGTTCATGTTGGTGGAGGTCAAACCTGCATTTGACACTAAACAATGCGGCTTTTTTAACCATAGGTTTCCCACATTTAGAAATTGATTCAACTATGGGAATCTGATGCTTCCTGTTTTTCTGGAGCTATACCGCTATTGTGTTTATGTTCCACAGTGTCAGTGAAGATACTGATCTTGGTGGAAATGCTGAAGCTTTTCTCTATACAGAGCTATTCCTGAGCTTAAATCTGGCAGTGAAGCAAACCTACAGAAAGACTCCGCAAAAGGGATTTATGTTCATATCTGCAGATAAGTGACGTGAATAACTGGACGGCTCAAAAGGAGAGAGCTTCTTCTTGCTTTTACCTTGAAACTGAACTTAGAGGACAAACATTGAGTGATATCAGTGACTTACAGGCTTGTTTCTGAATGACATCACTGCAGGCACAGCGACCTGCTGTTCACAAGTCTCCGGCTCTCTGTCGTGTATTTTTCTGGCCTGGTGTCACATTTCATGTAAATAAGCTTTGCAGTAAAAATAGAAAAAGTAGCTTCATTTTTGTAAGACTCCTCCAGAAATGTTATGCTTAAGTCATTGAAGGAGCTGAGCTTTAGCTCCCTGATTTCACCCCTCCCCTCCCTGTGTCTTCACAGTGTTTGGCCCACGTCGAGGCCTTCATAGACTTCAGCGAGGATGAGCTCATTGAGGACGGGGTCTTGAACCGAGGTACCTGTGCACTTTGACCTTTGCGAAACAGCAACAGGGCAGTCATGCTTTGGGGTTTAAAGGGGTTAAAGGGAGAGAGGAGTCTGACTGCTCTTCCTGTTATGAGCTCTAAGTGGCAATTTTTCCGAGGGTCATTTTCTTAGGATGTGTTGAGAGGACGGCCAGAAGGGGAGTTGAGGCATTTCAAAAACAAGCCTACTCCCAGGAAGAGTGCCGTCAGCGGCCCGACTGGGTTTCCTATCCTCTCAGCAGACCTGAGAGGGAGCGACCTCCCCTGTGAGTGTCGCCGGTCGTCTGGCACTGCCAGATTCTTTCATAAGTCTCAAATGTTTTGAGATTTGAGCACAAAGCCTGGGAACGGGTGTTTGTTTTGGTGGTGACTAATGTTGGCTCATGCCACAGAGCGGAAAATAATAATAGACTTAATAATAGACTTTCAAAAATAGGAAAGGTGGTATAAATACTTTGCTTTTCCACCTGCAAAGATTTATCTGACATCGTGTTCATTTTTACCTTCAAAGTGGCCAAAATTTGAGTGAAGTACTTTGTCCATCGAAGAGTTCGAAGAGTTTTAAGGAAAAAGAGGACAGCAATGTATTTTATAATGCCTCTGTGTCTGTGCTGATCCCCTCATAGTGGACGTGTCAGTAAGTGATCTGCAAGCGGAGATTGAGCGACACCTGAAGGACGAGAGACGGGGCGAGCGGCTTCGCAGCGGGGTCCAGGTGGTGATCGCGGGAGCTACGAATGCAGGAAAAAGTAGCCTTCTTAACAAACTCTGTAAGAGAGCCGGAGTCGGACACACCCTCACATACAGCCAAAGGATCAAATTATAATGTACAAAGAATATTTTTAATATATATTTTGATGGCGAATCAGGGAAAAAGATATCTGTCATCTCAGAAGTCAGAGGAAGTCTGTGCTGCGTCCCATCAAGCACAAGAAACCTGGTTTTTCCTTCTCATCAGAAGTTTTTAGCATCTGTTTGAAAAGTGCAAAAGTTTCTGATGGATCGATCCGGCTCATCCAGTGCAGCATCAGGAACGACTTTAGGGAATCGCAGCACATTTGGTGCAAACACCAACGTGGAGTCAGAGACGAGCCGATCACGGCCCAGCGTCACTGAGACCACAGTGAACATGTTTGTGAATGAAAACGTGGACAGCTTGGTTACATTTTATATCCAGAAGTCAACGTTCAGCTTCACTGTGACATCAGCATGGTGATATATTTAAAACCATAATTCAGACTTGGGCTGGGTTTAAATATCGATTTCCTGATTCAAATCATTTTTAGTTTGAATGAAGCGATATCGATTCATTAAATGTATTTTACCAGAAACGCCAGAATCTCAGGTTAAAGCTCACAAAACGATTTAAAACAGCAAATGAGGGCAGCTACACGGATCCACACAAGGATGCAAACACGAGTGTGGACCGTTCACCCGACAGCACGGACACACCGTCGGGGCTGAAAGTCGACGTCTCAGATTCTGAAGCTGCAGGTTTCGTCACTCTGACCAAAACTGACTGAAGCAGCAAAAGAAGATGAAAACTTCTCGTCATTAATCTCTCTGACTTTGGCTGTTTTGTTTCCACCACGATAAAAGTCTCACTTCCTGCACAGCTCTCTCTCTCAGTGTACTCGGAGACCAGTTTACCATCAAAATCTCTGCTTTCTGCATTATTCACTGATTATTACGCACAAGTCGGCTGTTGTGTTCAGAGCTGTCGGCCTCATTTCTGCTGTTCAATCCAGAGGAAATGTAAACTTTTTAAAATTCTGCCTCTGTAACTTTGCTTCACCTCAGCAGCATCAGGTAACGTTCACATGTTGATTCATGGTTTTCTTCAGTTTTTGATTTACTGCAGAATATTTTTAAGGTCATCTGCTATAAAAAGCCAGGCCTGTGTTTTATCCTCAGTCACACAAAGTTACAGCTCTGATGAAGTGTCAGCTTTGTTTTTATACATAGAAGTCGATGCTCAGCCCTGATTCAGAACCAAAGAGGAGATTGTGACCATGTTTCATATTTGGTTGGATAAAGAGTTGGTGACTTACCTTTGTGCCCAGTTCCTTCAGTTCAATCCTTCATATTCTTCACTAAATGTGAAAGAAGAATAATGAAAGGAGTCTGGATGGAAACATAAATGCACCTGAGAGCTTTCACACCTTTACGCTGCAGCTTAAGTCAAAGAGTTTGTTCTAGTTTTTGATTAGACAAAACTTTCACCTTTCGTCTAATCAAAAGGTGAAAGTTTTTAACTTCTGTTTTTCATCCCAGATTTTTGTATGAAAGACGGGAACCTTTATCTCTGTTTTACGCTTGTGCTGGTGCTTCAGGTGACAGTGGAGTCAATCTGTAGTAGGGCTGCCACAGACGATTATTTTGATAGTCGACTAGTCAGCGATTATTTTTTGCGATTAGTCGACTAATCAGATCATCATCCATTGGAGTAAAACGTACAGCTTATTGCACCAGCAGCATCTGCTCTTACATAACTATCATTAGCTTACAGCTTTAAGTGTTTAAGGTCTGTGCTAACTAAAAATAAAGACAAGATGATAGTTTATTAAATTTTAATGAAATTTGCAGATTGTTTCGGTGAAGTTTAATAAACTCCTTGCTATCTAAACTATAACAGGACACCGGAGTAAATTCTGGAGCATCTCACACTTCTGATAATCAGCTGTCTGCTTGATGTTTATTCAGCTGTGTAAAAACTATAACTTTAATCTCAGCCAAACCGATTTACTCAGGAACAAATAAAATACTGAAAAAAGCCAAACAATAACATTTTGAAGTTATCTAAGTGACTCATATATCATGTTTAACCTGACTAGCGAAAGACTGCGGTGGGTTTGAAAACGATTTGCCGGGAGTCCGGTGTTCTCACGGCTCTAGTTAGCCTAGCCCCCGGCTAACTATCGAGCTAGTGGGTAACAGACGTCTCCGAAAACGTCGGAGCGCTTTTGAAAATATGCGGTGTCTTGATAAACTGAGCAGATATTTGAGGTTTACACAGCTACATTCTTGCCTAAACGTTTATTTTGTGACCCAGAAAGAATAATAAGAGTAACATTAAAACTAACTAGCTGCCGCCATTGTTGGAAGCTGAGCTGGGCCGCGCTATGAATTCTGGGACACAGCTTCTTCTTCTTCGGGGTTTAACGGCAGCTGGCATCCTTGTACATGCAGTGCTGCCATCTTCTGTTTCAGTCCGTTATTACACTCTTAAATCCTGCTACTGATTCCTGCGTCTTTTGTGATCTTACAAAGCTTCAAACGACGCCTCGACTATTAAATCAGTCGTGGACGATTTTGATAGTCGACGTAATCGTGGCAGCCCTAATCTGTAGAATAAACACTTAAAAGAATAAAAACATTTAAGATTTAAGTAATATTTTCACATTTGTTAGATACGTTTCTGTAGAGTTTAAATGTGCCGCTTCTCTCTAATTATGTATATGTTTGGTGTTTTGTAATATGAGGACATGTTTCCTGACATAATGTCGAACCTTTTAATGTAAGCTCTCCGGTCTTGAAGCTCGGATGTCTTCGTATCAGAGCGATCGGTGTATTTGACAGATGTCAGATAAAGTCCTTCCTGCTATGATTCGTGCTCCGGTGGCTCGAGCTCACACCCAGAAGCACAGATATGTCAGCGTTATTAGACCCGGGAGATTTCTCTGGTTATAAATGATCTGCTGTATTGCAGGTGATGAAATGACCAAATTATTACTTTGAGAAATGCACACAATGCTTGTTTTTTTGTGACAGGCAAGTTTATTCATTAACATTTAAAAACATTTTGTATTCCAGGTCAGAGACCTGCAGCCATTGTGTCTCCCATTGCTGGCACCACCAGAGATGTGGTGGAGACGGCTCTGGACCTCGGTGGGTTCCCCGTCCTCCTGAGTGACACAGCTGGCCTCAGAGACAGCTCGGACCTGGTGGAGAGAGAGGGCGTCCGCCGTGCTCGGGAAAGGTAGTGCATGGAAACCTCTTAAAGTTGGACTTCTGTTGCATTGTTTTGCTTTCATGTTAATAGAAAGAAATGAAGACTGATGTTCGAATACTTGCACAGGACAGGAATGCAAGTGAGTATTTATTGCAAAGTACTGCATTATGTATGATTTAACAGAACATATTGGCCTGCAGACCAATGCGAAGTGACCCTGGAAACAAAGAAAGGAAGAAATAAGTCATTTCTGTAATGTCTGTCCTACCCCAGAGTTTATATTGATGCTAGTTATAAATACACAGTGCAAACACTCTCAGGAGGTTGCATAACGAAGAGTCCCCTTTCCTCGTTGTACCGTCGAGAAGTTTCGTGTGTAGGAGAGATGAACATACAGTATCAGGCCATTCAGCATGACAACACATACATCTCTGCAGTCGGACTCAAAAATAGAAAACAGTATCCGCCGTGATGGAGCCGCGAAGGCTTTAAAACAAGTTTAGAAGTTCCACATAGAAATGGTAAACTAGTAAAGACATGAGGAATAAATAGCAAACAGAGGAAACATGCAAACAGCACAGAGAATAAAGAAACAGGTCAAGAGTAGAGGCTGGTAGGAGCCCCGAGGAAGCAGGTGAGGCACACAGAAAATCTTCTGTTTGACAATTATAACTTAAAGCTGGTTGCAGTGCATGTATGCCCGCCAAACGAGATAGCGCTGGGCTCTACAGTGTTAACGGAAGCTAAAGCCGAGTCGTTAGTGCCAAGTGTTAATAAAATATCTGCACACCGAGTGTGTTTGATTTAAAGACAGACTTTCTCCCTAATATTAGTTTTAGAAATATTGGAAACAAACCTGAAATCATAGAAGAGATCAAGGTTATCAAGGTCTCAAGCACAGGCTGCGCCACAGCATACTTAAACCAAAAATGAAGGACACATCCTGAACGGTATTATCTATGACTCATTTGTGCCTCTTTAGGGAGGTGAGGTGGTAGGACGGCAGGAAGTAGGCTTATTTAGACTACAGCAGGTTTTTAAATATATTAGACCAGATCAAACTTGTGTAAACTAGTCGGGCAGATGGCTTCAGGTAGCTGATTCTAACAAGGTTTCAATGTCAGTTCAGTGTGCGAGCTAATGAAAGGGCTAAAACCTTAAAGCTTTCACATTAACTTTACATAAACAGTGTATGTTTCTACACCACATAAAGACAGCTGAGCCCTGTGATGGGCAAAGGTGGGCTTCGGTCCCCCTGCTGTCCTAAACTGAATATGAAGTTAAGATGGATGAATGGAAGGACAGATGGACGGGTGGAGGGACTGATGGAGTGACAGATGAATGGGTGGAAGGATGGAATGAAGTACAGATGCACGGATAAACAGATGGATGGATGGATGGGTGGGTGGCTAGTATGTGAGTCAGTGGGACATGAAGGGGCCTGCAGTGAAAGAAGGACCCTCATACTTGCAGGCTGTACTCACTGGTATAGAGTAAAGTGAATACTGAACCTCATACATGTGTCAGCCTTCACAGTACTACGCTGTATTTTTCTTATTCGTCACCTCCCGACTCCCAAAATGAGCACAGTATCAGCTTTGCTGTCACTGCTGGTATAAATCCAGGTGTGTCCAGAGGAATGCCATTTCCAGTGCAAATGCAGTCTCATCCCTTCACTCCTTGTTTAAGTTATGTGCCTGACCTGGTGGCTCTATAGGAAGGGCAGGCAGTTTGTGTTCTGTGGGAAACTGCTTTTGCAGGGAGCAGGAGAAAGGCTCGTGACCTGGGTCACTACAGGAAGGACGTGGTAAGTACAAGCATCCGCCTCCACTCCTGCTGCTACCTCGCAGTGAGACGGATGCAAGGAACCAGTATTTCACGTGAATACCATTTAGAGTGATGGGATGTCCCTGCCAGCTTTTCCGGGCTATAGCTTATAGTTCGTTTGTGAAACAGAACAACAGTCTCTGCTCTGAGATATCTTGGTGCGCAGCCAAGAGCGGGCACAGGTGGTGGGAAACGTGTTTGGGCTTGATGTATTTCCCAACAGTACTGCCATAGATTGTAGAGCATAAAGGAGCTATACTTTATCCTAGAGGAACCACCTGTAGCACAAAAACCACCACAAAAGCAGTTTTGAGTGCCGGTGTTTGTTCGTCTGTGTACAGTGCAAGATACAGATGTGAAGGTCATGGTCGGTGGGGTCTGAACCATAAATCGTCAAAGTAAGAAGTAAGAGGCCCCAGATTATTTTTACTCAGTACTCCTGGTTTGGACTACAACTACTTTCGCCCTTCACCTTCCTTTTGACCTCAGCTATCGCCCATAAAGTGTCCTGACTGCATCTTACGATTTTCACGCTGTTGTGGAAAAGTTGCCTCAAATAAACACATTTCAGGATCCACGTCTGAAATACTCACGACTGTCCTTGTTGTGGTTACCAGAACACATTCAGCCATGGAAACACACACGGTGATGAGAAATACCTGCCACGCCATCATTACAGGTCGAGTGTCAGCAGAGGGTTTGTGACTAAAGTGGAGGCTGCTCTGTTTCTCCAGGGTGGAGCAGGCAGATCTGACGCTGGTGGTCGTGGACTCTGCTCATCTCCCCTCTGAGGTAGACCGAGCCGCGACGTTCCTGCGGGAGCACCTGAGGAGTGTGCTGCCTGACACAGGTACCATGCCATGCGTTTGTCTACTGATGCACCGACTGCATTTTAAAGACGTTTGACTTTCACAGAAAGCCTTGGTGCCTGTAGCTGTCTGCAGTTAGTTAGTTAGAGTCTTAAACACGTGCATGAGGTAACCCCAGGCAGAGACAAATGAGGATCAGTCAAGTTAACTTACCACATCATGTCCTGCAGACAGGTGTCTCCTGGTGTTGAATAAGGCCGATCTGCTGCCTGAGAAGCAGAGACAAAAGCTGGACACGGAGCTGAGGGGTGTCTCTGGTCTCCCTGCTGTCCGTCTGATCTCCTGCCAGACTAACGAGGGACTGAAGGCCTTCCTCACAGTGCTGCACAGCAGTGTCAAGACTCTGTGAGTTTGAGTTTTGTTTTGTTGCCCCAGTGCGAAGGCCAAGTCTCATTTGAATGTCCTCTTGCAGGATGTGTGAGATGGCTGTACAAACTGAACTGATGGCAGGGATCAATCTTAACTGTTTATTTGTTAAGGCAGTCTTCCCAGTGCATCTTTATCTTTGTAGTTCTCCTCCAGAGGCTCTTCACATTCGCTGATTAACTTCCTCTGTAGGTGTGGCGACCCTCTGTTCGGTGCCCCCACCCTGACACAGGCTCGCCACCGGGCCCACCTGCAGCGGTGCGCGGCGGCTCTGGCTCAGTATCAGCGGTACCGTGACACTGACCTCGCTCTGGCAGCCGAAGGTGTCCGTTTAGCTGTCACCAGCCTGGGCCGGATCACTGGACGGGTCGGCGCAGAGGAGATCCTGGACATCATCTTCAAAGACTTCTGCATTGGAAAATAAAAGAGTGAAAAACTGACAGATATGCGATTGCCGCCTGCTCTGAGAGGAAAATCGCATTCCTGCAGTCTCACGGTGTCAGAAAACAGGACTGAAAGGACACCGCTGGGCGCTGAGCCAGGCGTCGACACACAGCTGAAAGAAAAAACTCTGTGTTCTTGGCCGCTGAACGCGTGCGCTCCCAGGACGCTAAAATGTTTTCTGTTGATGCTTTTTATCAGCCAAAATAGTTTGAGCATGATGACAGGTGCCTCAAAGGCCCAATATACCGAACAAGTGTTTGGCAAGCCTTGAGTCGTAATTTGAAAATAGATGTCGAAATCCTTTGAAGATCGGCCTCCTGGGCTGCAACACAACAGCCCAGATCTTTCAAATATAACCTGCAAGGTCATGGACTGAAGGTTTGGGTGTTTACTTGTACCGCAGGAACATGACTTATTTTTTTTACTTTGCGCCTTTATTACATTTATTTATTTTCCAAAAAAGAACTAATACTAATCAGAATGATTGTGTCGCTTTGTTACATGTTGCTGTGTTACGTTACTTTGGACCCTTAAATAAATGAGATCGTGTGTATTTTTGTAACAAATAAAAATTCTCTTTAAAGATACACAGAAGCTACGTTCTTGTTTTTTTGCTGAAGATAAAACAGTGAACTAAAAATACTCGGTGCCCTCTTTGAGTCACTAATAATAAAAATAATAATATAAACCACGGTGCACGGTGGTTAGCACTGTTGCCGCACAGCAAGAAGGTCCTGAGTTCAATTCCAACATCAGGCCGGGGTCTTTCTGTGTGGAGTTTGCATGTTCTCCCCGTGTTTGCGTGGGTTCCCTCCAGGTACTCCGGCTTCCTCCCACCGTCCAAAGACACGCAGCATGTGGGGATAGGTTAATTGGATAACCCAAAGTGTCACTAGGTGTGAATGTGCAAATGAATGTGAGCGCGAATGGTTGTCTGTCCCTGTGTGTTAGCCTTGCGACAGACTGGCGACCTGTCCAGGGTGTACCCCGCCTCTCGCCCTATGACAGCTGGGATAGGCTCCAGCGCCCCCCGCGACCCTGAAAAGGATAAGCGGAAGTGAATGGATGGATGGAATAATATAAACCCATCAGCTACTCGTTAACAGTACAAAATTAGCCTCCCTCATGCTATTAAACATCAAGGGATTTTTACAGCTTTTCAAAACATATTACTACATATTACATAATAAACAAATATAACACACACCAATGAGTTAGACTGCAGGAATGTCTTAAAGATATAAAGACCTGGATGGCCTCTAACTTTCTCCTGTTTTGGCTTCCTGTTAAATCCAGAATTCAAAATCCTGCTCCTCACATACAAGGTCTTAAATAATCAGGCCCCATCTTATCCTAATGACCTTGTAGTACCATATCACCCTATTAGAGCACTTCGCTCTCGCTCTGCAGGCCTACTTGTTGTTCCTAGAGTATTTAAAAGTAGAATGGGAGGCAGAGCCTTCAGTTTTCAGGCCCCTCTTCTGTGGAACCAGCTTCCAGTTTGGATTCAGGAGACAGACACTATCTCTACTTTCAAGATTAGGCTTCAAACTTTCCTTTTTGCTAAAGCATATAGTTAGGGCTGGACCAGGTGACCCTGAATCCTCCCTTAGTTATGCTGCAGCAGACGTAGGCTGCTGGGGATTCCCATGATGCACTGGGTGTTTCTTCTTCACTCACTATGTGTTAACAGACCTCTCTGCACTGAATCATATCTGTTATTAACCTCTGTCTCTCTTCCACAGCATGTCTTTATCCTGTCTTCCTTCTCTCACACCAACCAATCACAGCAGATGGCCCCGCCCCTCCCTGAGCCTGGTTCTGCTGGAGGTTTCTTCCTGTTAAAAGGGAGTTTTTCCTTCCCACTGTCGCCAAAGTGCTGCTCATAGGGGGTCATATGATTGTTGGGTTTTTCTCTGTATGTATTATTGTAGGGTTTACTGTACAATATAAAGCACGGCTGTATAAATAAAATTGATTTGTGTAGAAAAGCGATTTAAGTGACTTTGACCATGGTGTGATCGTTGGTGCTAAATGGGCTGCTGAACTATTACAGACCACATCCACAAAATTGTCTTAACGCACTTTGTGCCCCTTAGTATCAGATGAGCATTGTCCAAACACCACAGCCTACCTGAGCACCGTCCGTCCCTTTATGACCACAGGTCTGCAGGGGTGGCATGTCACAAAGCTCGGATCATCCCGGACTGGTTTCTTGAACATGACGGTGAGTTCATTGTACTGGGATGACTTCCACACTCCATTGCATCACTGGTGAAACAGGAATGTGTCGCTCAGCGATGATTTGAATTAATCTTTATTACACAAGTTTAAAGGTGCACGGACGTGTTACAGTAGAGAAGTAAAGGCGAAGAACAGATTGCACGAATCGCATGCTTTAACCTTCTTCATTATGCATTACATATATTCCTGTCTGTTCCTACAGAGACTGGCTTAGTGTTGTCTAAAGCCAGCGTTCCCTTTGTTAGACACATTCTTGTTGGCACTGCTTTCTGTGCCCTTTGTTTCCCTGTCAGTTTAGCCTTGATCAAATATTTATGTTTCCACGCTGAACTCCTCACCCTTCTTCCCCAGTTGGTGTCTTCTTGCCCCGTCTCTGACGACATTTGCACCTCTGTTACCCAGCACCACCGCTGCCTTTCTGCCTTTTCTGCGTCTCTGGTGTCTGGCTGTGCTATCTGACCTTTCCTCTTCCTGTGCTGCTCTGTCACCCTTTTTGTTGACTTTCATGTTCTGCGTTGATTAATTGCAAAACAAGGGAAGTGTAAACTAAAAGTGGGGCTTGTTGTCAGACAAATTAGTGGTAGTAAATTCTGGAGCTTTGTCTTTGAAGCCCTGCCCGTGTGCGATGGCCTCCGGGTCACTGTGTTTACTACAGCTGTGAAAGTCGGATGTTTTGTATATCAGTAGGAAAGGTGTACTTCTTTGGGACCTCACAACGCTAATGGTGCCGCTCTGTGAAAGCTCAGTGGTTGTTGTCAATTTTATGTGTCCTGTTGATATTTTATCTACAAATTCATGATTCCCAGAAGAATAATTGCGCTGACGTCCTGCACCACTGTAGTGCTGATGGCTTGGATCTGCATTCATGCTTCGTAAGAACCAAAAAATGTAATTTTAATTCTTTTTATATGGAGGGTATATGACAGAGATCTGTGACAGTAAAAGCGCAGCTCTGGATATTCTCGTCCATCAGTGCCTCGTGTTGACTAAACCTGAGGTGTTTTATTTTAGCTGAATCATCACAATTGCAAATATCAGTGCCCTGAGTTATAACAATGTAGTTAAACAAATTCAACATGATAACATGTCCTCATAATCATCAGTCTGCACACGAATGGGAAAAAGAGATGACGCATAAGCTTAACCTCATCGTCACAGTTTGGTCCATATGTGACTGATGATGGGTACTTTTAGCTTCCTGTAGGTTTGATTAATGACTGTCTGCTCCGCTGCAGCCAGGTCCACCCTGCACGCATTTTACTTAAACCAGTGTGAGTGCATTCGTAGCTATACACGGCACTGGAAACACTTGATGCGAAACAAAGGATTTCCTGAAAACAGGAGGCAGACCAGCTCACCTGTAACACACACATCCTTGTGTACAGCGAGTCTGGGAGATAATCCTGGTTTGTTTCTTATGTAATATGGAAACAAACTCAAATATTTGTTCTGTCTGGCCTTATTTCTTCCACTTCTGACGCAAGTTTGTCACAAAATGAAACTAAAACAAATCCTCGGGATTTATAAGACAGAACAGAAAAACTTTGTTGAGATGGAGCCGGTCAAAGGTCACCATGATCCCGTTCTTGTGAATGCAGAACACCTGGAGGAAATATCTTTAAATTTAGCACAATTATTGCATCAGATTCGGGAATAAACTGAGTAGAATTTGTTGGTCAAAGGTTAAACATCTTCTGTGACTTCACACAAACTTAAATGAGGACACAACCTGTTAGATAATCGTGCAAATGATAGAAAACGTGCACTGGTGTCTAACAGGATAAAAGAAGTGATGCTATTATCTACACAAATAGGCAAAGATGTTCTGCAAAAACGCTTTTGTGTCTGAACTTAAACACCGTGTTCACTAATCAACGAGGAGGCGGTGACCGTCTCAGTGTTAATGCTCACGCACAAAATCCCTTCATAGGCTTCATAGGACACGAGTCTGGCCTAGAACCCACGGACACCAGTGCTGCGTGTCCTTCGTTAACGTGCTGTGCCAGTCCGTCGCTGCAGCCGCCTCAGCTGCTGCTTGTTTGTGGGTCTCTCAGCGTTTGGTTTTTGCATTTAAAAAGCGTGTTTTTGTGAGTTCAGGCTGTGACGTGCATTTGGACCTCAAAGAATTATTACCGCGACACAAGCTTCACCTCTGAAATGAAAGAACACGTGTGTGAAACTGGTTGTCAGTCACCTGCAGCTTTGAGTTTCTGAGGATGTTTGTATAACGATGTAACTTTTGTTTAACCCTGTAAAGCTGAACGTCTGGTAAAATAAAAACAAAACTGCATAACTGTTAACATCAAATGGTTGTTTATTCTTTTATTAAATATACAGTATTTACATGAATAGTAGCCATGAAACAGTCTTCAGTCAGAAGTTGAAAACACTGCAAATAACACGACTTTTCACTGTGTTTCTGTTGTTTTCCTGACATCTTTTTCATGTCCAAACGGATCCACAATAATCATAAAAGCAGGCTTCTGTTTCCTGCCACAGACCGGACGTGCTCAGCCTGCTTATGACGAGAAAAGGAAGCAGTAAAGCCTGAAAACAGCACCGAAACTGGGACAGTTCATGAAGACTCAGCTGTTTTTCTTTCTTTTCTTTAAGCTGATCATCAAAACAAAGTGTTTTCAGTCAAATTCATGATTCCTCTTTTTGACATCCAGTGTTTACGACTTCGAGCGACTCGGCTGACGTGACCACGTGTTTATGACTTAATGGACGTCTGTACTGTCATCCAGGCTACGTTAGCATCTCGCCACTGGGACACTTAACAGTTGCTATTTTAAGACTAGTCTGTTTCTCACAGCCCAGTGAGCAGCTGTTGTCTGAGTCTTTGTTACATTTTTAATGTCAGCGGGACGAAATTTCATCGTCAGCAAACAAAAGTATTTTTCCAGAGTCAGTTTTTCTACCTGCACAGAGAGACACACAAAAGGACACATGCACACCTACTTCTTACATTTACCTGGGTACAATGCTTCAGAGCAGAAGTTCAAAAACACACGATGCAGTTACTATATGGAGGCAAAGCATCTGCACACTCTAGTATATACACAGGCTTTAAAAAACAACGTCCTGAGCGCTGTGGGCTGGATTTGCCTCTCTCCTCTCTCTGACCACCAGGACGCATTATTTCATTTCACCTGGAAGATAAAACATCAAAAAATTGTAAGCAAAGTAAGCTGGACGTGTAAAGGTCTCATCCCTGCTCAGCATCAGTATTTTATCATTGTCACAGGGATGATATCTGCAGGCTGATGAAGCTTCGAGCTCGCAGTCAACAGCAATCTGAAGGCTTACCGTTGGAGCTTTGAAGATGCCGGTTATTCCTACAGAAGTCCAGTTAGTTGGAGTGTGTCTGCCCTGCAGCGAGGACGCCTGAAAGCCTGCAGGTTTAGCGCCGGGCTGCAAAACAAAGGTCATTTAACGTTAGACACAGTCAGAACATTAGTGCAGCTTTCTTTTGTCATCTCGCTTCTCCATCCGCCCTGCAGCTGCTGCAGATTCTCAGATTCCTGTCCAATTCCCCCTCACCACCTCACCTCTGCACTGACGTCTATGTAATCACCAGATCTGCTGTGATTTCACAGCTCAGAGGTGGATGACACTCCGAGAAGGATGTGACATGATTACATCTCTGCTTTTGGGGATAAATAATAATTCCGATTGGAGGGAAATCGAATCTTCATCAGCTGAGATTCAAGACTGAGTCAAATGTAAATACAATAAGTGAACATCTGTCCCGAGTCCTAATCAAGCTCTCGTTCTGTGACAGAGTATTAGTTTGTTTATTTGTTCGTGTCTTTTACCTTCATATTGGACAGTTGTTGTCTCAGTTCTTCCTTCTCCTGCAGTAATTTCTCAACCTGTGGAAAGTACACACGGTGTAAGTCAAACAGTGTTTGTGTCGAATATGAAACTGCAGGATTTGCACTCTTAGAAAAGCAGATAAAACAGGAGTAGATGAACATTTGCATTTGCTTTGTAACGACACAGTGGCTCCCGCTTCCCGTCCACCCAGATCTGATTTACCTTATCATCATGAGCTTTTTGTGCGATCTGCGACTGTTTGGACGTTTTTTCAACAAACTCTGAGTGATTGCGTTGACACTCCTCGAAGTCGGAGATTAAGTGTTTGTTTTTCACTTCCAGCTGACTGGACTTTTCTTGAATTTCAGACACCTGAGAGCAAAACAACACAATTTTATTTTAATCTTGGACAACATATGAGTAGATAGAATTTTGTTTTGCTTTCCCTGCTGCAATTTTGAGTAAAAACATGAAAAATATCAAAATATTTATGACGTTTCGAACGTTTTTAAGCTGTTTTGAGAACTTTGACCTGACACTTTGAAGGCGTCCGAGGCTCATTTTAAAGTGCTGCATCAGCAGAGACACATACTTCACGTCTGCTTTACCCTGGCACTGCCTCACAGGACATCTGTCTCTTTAGCTGCATTTATCAGCAATGATACAATGCAGAGACTTCCTCCCTTGAGAAAGCGGTTTCCCACTCAGATTGTACTCTGGGATGTTCCACAGAATTAACTTCTTCAGGGAGAGTTCAAAAGTTTAAAGGCTGAAAGTCTGACCTGAAAATAAACACGTCCTCTCCCTCAAGTAGTTAATTTACTGAAGCAAACCTCTTTTATGCAGGCATCTCTCTGCCACGTTATATCTCACTATATTTTTTATTATTATTATTAACCTTTATTTAACCAGGAAAAGTCCCATTGAGATTAAAAACCTCTTTTGCAAGGGAGTCCTGGCCAAGAGGCGACAACACGTTGAAATTACAAAGTTACATACATATTATAAATAACAATTACATTTTAAAAACATTTTTCTCTGGCTCTCTCAATCTGGACTTAAAAGCATTTAATGAAATAAGATCTGCTATCTTCCAGTCTTTTTGCATCATGTTCCATGTGAAAGGGGCAGCATAAGTAAAAGCCCTCTTTCCCAGTTCAGTTCTGGCAAATGGAACATTGAGCAATAAAAGATCGCTTGAACGCAGGCTGTAAGAAACAGTACTTCTCCGTGTGAGCAGATCGCAAATGTAGGTGGGCATTTGTCCAAGCAGGGCCTTATAAATAAAGATGCACCAGTGAACAAACCTCCTGGAGGACAACGAAGGCCATCCCACTCGAGCGTACAGATCACAACAATGGGTCAAGGCCCTACAGTTTGTAATAAACCGTAAGGAGGCATGATAAACTGAGTCAATCTTATGAAGACACTGGGCGGAAGCATTCATGTACAGCAGATCACCATAATCTAAAACAGATTAAAATGTAGCATTTACAAGACGCTTTTTTGTCTCAAAAGAAAAGCAAAATTTGTTTCGAAAGAAAAATCCTAATTTTAGTTTGAGTTTTTTCACAAGATTGTCTATGTGAGGTTTAAAGGTCAGAGAATCATCAATTAAAAAGCCAAGATATTTATACGTGTGCACCACTTCTATGAGGTTTCCCTCAAGAGTGGACACCAAGGGGACAGTTTGAGGAAATCTCTTCATGTTTGAAAACAACATTAGCTTTGTCTTTTCAGCATTGAGAACCAATTTCAGCTCCAGAAGTGTGTGCTGAACCACGTCAAAAGCTTTCTGCAAAGATTCTATTGCCTTTTCAAAGTTTGAGCCAAAGGAATAAATAACTGTGTCATCAGCATAAAAATGCATACTAGCATTGGACACATTTTGTCCCAAATCATTTATATACATGATGAACAGCAGAGGTCCTAAAATTGAACCCTGTGGCACCCCAGTGTGAATATTCAAAAGTTCTGAGCACAGATTTTCACATTTAATGCATTGAGTCCTGTCACTCAAATAGTTAGTGAACCAGGAGACAACATGTCTAGACAGCCCCAAAGAAAGAAGCCTATGCTTCAAAATGGCGTGATCCACAGTGTCGAAAGCTTTTGACAGGTCGATAAAGAGAGAAGCACAGTGCTGTTTTTTATCAAGAGCAACAAGTATGTCATTTATCACTTTTATTCTGACCTTTCAGAATAAAATGAGAACTGAAATCCCGATTGCCTATCACCCCTTCTTTAAAAACAAAAACAGATCTGGTTGATTGTCTGATCTGATGCATCTCTGAGTTGGCAGCAGCTGCACCAAAGAGTGATTTGAAAGTATTAAAAATGGCATTAAAAATGTTAAATTACCATTTTCCCCACATTGTCGAGATAAACCTGGAACTTGTTCTCCACGTCTCTGGACAGGTTCGTGCAGCTGTTTTTGATCTTGTCCATGTGCTCCCGCTGGCTGCTGCAGGTGAGGTGAAAGGTGAGCTGGTGAGGAAACAGTTTGTTAATCCGGTCCAAGAATTCTCTGGTCACCGTCGTGATGCCTTCTAGAGAATTTGCAAAGTCCTCTTTGCACTTGCTGGTGGAGGCAGAAAGAATAAAATAAAACGCTTTAACTTTGCTTATTTTTCAGGTTGTTTCAGTCGCACACGCCACACACACCTACCTGGTGTACAAGGCGTGCTGCTCCCTGAGAAAGGTGTTGTCGCGCCGCAGCTCCACCACCTCGTCGTTGAGGCGCGTTCGGTCTTTGACGGCTGTGTCTAACTCATCCCGCAGATTCTGCACCGTCTGGGTGAAGTTTGAGTTGACGACGTCCAGCTTGGCCTCCTGCTGATCGTAGAGTCTCTTCAGATTACTCAGCTCGCCTGGAGGATTCAGACAGAAACTGTCAGAAAGCGACGATTTCACTCTTATTAAGGCCAACTGCAATAATGCTAATTAAGGCTTAACGCATCATTTATTAATGCTTCAGAGTTATTAGATAACGAGTTTCCAGATGGTTTGCAACATGTTTAACTGTTTGGGCAGATCGAGATCCACCTCCGCAGCATCAAGACTCTTAACTGTTCAACTTCAGAGTGACGTCTGCAGACACTGTTTGTGTTTCATGTTTGATGAGACGATAAATGCCTGAGAAGAAGAAGATGGCACTGAGGTACATACTGCTCGTGCTGCTTCTAGTGATATGGGGCTGTATCGGAGGGAGGGGGCGCCGTGCTAGGTTCAGTAACCTGTTGCAGTCCTCCTGTGAAGAAAACACACACAAAGACATTTGATTCACGATTATATTTTCTTGCACTGGTGACCAACGGGGAAGTGAACTTACAGACTTTTTCTTCAGATCCTGCTCCGTCTTGTTGGCATCAATCTGCTGCTTCGCCATCTCTTTCTCCAGAGCTGCTCTCTCCTCAGCGCGAGCCTTCAGCTGAGCTTCCAGCTTACTTTTCTCCTTCCTCAGCTCGATGTTGTTGTCACTCAGTTTATTGAAGCCCAGCTCCAGCTCCTGCAGGATAACAGCACTCAGCATCAAAGCCATGCTTCTTACAGCTCTACACATGATGGTAGAACAACTGGGAAATCACGTAAAATACTAAAATAATTAGAATTAAAATATTTACAGTGAAAAAAAACACATTAATGGTTTCTGAACATGACATCACTGAAATCTAAGAAAACCTCTCAGAAAATAATCCTACTAATAAGCTGTTGTATTGTTATTCAAGGTGGGCCGGGACATTCAAATGTCTTTAAAATATTTGAATGCTTCAGTTTAATAAACCAAACTTAGACCAGCTCACTGACCTTGACCCTTTTATCTGCTGCAGTCTTCTCCGGCTGTCCGTAGATGACAAAAAGCACCAAGCTGACGATGATGAGCGACTGGATGAGAGAAGAAAAGAGGAAGACGATCCTCATGTAGTAGCCGCAGCTCTTCGCTTTGGACTTGTTCAGGTGCCTTACCCCTGGGCTCAGTTTGGCCCGAGAGTAGCTGGAGCTGTACATGACTGACTACAAAGAAATTATTTGTCCATAAAGAAAATCCGCAAGTATTCCCCCTGGAAGATGGAAGAAGTCGAGCGTGCAGTGAGGTGATGGTTTCCCGGACTTCTGCTCACCTTTTACAGCTCTGCAGCCCTGCCGACGTGAAGAAGCAGACAGGCACAAGTGGCAGGCAATGATGGACGTAAACAATGACCCTTAGGTGTCCAGAAGGGTCATGTTTATAATTGGTGCTAGAGGCACACTTCCTGCCCATCCCAGCCCAACCTCTCCTGCCTCTTCCCCTCCCGTCCCTAATCAGCCTGTGTCGCAGGACAGCCTCCTGCTGCAAAGCTGCCCAAGTTATCAGAAACTTTCCATGGAACGTTTGAAACAAAAATAAGTTGGTGTGATGGGAATTAGATTTAAAGATCTTCAAGACATAAATACATTTAAAGCTTTTCAACAAAAACTGTAAGAAAACCGTCAGTTCTAACAAAATGTGCTCACGCTGCCTAAAGAAGTCGCCTTTGCAGAGGCTGCATGCTCTCCTGTAGTGGAATCTACGAACTCTATTAAATGACCTTAAATTAGGGTTTAAAATAAGCGAGCAATCACTTCATTGTGCCTCGGTGGTAACGGGTCGGACCCACTTTTGCATTCAGAAGCACCTTAATAATAATTTGTGGCACAGAAACAACAAGGTGCTGCAAACATTTCTCAGGGATTTTGGTCCATATTGGTGCGACAGCATCACAGCGGCATCAGAAGGTGGTGCACTGCAGTCATAGATATGGACCCAGCAACAACACCCAGGCTGGGCTGCAGCGGGATGGGTTGATGATTTGATTTCATGCTATTTGCAGCAAAACTCAACAGACCGGGCAACATTTTTCTAATCTTCTGTGGTCCAGTTTCAATCCTCAGGTTCCTGTTGGCAGGTGAGGCCTCCTGCTGCTGGGGCCCATCTGCCACAGTCGTTCATAGATGCTCTTCTACAAACGTTGGTTGAAGCGCTCTGGTTTCTCTTTGTATTACTGTACAGTCTTGACCTTACAGTATAAAGTAACAGTTGTAATTTGCCACTACATAAATAAAACCTCTTTTTTAACACTAGAGATGGATGTGCAGTAAAATCCCAGCAGATCAACAGTTTCTCAAATACTCCAAGCAGCTCAGCTGCATCAACAACCACGCCACATTCATAAACTACATACATCAGATTTTCTCAGATAAATATCCAATCAGTCAGGACTCATGTCCACCAGAAGCACAGACGTTCAGTACTTTAGTAAGACTGCTTATGTTTTTTTTTTACCCATGACTCCATGAGATATAAAAATAATGAAGAAACAACAGGAAATATTCCTATTTAATTATAGCTGCTGCAGACTGATGTATTCCCCTGGTGCTTGATGAACAATATGAACCATTTAAGGAGTAAAAGCAGAAAATGCCAAACAAAATTTTTTTCCAGCATATCCTGTCTTGAACGAGCACGGAAAGGAGTCGTGGTAGTGGAGGAGTGAAGGAGTGAAAACAATAGGGACCTGTCATTCTGTGGGGATGGGGAATAACAAATTCTCCCTGCAGAGCGCAGACACCCTTCACCCCCCGTCCCACCCACGGCATCCACGGCAGAGCCGGTGACGTCAGGCGCAGTCGGGTCAGCCGGGGAAGGGTGTGAAAGGGGAAAGGGCCTCTGAGCCTGAAGCTTTCCTGCTCCCTATTGTCTCCCTGACAACCTGTCCTCAGGTGGAAAAACTTATTTATGAGGCATGTTAAGAGTGACAGAAGACAACGAGTCGGGAAAGAGGTGTTAGATAACGTGAACAAAAGCAGGAAACCAAATGGCTGAAGACCGTGATAAGACACCTTTTAAGATAACAGACTAGACATCTTTGAGGTGACGGGAAAACATATTTTACAGCTAAAGCGGTGATTCTCAACCTGGGGGACAGAGCGCTGCAGCTCAACGAGGGGAAAATATGGAGCGGAACCAAACTGAATATGATAGAGACATGACTGATGCCGTCAGTGCTTCACTAACATTCAAACAGCACGTGAAGCATCAGAACAAGACTGAGAACCTCCACACTGAATTAATCTTCATGCTACAACTGGAGAAGACTTCCTGTTTACAACGGTGTCTGCTGCTCGACTGCTCAATCACCGCCATAAACACGAATATAAAGACATCTGAGCTGCAGTGAAATCACAGTTACAGCTGAAGGATCCCAGCAGAGGCTTTGCTGCCATCTCCTGACAAAAGCTAGACATTAAAAAAATGACATCAAACACACGAACACGACAAGTGTCATTAAACGAACGTTTTTAATCCGCAGAAACAGTTTTACAAACGTCATCTGTACACAACGTGTTTCGAGTGCATCTACGGGCAGTGCAAAGGGCCGTTTTTACAATCATACCCTTTATTTTTTCATTGCTTATGTAACATAACGTAAGTGTGACAGCTAAGAAAGAAAACAAGCCCTTATAAAACAAAGTAGATTAAAACAGACGTACAGGCAGGATCACGTGTCTCTGTGATTCATTACTTCAAATTAAGGTTCATTAGTTTCCCGATCGCCTGCTTCGGAGCAGTGTGGTGTGTTAGAAAGCAACGAGGGATGAATGATGCCTTTACACCGTTTAGCTGCTCTTTTATCTTTTTCTTGGATTCTGGGACTTTTAATCATTCTCACGACACCTGCAGCTAACAGCTGCATGAGTTCTGCAGCTAAGATGAAGAAAAAAAAAAATCACTCGTCTATTTTAGTATGGACATACAATGTCTGTGCAGTTGGCAACTTACCAAACCCCTTGGTTATCCTTAGATCTACACCTACATCCCAAATAATACATGAATTACAGCAGCTAAGAGAAAAAATGGTCATAATGTGGAGGAAAAACCGAAACGCGTGCGTGTGGATTTCACAGAGAAGCCAGTGTCCCATTTTAAACTGTTGCCTCAATGTCCTGGGGGTCGTCCCCCTCCAGCAGGCTGTAAGATGCATGACTCTGGAAAGGCCTTTGTAAAGGGTGAGCCAGAAGTTTGGCCATGCAATTGTGCAGCTCAATGGCGGGTCCGCCTAAGGAAACCTCAAAGCGGTAACACATGCCCTTAGAGTCCAGGTTACTGAAAGAGGTGTAGTTGTCCTGGAGAAAAAGCAAATACTCAGTTTAAGAGTATGCAAGAGAATATCAGGTGAGACAGTGTAAAACAGCTTTTTACATACAGAATCAAAAGGCCGGTGCTGGTTTTTAGTGTCAGTACTGCAGTTTTATCATCACTGGGTGTGAACACGAGAGCAGCAAAGGCTTTGAAGGTGAGTCGGGCGTGCAAAAGCTCCACAGCCCAGAGTTTGGCATCGCTGTCTTACAATGTGCAGAAAATATCTTAAAAGATAAGCTTGGAGGCATAGATGGTTCATTTTTTCAAATATATATTTTGGGGGGGTTTTAGCCTTTAATGAGATGGGACAGTGGAGAGAAGACATGAAAGCTGGGAGACGATGCAGGGGACGACATGCAGCGAATTGCCTCAGAGCAGAGCTTTAACGCTCAAACCAGTAACTACAGCGGTGCCCTGGTTCACATTTAACATGCCACAGAGGCTTTTCAAACATGCTGAACACTGACGAGAAACAAGGACGTACTTTATGTTTAGACAAGTAAAGGTTTGGATTTATTCAAAGGTTACAACATGCACTCACTGGACCTTGTTGGTACCGCTTGTCTCAGCTGTCTCAATCCTTTGGGTCACTGATTCAACAAAACGCTGGAAACATTTCTCAGAGTTTTTGGTTCTTCTTGACGTGATAGCATCACGCAGTTGCTGCACAGTCATCGTGGAAATCTCCCGTTCCACCACATCCGAAAGGCCAACGCGCTCTAACGGCAGAGGTCATCTAAGTGCAGTGATCTCATCGTCACATTCAAGAAACCAGCTTGAGATGATTTAAGCTTTATGAGATGGTGCGTCACGCTGCTGGGAGCAGCCATCAGGAGATCGCATCACTGTGGTCAGCAACAATACTCAGGGGTGTCCAACTCCAGGCCTCAAGGTGTCCTGCAGGTTTCAAATGTGTCCTTGATCCAACACAGCTGGTTTAAATATCTTGAAGTTCTCCAGAGGCCTGGCAATGAACTCATCGTTTGATTCAGGCGTGATGTCCCAGGGTGAGATCTAAAACCTGCAGGACACCCTCGAGGCCTGGAGTTGGACACCCCTGCTTTAAACGATTCTCAGCTGGTACTAAAAGGACCAAAGTGTGCCAAGGAAATATTTGCCACACTCCAATCTTCTAATTTTGTTGAACCTGTGCGGAGCGTAGCCTCAGTTTCCTGTTTGTAACTGACAGGAGTGGCAGCCAGGGCGCTCTCCTGCTGTTGTAGCCCGTCTGCTTCAACATTAAGGCACCAAAACACGTCACGTTTAAAGTGACTTAAATCACCTGCTATGCTGACATGTGATTGGCCGATTGGATATTTGCATTAACAAGCAACTGATCGCGTGCACCTAAGAAAGTAACCAATGAGCGTATAGTGTGGTTTGTGTAATACTTGCTAGCTGAAAAATTTGTTGTCAGTAAAGCACTCACGCACTGTGTGCCATTATTGTGTCGTCTTATCCACTGAACTAACTTATTTTAACAGATTTGATCTTGATCACGAGGTATTTTATGTTCCTCTGTTTTCTTATTCCTCATGTTAATAATCATCCACACGTCCCCCCCTTTGGTAGGACAGTAACTGCATCGCTGTGGCACAGCATGAAGCTTGTTTGACTCCTTTAACCACCCGGTCAGTGACAGTCT
Source organism: Maylandia zebra (assembly GCF_041146795.1). NCBI lineage: Eukaryota > Metazoa > Chordata > Actinopteri > Cichliformes > Cichlidae > Maylandia > Maylandia zebra. The sequence goes on along the minus strand of NC_135183.1, from coordinate 39,058,876 downwards.
AAGGCTGCGGTCAGTTTGAGACTGGATACTATTTGATGCGATGGTTTATGGACCGAGACCTCTGATGAATGTTTCCAGCACCTTGTTGAACCTGTGCCATACAGATTTAAGGCACTTCTGAAGGTAAAAGGGCGTCAAACCTGGTACATGGAGCTGCTGCACACAGTTTGAACCAATAACCCTCCATCACCAGCTTCTGCACTCACCCTCCAGCTGGTCTCATCCCCCTGCTCTTCCACCCCGTTGTGCAAATAGACCACGTCGAAGAAAAAATATGGCGACTGCAGCATTTTCTGTGACAGGACAGAGAAACACAAAGTGCACAGTCAGGAACAGGTCCCACGTGTAAAAACTAAAATACAGACACAAAGAGAGACTGTGCTGTACTTACACTAACAGCCTCAGATGGGTTGAACTGCAGCTGCCCAGCATGACGGCTGTAGATAAGCACAGTCCGCACCACATACGGAGGCGGGATAGTCTGAATATTCTCCATCAACGGCAGCTCGATTTTCTGATGTCTGCAAAGGCAAAAAATGAGCAAACAGTTGAAACACTTATGTGTTTAGAAGCTAAAAAAATCGCATTTTTAATCAAATTTACAGCAGATCTGTTACTTACATGACATTAAGGAGATCTTCCAGGTCTATAAAAGGGGAGTTAAGGGTCAAAACCAAACATCTAGAAGTTACTAGCATTTTTTTGTCAGTTTCAGTTTAAGGATACTGAAGGACTCGCACACGTTGGTCTCCAGGTCATACAAGCAGCTACACAGCTCCCTGGGATCAGAGGTAAAGCCTGACAGCTGAGATATGTCCACAGATGGATTAAATGACGTTACATTAGGGAAGTGCATTCAACCGCCATAGACAACAACAATAAAAAGGAACTACATGATCATGCCCAAACAAACGGCTAAGAGTGTGTTGAGTCTTCTACATTTTTTAGAAGTCACACATAAGAAAAAGCATCCTAACAGCTCTCGTACTCACCCACAGGGCGTCATCGTTGACGACCACCAGAGCAAACTCGTGCCGTTTGTCAATCTTGTGTTTTGTTCTGACAAACATCTCAATCATCTTCTGGGATATGTTCAGAGCATTCGTTTTAGACCTAGGTTGAAAAACAGTCAAATTAGGCGGTGAAACTTTGACGACACACAATGAAGTTTAACATGCAGCCGCCTACCCGTTAAAGGACTCCAGCTTTGGCAAAGACATCTCTTCAGAAAGATCTAAGCAGATAATCTGTCATAAAAGAGAAGAACTGACAGTGAAAATGACTTTTTTTTTTCTTGTGACTCTTCAAAAATCAGAAATGCTAAGTGGACCCACCACTTTCTCTGGGCAGTTTACACGGGGCACTCTGAGCTGATACTCTGCCGGTGAAGGGACGGACGTGGTGAGTGTGGGGTGCTGCTGTGTGGACTTTGGCCAGTCTTTGGTTGACACGGCCGTAGTGGACAGTGGTACCGCAGCACTGGCCGCAGCAGTCGCACCTGTGACGGCAGTAGGAGCCACAGCCTGAGCCGTAGACACTGAGATGGTTGCGGTGGTGGAACTTGGAGGGCTGTCGCTGGTCGAGGCCTCACCTTCTCCCTCCACACGACTTCCCACGGCAGGCTGAGATATGCTGGGGTTCCCGTTGCCTCCGAGGCTGCCAGTGCTGCTGCGTCGGTCCTCAGCACCCTCTGGGTTGGAGCGCGTTCGAGGTCGGAGCTCTACAAGACGCTCCTCTCCATCTGCCTGGCCGGGCTCTGGTGTGTCCATTGATAAAGGAGGAAGCTACAGAAGTGGAGGTGGTGAGGTGAAGTTAGTTATTCTGGCTCTCAAAGATTTCTAGCATTTAACAGGTGATGGACTCACTTGACATTAAAAGGCTGGTATAATATTTGTAACTTTGCTTGCTGTCCATCCTTCACAAAGACCAACAAGTGCAAATCCACCTAAAATCCTAAACACGGGCTTCTCATAAACGACACCGCTTGTCCCCATCTTACAGAGGGCACATTTACACCAGACCACCACACAACCATTCTCATCAACTTTAAAATCATATTTCTACTTTCAGTACAAACTCAGTCCAGTGTAAAGTTCATTTTACACACAAGGACTGCTTCTCCACGTGTTAGCTCGAGTGTTATGTGTAGATAAACGCAGTGGTGTATATTTACAGGAAATATTATTAATTGGCAAAAGCTTGAGTCAATGCGACCAGAAAACCTGACAAAGTGCTAAAAACCACAGCAGACAGAGCAGCTGATGCTCCACGGCTGTAGCAACATTAGCCGTTAGCATTAGTTAGCTTTAACGAAAACAAATACGTCAAATCAGTCACTCTGTGAACTGAAGTATAACTTTTACATTTGGAAGAAGAAGAACAGACACTTACTTAATTATTACGACAGGTCTTGTATTTATATACGGTAACAACTCATTGAGGACTGAGAAATATTCCAACAGCGAGCTAACATTTGTTTTGAACGGACACTTCCTGAACGGAAATGATATAACCAGAAACTGGAACGGGTACAGTGGAATTGTGGGTAATGAAGTTTATGGATTGTGGTGCTCAAAAACAGTTTTGCTGACCTAATAATATAGTTTTTACTGCAGTAGCAGTAGTAGTAGTATCATAAAAAGCTTTGTTTGAGTCCACAGATACTGTCATGCATAAGTAATCGATTGATTTATTGATGTATTGAATTTATTCTACCAAAGTGAGTCTTTTACTATATTTTTTGCCAACACCGGTCTGCAGATTGTATCCAAAAAATAAACAGGTAGCATTTTCCTGCGTATATATCACATTTTAACCAGATAGGATAATTCACACCCCCTTTGGTCATAATCAGACATAGAAGCACACTACGGACAAAACAGGAAAGGACTCAGAGTGAAAGGGAATGGGTGGGGATGACTTTTCCACTTACTTCATCCATCACACAAAACAGTGTTAGGCAGACATGGAGAGAGCAGACTTATTACAGAGACTGACTGACTCTTGGAAAATATAATTACACAAAATAGTAGGACGGAAGAAAACAGACCCTCATTTTGTCAATTTTTTTTTTTTTTTTTACACACGTGGTAAACTGAGTCACTTCTGCAGTCACACAGATCAGCGAGCATGGAGGTAAGTTATGATGAAATGTTTGAGGGATTGTTTTGAAGGTTTAGTGAGATTGGGAGCAACATAAATCCAGTTGAGCTTATGATATGTGACACAGTATATGAGTTTGTAATGCAGTTCAAAGCTGTCACTGGTAAATGCCTAATGCAGATGTCGCATGTTGCTCCAATATTCCCCATAAGAGAAGAACTGTTGTTTGCAGAACTGCTGCAGCCTCATAATAGAGACTTTTAAATGATTTAATCTGCCCTATCGATAAGGCAGGGTAAGACTTTTTACTGTTTGAAAACATGCACTTTGCACATAAGTAATAAAATCCACAAATCTGAAATCAGAGAGTTGGTCTGACAGCATGCGTAAAGTCTTTATTCCCCCTTTTCATGCCTTAATGACTTTTCTCTGACACTGACTGGGAATAGTTTGGTAATGAGGATAAGGAATTTCAAGTATGTTGCCAACTCTGGCCTGCACCATATATACGTGTGTTATTAAAAAGATGTATGTGTTCAATCGTTTAAAAAGTACATTTTCATTCTACATCTGACTGTAGTTAATTCCATAATTAAAGAGTAACATTTTGTTCTGATTCAACATTTTGTGTCTGAGAGATTTGTTCAGCGTTCTTCATGAAAACAATAGATGGTTCGGTCCACAAATATTTGCTTGGCAGGAAGTTGGATGTCAGGATGTTTTAGTTTCCTCCTTTTCCGTTGCTCAGAACAATAGCTGCCAAACATGTTTGGCTCAATAGCGTAACAGATTTTTAATGCTGATACATTATATAATTAAATTATTTTGCTGTACTCACTGACAGGTGCTTGTTCACAGGACGGAAGAAGGCTGCATACATCGGGTGTGATGTGTGTTATTATTGGTGCACGCAGACGTGACAGATTGCAGAAATATAAAAAAAATACAGCAAAAAACTAAATGAATGGGTCCTCCAAGTTATTTTTTCTTTCAGTCCAAACACGACTCCATGTTTCTGTAGGATTTCAGGCGAGGCAGATGTGACAGTCTGGATGCAGGGTCAAGGTGTGACAAGGAGGCGATGAGCCCGAGTGACTATATCTCCCTCTACCACGAGGGCTGTGACCCTGCAGTCATCCTCGAGCCTACACCAGCAGAGCTGGCTCAGTGTGAGGCTGAAGTGGGCACGCTGCTCAACATCATTGCTGAACTGAACAAGAAGATGGGGTCACTAAAAGCTCCAAGGTAAGCGAGGCGCCCGGCGCGACGGCTGGATTTACTGCAGCATCACCTTTGGCTCCACTTTGACTTGAATACTAATGCCATCCTTACAAGACACCTGAAATCTGTGGATTTGTATTCATCCTTGTGGGCAATACCACACATATTTTCACATTAATAGGGAGTTTGATATTCAACCTATAGCTCGTGTAAACGCACTACTCTTGCAGTGAACCAGATGACACGAGACCGCCGGCTCCATCCAGGCCTCTGGTTCCAGATCTTCTGTCTCACCGGCTCGTTAGAAGCAGCCCAGAAAGAAACAGCCCAACATCTAAACCTCCACTGAATGACCAAGGTTGGCGTTACCATAGCATCACTCGTTCATCAGCAGAGCTTATCAGTTTGGATGCCATGCACTTTCATCCAATCCAGAAGCTTCCACCGATTAATATTTTATGTTTATGTCCTTTATTGCATATTTTATGTTTGTTTGAGCATCATATACTGCATATATCCCTGCACCTTTGCTTTCTATCCACTAGGAGGCAGTGGTGTTGTCTGGAGCAAACTGCAGGAGGTTTTATCATCAGTGGAGGACTCCATCAGCTTCAGAAGGACCTGGGCGGCCCCCATCACAGCTTCTGACCAGGAAAAGCACAGAGAGCATCTGAGAGCAGCTCAAGAGAACTGGGTTAAAGCCAGCCAGGTATAAGTTAAAAACAAATAAGAATAATCACAATTAAAACATCTATTAAGTAATTTAAAGCTGCAAAGCCCAAGAAAAAGAGCTTCAGGTCCATATACTGGCTCTTCTTCTTTCATAAAAAAAGAAAATTCAGCAAGGATCAGTTTATGAGAAAAAAATGTCATTGTTCAGACTGTCTTTAGACTCCCATCAGTCCCTTTCATGATCCTGCTTCATTTCCAACAGATATTGGAAGAGATGGAAAGAGAGTTTGGGATTTCGTGCCGGTCGAGCTTCCCAAGAGACCAGTACCAGGAAGACATGCTGGATGGGGACAAACAGGAGTCTGCTCTCAGAAGCCCCCCACAGAGCAGCATCAGCCAGGTGGAAGAGGAGAAGAACAAGGTGGGAGAAGATGTCTCGTACTTTATTAGCCAGAATGAATCTCGTTCAGTGGACAAAGATCCAATAAACACTACAAGAGACTGACAAGAATCAGTGCAGCTGCCTTTCTCCTGTGTTTCAGCTGGTTGGTCTCCATAAAGCCTGGAGGTCTGGCGGCCACATTCCTTCCTACCGGCCCACTGCTGGGGCCCTAAGTCCAGACTGGGCCTCGCCCCCCTATCCCGGTTCACCTTTACTCCACAGGAGAGCCAACAGAGCTGTGACGCCTCTGACTGTGGGTGGGGATGGATCTCCACTGGGATCAGTTAACTCGGGCAGTCTCTGTCCCAGCCCCCTTAGCCTGGAGTCTGAGACAGAGCGGCTCAACAGGTGGGAGTGATTAGCAGCTTAGAAGGTTTAGGAGTTATAAATAAAAATAAAAACTCGACTACCACATTGTTGACACACGCTGTCCCTGTATTTACATGTATGTAAAGAAAGACACAGATACAGTTTCACTTACTAGACTTATGACTACATGTTCTTATAACCTCCCACAGCTCATTTAAAGATTCAGGTAGATATCTGTAACACTGGTTCTTATCACCTTTCTGCTTTAACAGAGTACTCAAAGCATTTTATACAACAGGCCACATTCACCAGTGCTTTCTATTTAACATTCACACTCCGACTTGGGATTAGTTTTTTATGCCCAAGGATAATTAGCATACAGGCTGGAGGAGCCAGGGATCGAACCACCAACCTTGCCATTAGTAGATGACCTGCTCTGCCTCCTGAAGACCGCCTCAAAGTGCTTATAAGGGTCAAATCTCAAATCTCACTGGTCTGATTGATGATGTAATTGCTGAAGTTTAACTCAACCAATCAAGTAAAGCAGCTTCTTCATGTGTTATTTTGATCATTAAAGCCATTTCACTCTTAACCCCAACCAATCACAGCAGATGGCCCCGCCCCTCCCTGAGCCTGGTTCCGCTGGAGGTTTCTTCCTGTTAAAAGGGAGTTTTTCCTTCCCACTGTCGCCAAAGTGCTGCTCATAGGGGGTCATATGATTGTTGGGTTTTTCTCTCTGAAGCGCCTTGAGGCGACTTTTGTTGTGATTTGGCGCTATATAAATAAAATTGAATTGAATTGAATTAATCCCCTCATCCTCACTCACTTTACCGCAGATGCATCGAGAGGCTGAAGGCCAGAAACGAACGTCTCACTGCAGCTCTGGAGCGAAGGAAAGGAGAGTCGGAGCAGATCAATCTCACGCTGAACAGGCTTGAGTCCGACTGCTCGGCCCTGCAGATGGCTCTCAGATACTGGTACCAATAAATATTTCTGTCTGTGTCAACGCTGGACGAGTTCGTTATCACCTGTCAGAAGGTCACGTTTTGTGTTTTGCGACTGACAGTGAGGAGTGTGAAGAGGCCTACGGCGAGCTGCTGTCGCTTTATGACGCCAGGAAGCAGCAAAGCAGTCCTCAGCAGAGTGTCTCAGCAGGTGATGGAATACCGAGTTTTAATACTGCTCGCACCAAAGAGCACTCAGACACTCACATGTACAATATACGGCTTTCAAGCATTAGACACAGTTGTGTTCTCTCTTTTTCCCATCATCAGAGCCGGTCGGTGACATTCGGGACCCAGACAGTCCATTAGCTCAGCTGAGGAAAATGGGCACTGAAGAGCTGTCCACCTCCTTCTCGACAGCAGGGGTCACAGAGGAGACGGAAACAGCGAGTCACACCGGGCAGAGGTGATGTTTTAAAACGCTTACACACAACAAAGCTGACGAAAGAGTTCGAGATCACCGTGTAGGAACTTCAAATATGCAAATTTCTTGGGCTGCGCTTTTGTCAGCTTGTTCACTGCAAGTAACCCCACAGGACGCCCGAGCCCGAGGATCGGGAGGCGGCTCTCCGGCAGCAAATTGTGCGCCTGAAGAGGGACCGGGCAGCCATTTGCCTCCCTAAGCCAGGTCCAGGAGCAGAGGCCAAACTGAGCCCACCTGGACAAAGAGGGGGTCACATGACTAAAGACAAGCCTGATAACAAGAAGGAGAAGGCTTCCCTGTTTTATGAACTGATCTCAGTCAGGGTATGACGTACATTACAATCACACCATGGCCAGGAAAAAAAAAAAAAGCATGCAAAACTATGGATGCAAAGAGATTATGAGTGAAACAGATTTATTCTATGAAAGGAGTAAAATATTTGCACAATTTCCTAAAACACTGTTTGCATAGTACTCTAAATACATATACAGGATATAGTGGATGAGACGCCATGAATATACAGATTATAATAAATTCATAATAACTCAAACAAAAGTGCAAACCAGCTAAACGAGACAGAGTTTCATGAATTTACATGCAAACAAAAAAGAAAAATCAGGGGACACAACATCAGGATATTCTAAAGAAATCTTCATGCATTGACAATCTGAGGTAATATTTATCAAATCAATAGAGGAACCAAAGCTGGGCTTTGGTGCCTCTATCCAATCATGTAGCTGCCACTCTTTAAATAACCGCTTTTGTTCAGGAGGAGATGTCAGATCTGCGAGCTTTAATCCGCCTCAAGGAGAAAGAGCTGAGGTGTCTGGAGTGGAGTTTAATGGACCAGAAGGCTCAGGGAGCAGCTGGGGTCTTCATCCCAGAAAGTCTCCAAGAGGAGGTGGAGGATCGTAGGACTGAACAACAGGTAGGATACACTCCTGCAGCAGCAATCCAGACGGGGTTTTTATCCTTTCTTTTTTTCAAATTGGAAAATAATACAAAGTCAAGGTGAAACGAGCAAGAGGGAGCAGGACGCTGGTCTACTGTGACAGACCCGATTCAAATATGGGTGCCCCACGTGGGAAATCACACATCTACAAAAGCAGAATCCCTCCAGGCCAGGAAGGATATTTTGGTTCCACAAGGTCTTCTGCTGAGCTGTCCTGTCACTGCAGCACAGATTCATGCCGCGCATCTCTGTCATTGTCAAATGACAAAGAGTGGAACAGCTCCTTTAGCTTTCCTTCCCCCCGTGATGTTAATTTGCACTGGCTCTTTGCCTCCAGATTACAAATGTGAATAGCTTTCAAACTTCCTGTGCTGCACGCTGCCTGGTTTCTGCAGACTGTGTCCTGTTTGGCTACTTCACCTAAAATCCCAGTCAGCGCCCAGGCCGTGTAATAAATGCTGCGTGTACATGCAGGCGTCTGAACCAGCTGATTTTGCTCAGCTGGAGAAATTAGACCCAAGTATTATGTTCCTGATACGGTCAATGATAAAAACAAATGATGTTAGAATCAGAATACGTTTGAGGAAATTATGTGGTCACATCGCTCTGAGACAGTAAGAGCAGTAACTGATCACAGGCAGGGATGGTTCCTCTGTCTCTCACTGAGCGTGCTCCTGTCACTGGCCAACACGTCATGTAGTGGGTGGGAGGTATCGTCCAGCGTCGTCCTTGTCCTGGACAACGTCCACCTCTCTGACACCCCTTTGAGAGTCCAGCTCCATCCCCACAACACTACTGGCCTCGCAGATCACTTTATTCGGTCTGTTGGACACTGAACTGTAAGAAATACTGGCGACCACCAGCCCCAGCCTCATAGTAGCTCGTATGGTATGAATTAGAAAATCTCAATTAATTACATTCACAAGGTTTTGAGAAAACTTGACCTCTGACCTTGACCTTGAGGTCAATATTGGGATATCAAATCCACCTCATTTTCAAGCTATCATACTCACAAACTTCGGTGTCCACGGCCAACAGTGTCCCATCAGCCTTAAAGTGTAAAAGCACTTCAGAGCTAAAAACACGAGACATTGCATGATGACAGCCTGGAGCCACAGCTTTAGATTAAAGTGCACATACGCCAGAGGAGAAGTGAAGACACCTTTGGGACTTTGGGCGGTATCTTAACTGAACGTTGTGTTTCAGAGGCTCTGTGAGAACGCAGCGAAGCTCGGTTGTGAAGGGGACATCGCTGGTTATAGGACAAGACCCATCCTGAAAGAGCTGCAGGCGGTCCTGCAGAGGTGAGGGTTGGATTCTGTCTTTTCCATACCTGTCGGTGTCATATGGCCTCTATATAGAAGCACTTTAGCTCTTGACAACTTCTAGTTTCGTGTTTTAACAATAAAATCTGATAATAATTATGATAGTAATTATCTGGATGTTGAATATGTGGACGTACTTGAATATAATCAGGTTTGAAAATGTGTCAGACATCTCTTGGCCGCTTTGAACTGTTGCTTAGGAACGCTGCAGACTTTGCACATAAAGAATTTCTAGCTGTTTCTCTCCACGATGTGCTTCAGAGAGCACCTTTTCTCTTCTGACCTAGAGTGCTGAATACTTTTAAATAAAGCACTCCTGTTAACACAATGCGTCACAGCGGCCCTAAGGCCAAGGACGCATGTTAAATATGAGTCTGTGAGTAAACATCTTTTGTGCTTGCAGCAAAATGAATAACCTCACAGCATGTTTACCCACTGACCTCACTATTTCTTTTTCCAGGGAGCAAGCCTTGAAGAAGCGGCTGGCTTTGGTCCATGAGTCACTGAACGCAGCCGTCTCAGACAGTTCCTCCCACAGGAGGGACAATGCGGAGCAGATAGCTCGCCTCACACAAGCTCACAGGTGAATGGAAAAAGAAAGCTGCTGAATATACTTCTTTGGTGTCTGTTCATCAGGCCCTTTGTGCTCAGCTTGAGTCAAAGTTAAAAAGTCATGTGGATCTTTTCGTCGCAGCAAAGCCTTGAGTTCATACCGTCAGATACGGAGGAAGTATCGGGAGCAGGTGTGGCGGCTGGAGCAGAAATTGGCGGCCTCGATGGAGAGTCGACACGGCCAGGGCGGAGCTGCAAAAGCTGCAGAGGAAGCCTTGGAGTGGAGGAGGGAAGAGACTGTTTTATAAGACATCAAGTCTTCGCTGAAAGCCATCTCGACATCCGTATCTTAATCACATCAGCTACATGTGTAAATATGACGAGTATAGCTTTCTGCTTTTATCTAGTTTATATTACATGCTTAGATTTTTAGCCTTTTTCTGGGCCTGTAAAGAATATCTATTTATCTAGCAATCATTAATGACATCCAGCACTTTCTTTGGCTCTTGGGGGGTAAAAAATAAAACATAACACTGTGATTTCTACCTGAACGGTTGTGTAAGATTTATCAATAAACTGAATTGGACTCTAAAGCTTGGCGTCTCTAAAAGGATCCACATCAGACAAACAGCTGGGACTCAAAGACTGAGCCCACTAAAGGCCTCGGGACTGACCTCAACAGTGCACACGTCCATTTTCCTGCAAACACCAACTGCACGAAGCTGCTGCCAGGCATCCTTCCTTTTGTGACAGCGGGGTTAGTAGTCGACATAGTAGCGTAACTACTCGTTTTCTAAGCCTCGCCTCACTCTCGTATGTCTAAACTTACCTTGTGTATAGTTATCGTGTCTGGAAATATCTGCCTTGTACATTTATGCTGTAATCCCGTTATACTGAGGAACATTTTATGCAAGGTTAAACATAAGGTTTCCATAATGCAGTCTGCACCCTGAAAAGTACCCATGTTGTTTGTTTTTCTGCTAAATCACCAGGAAATGACACAGTCTTTAAATTTACTTACAGTATAATTATTTCTTTATATCCTGTAAAAACCTTATTTGTTACCTCTTTATTCTAGTGTACCTATTTATTTGTTGGTAATGTGCATACTTCCAGATGCACTGGGCTTTTTTAAATTATTATTTCTAAATTCAGTGGATTGACCCTTTAAGACCCGGCTTATTGAGCTTCTCACCTTCTTTGTCACCCACTCGTTCATATTTCAGTCGCTCTGCCTTTACTCTTTATTTCCTCCCCCTCCATCTTCCCTGCTCTCATCTCTCACCCCTCGCCCTGACCTGCCCGAGCCGGTTAGCTGCAGCTGTGACTGCCGGTCAGGAGGTTAAGGCAAAGGTTGAGTGTCACACCCACAGGGTCACAGCGATGCCTGCCTGTTGTGTTAGGCTGTGAATGGAGAGTTCACAGTGCCAGACGAGGTGGCGAGCCCCTGACGCTCCGACTCCTGCCTGAGCTCGCCCTTTCCCGAGCAGAGGTCACCGGAGAGGGCCCGTCCTCCCGCTCCCCCCACGCCTCCAGGTCACCATCGCCATTGTTGTAATAGCTGCCATTAGAGCAGATGATACAATTATCTTTCCATTTTGTGTTGCCGCTCTCTAAGATCTGCGTTAAGCTTCTGAGTTCATCAAAGGTTTTTTCGATGACACGATTGTTGTAACCTCTGTGTGACTCTTGTGTCAAAGGCAACGCAATAAAGCAAAATGTCTCTTGGAAAGAAATGGATTTTTGTTCTTTTGTTTATCCTCGAGGGGTGAAAAAGTGTTCAGATGTTTTATTTCGGTACCTAAAAGCACTCTATTAAAAGTCGTCTTTCAATTATCAAAATAAAAGTAGTGACAGTTTATTCATTTTAAACAGCGTATTATTTTTCAGATATCTCGCCACCATGGAAAACTGGAGTAAAATGTATATTTTCATTTAAAATATACTAACATAGTGTAAGTGCAGTAATCATTAAATATACTTTGATACATTATTACTGCCTGTTTTGAGAAATGCACACACAAAGTTCCAGATCGAGTAGATACAACAAAAAATGTCTGATTTCAATAAATGCATATATATTTGCTGTTGTCCGGCTCCCTGCTAATATTCCATGTTTGTTATTTAAAGATGTGTGTAGTACGTTAGCCCACATGAAATGTTTTTGTTCTTTAAACACAACTGGAGCCGACCATTTGAAACATTTTTAATAAAATAATAAAAAAGACTGACTTGTTTCCGACTCATTAACAGTCCACAAACATACAGATATATAATGACTACAGCTGTCTCTTCTGGCCGTTTTTGTGTGCATGTAAAATCCTAATTCAACTGAATTCATTTGCAACATAATTACAAAAATAAAATAGTTCAAAGTAATGTTAAACGCCTGTGATCTAATGTAGTTTTCCACCATTAAAAAGTGAGAAAGTGAGAAAGGTCTAATCTAATCTAGCTGATACGTGTGCGCTGAAGCATGCGCTGAAATACAGTTTTGCAACAGTGCACTCCCAAAGGATGTGAGATTGGAAAGTCAAACAAAGAGCATGAGAACCGAGCGATTAGCCCCAACAGTCTCATCTGTTAACATTTAGGCTCCATATTTCTGGACACACTTCTACCCCCACGTGTAGCAGCCTCCACTCGAGCCTTTGGACAGCAGCGTTTCTTTTAGTGCCTGGGAAAAATACCCAAAGCATTATTAGACAAAGACAGCGGCTGTCAATCAGTGTGGGGGTGGACACAATCACACATGCACATACGGAGATGGGGGTGGAGGGGTGGGGGTCCTGACCCATGGGTTTCAGGTCAAGTCATTTACTCTCTGCATCCGTTCCTGCATTTTAATAATTTGTCCCTTCGTACGCTGTATAAAGACATCACAGTCTGCACCTTCAGGCCTGTACCTCTTCTTTCTCAAAGCCATTAGCTCACCTACCACAACCACTCCATCTCCTGCTCTCTTTACGCCTCTCTTCTCTGCTTGGTGCCATAGGGCACTGCCTCGCTGACCTGACATGTCACTCCTGAGCTCTCTGACACCAGCCGGCCCATCAGAGGGGTCGGGAGCATGATGGAGGGGGCTTTTGGCACGGCGGAGCGCAAAAGAGATTTGACCTCAATCAAACGGCCTATCACATCTGCTTTTGTGCTCACACACACTCAGATAATGAGATCAAACAGCTCAGGCCAGCAGCCCATCGCACCACAGGCCGACAGATAAAGACTACAATCTTGTTGCACATTATAAGTCCACTTAGGGGATTTTCATGCTTTTATAGGATTGCATGCTTGCCTGTCAGCAGGTTGAGAAAGCTGTTTAGATTTACAAATTCAGTTAAGATCAGTGTTTCATTGTGCTTCGATCAGAGCTAAAGCTTTCATGGAAACAGCTTCCACATCAGAAAAATGAACAAAAACAAGATTTTAAGGTCATTTTTACAGCGTGCTCCTATTCTAATGTGCTTCTCTGTACAATGCAATATTCAACACCAGTATGTGATTTATTGTAATGGAACACATACTGTATATCAAGTACATGTGGTAAAAATTAGAAATGCACAGACTTCATCTGAGAGAGTGCACAACTGTTTTTATAATGTTGGTATAAAGGAAGCCAGAACTACAAATTCTTGCTAATCTTATATCACGCAGGAAGAGAAATCCTTCAGTCCTTTTTGATGCAATAAACAGGCTGGTGTCTCTATCTTTTTCTGGCATCCCCCATATTCTCTAACAGTACCATTTCCATCCATTTTTGCGTATCCTTATCAGGGAGCAGAAGGGTAAGGTGCTAGAACCTATCCCAGCTACCTCAGCACCATATCTTCACCTACTTGTGCTGATTTCATGTCCTGCAACAATCTTAAAGCCATCAGGTGACGATTGTGTTTAAATCAGCATTAGACTGGTTTCAATTTTACCAAACAGAATTTTCTGTTTTATCACCATTAATCTCCGTCTTTTGGAAAAGGCTACTTTCCAAAGGGATCAGTTTTGGGATCTATACTGTTTAGCTTGTATATTGTATAATTCGGTCATTTAATTAACTTTTTTTTTTTTTACCAAATTTTGTATGCATCCATCTCTCCTGTTCTTTCCAACCTAACAAGCTGCCATCAGGTCTTGGTTAAATCGGTTGGCTACATCTAGCTTATGTGACTTTGAGGTTATCCTGAACAGTTTTTGTCTTTAGACTGGCAGGAAGCTGACTCAGCCCTCATTCATCAGAGGAACATTGCTGAGTTAAGACGTTTTAATTCTGAAGTGGAACTGCTGGAAATTGTTCATACTTTTATCTTTCCTCGTTGGGATCAATGCAACTCTCTATTTACCCGTCTTAACAAATCATCTCTTTAAAACGGAGTGGCACGTCTTTTAACTAATTCGGGAACGAGATCTCTTCAGTTTTAAAAAATGTTTTTTAACTTTATAGACACATTTTTAAAATCTTGTTATAACCACTGCAGTAAATCCCAGAGCTTTCACACTCAGTTTAAGGAATATTTGTCTCACCTTTATCCGTTTTATTTCTTTTTTAACTGCTTTATTTGCCTGTGAAGGACGCATTATAAATTCACTTACTTTAATAACCTTCACACTTTCACCTGCTCGTCCACACACCACACCGACAGGTGGTTTGGTGCTCTTGATATCAGAGCAGAATTTAACTTTGGGGCCGACCTCAGCTAAAAGCGTTCCCAACCCTCCTCTGGAAAATATTAACTATATATTGTTCATGCTTGATCATTTCTGCTTTATACATTTAACACAACCATTATCACAGCCTATTGTGCTGGAAAGAAAGAAAATAAACCAGCTGCTGATGCTTTTTTAAAACAAGCTAACCGTTTTGATTGTTTTTGAAACGTGTAAACAGGCAGAGCAGTCACAAAGAACTTACAAACACCTAAATACGATGTTTTACATAACAATGCAAATATAATTTAACTTATATTAAAATAACGACTAGCGAGCTAACAGTAGGTTACCAATCACCTGTGGTTGACAACATCGCCTAAGTTCACCGCACAAAGCTTCAGCCTGTTTGGCTGTATCCCAGAATAGGTTGCAGGCTTTTCTCATTACCTGACGTATGAATATGAATGGGGATTTATGACAGCAAGCCGTCATTGCTTCAGGCCTCCTGCAAGTCCAAACCTCACAAACCTTCATCTCCTGTAAGTGTCGGACCACATGGAAATATGCTAACAGCTAGCTATCTGGAGTTATTGTTCAGCAAACACGCTGTGGGCATCTACAGCATTAACAATGATTTGTTCTCTGGTTCTTCTCATTATCCTCCAGTGAACAGTCCGAAGGCTTAAACTGTCCTTGTTTGATGACATATTTCAGACTCTGGTTATTCCAGCTGTGGAAGCCTGATGGGTAAGCTTAGTCTGTACCTTTGCTGTTTCATGCTGCTGGGATTTTATAAACTGTGGTGTTATCAGTGTGTGTTTGCCTGTACTTGCTTAGTTTGAAGGTGGAATTAAAAAGTTACAGGTCAGTATAAAAAATTGAGCTTCCAGGTTTGAAAAGTGAAGCTAATGCAGAATCGCCTTGAACCTCCATTCTCTTCATTGGCCCCTGTTTTCAAAACGACTTCTGTGGAACTGAATTTATGAGTTAGTTCATTTTCTAAACGAGTCATTTTTAGAGTCAGAAAGCAGGATGTGTCCAAGGTTTCGTTAGATCTGCTCGTCTTCCTCAAGCTCAGTCTGAAAACACTGAGATGATGATCAAGAAAACTCAACTCAAGGCTTCATAACGAAACGTCACCAGCAGATGTTCGATGTCACCAATATCACATTTGTTCTGACTGTGCCTGTAAAAGCTGAAATACTTGATTTAAACTGAGCCCCCATCTCATTAAAGATAATCTACCTGTGTAGCCACGGCTCATAGGCCACCTGAAAGATTTGGATCTTTCTCAGGTGGTCCGGCTCTGATGACTTGATGGTGGGCATGTCTGAGCACACTGCATCTCAAACTGGTGACCCATTGCCTCATATTTTACTATGAAAAAAGAGCAAAGTTGCTATTTTTATGCTTATCCTGCCTATAAGACGGCAAGTGCTCCAGTTCATGTCTGAAGTCCACAGACATCAGACTGACTGTGGGGAGTGGATGAATGGTGGACAACCTGCCAATGTTGGATTAAAAAAAGAGATGGAAATGCTTCTGGTCATGCATCTGCTTTCTTCAGGCTCGAGACTGCTGTTTGGTCTGTGGAAGAGGTCAGCGACCTAATCAGAAACCCACTTATAGAAGCTTTTAGGTGCAGCTGATCACACCTTGTGCATTTTAGTCAATTTTAAACTGTACTGGAAACAACTGCATAAAATCTGTAGATGTATGTACCCTTGAAGTACACACGGATTTGTATTTGACGTGTTAGACATCTATAACGATTGTACGGTGGTATAATGATGATAATAATTGTGAAAAAGCACGGTGGGCTTTCAAATAACAAAACTCTTCTAAGTCTTTAGTATTTAGTGGTGAAATGTTTTTGGAAAAGCATAAAGATGTTAATAATCTGATGTTCATGCAGAGTAATGTTTAGATTCACCCCACTGTTAAGGAGATGGGCTACATACAGACCTGTTTACATACATATTAATACCACTAAAGTAAGTTTTTTTGTTATTTATCAAACAGCAACTGAGACAGGAACCAACAAACCACAGCAGCTCTGTGGCGACATCAGTGAAAGGACTCCGGCAGGAAGTGAAGGTGCCTCCAGTTTCCGACAGCACACAGCTGATGATGGAAGTTCCAAAAGACCAATAACACAGTTTTCCAACATCTTCTGTTGATGTTTAGGACTTTTTTAATACATTGGCCTCGTGTTGCTTTTCTCAGTCTAAGCTAAAGTTACTCATTCACAAATGTAACACAGATGGTGTCGCTGTGACCGAACCGAGCGACCGATTGTGTCAGAGTGACACAAGTGGCATCATCAGAGCGTGAATACAAGAAACCACCAAAGTATTAGCTACACACAACCTCTAAGCCATAGCTGTCAAACTCTGGCCCGCGGGCCAAATGTAATTAGGCTGCGGGCCAAATTTGGCCCGCGGGCCAGAGTTTGACAGCGAAGCCATACCAAATGACTATCAGAGCTGGCCTACTGTTATTATACAGCTAATATATATAATGTTTTGTATTAAGCTTTGCTTGTTCCATATTCAATTTTTCAGCAAAACTTGTTTGAGTCCATAAGAAAAGATTCATTCTTAAATCTGGAGGAAGATTTTTTTTCAATAAATATTAGCGTTAGCCCGCGACTTTGTTCCAGTTTTGAATTTTGGCCCACTGTGTATTTGAGTTTGACACCCCTGCTCTAAGCAGACTACAGCTCAAGTCTGTTATGTCTGCAGCTGCTGTCTGTGCGTTTGTCCACAGAGTAGCAGGAACCATGACTTTATAGCAGGAAAATCCTGGAAAAAATATCGGAATTCGATCATTTCCAGGAAAAAACAACAAATCTTGATATGGTCAGTGAAATGTAGCGCACGCAGAGGTGGGTAGAGTAGCCAGAAATTGTACTCAAGTAATAGTAGCACTACTTTTACTCAAGTAAAAGTAAAAAGTAGCTGTCCAAGAAATTACTCAAGCAAGAGTAAAAAAGTATTTAGTAAACAAGGCTACTTGAGTACTGAGTAACTGATCATCACACCTGATTTAATGTTTAAAAATGAGACAATCAGACAAACAAAAATATAAAGTTTAGAGCAAATTTTGGTATTTAAAACACTGAAAAGCAAAAAAAAGAGTTCATATTAATAATATCTGGAGTTTCATTTCTTTGCTCTCCAAATGACACAACAACAAACTTCATGCACAAACAAAACGTCTCACTTTGACAGAAACTGTAGGTTTGTGTCTCCTGTTTATTGTTCATTCAGTGACGTCACTCACACTCAGCAGCCAAAATGTTTTCACATTTTCCTCATATTACTCAAGTGAAAGTAAAAAGTACAGTGTAGTAAAACTACTCCTAAAAGTATTTTTTTCCAAAAAGTTACTCAAGTAATTGTAAATAAGTAAATGTAATTAGTTACTACTGCGCACAAGCCTGCATGTTCTAACACGTCTCCACTTCTGAGCAGTGCTGGGATTTTCTGTTTTGAATGACTGGACAAAGACCAGGACAAGAAACACACCAAGTAATCTAGTTTTATTTAAATGGCACCGAATCACAACAACAGTGATTTCAAAGTGATTCATATCACAAGGTGAAGACCCTACACAATACAATTATTGCATTATTCTGGAGTATTTTACTTTTACCACAAAGGTAAAAGTCTGAAGTCCTGGTGAGAGAGCCACACATGCTTAATGAGCTCAGCGCCGGGCTGCAGGTCAGCTCATCTGAGCTTTTAATTCCTCAGTATCAGAGGGACAGGAGGCTTCCTTCTAGATCAGCATTAACCTCCTAGGACCTGGTGTCCACATATGTGGACATCACATTTTGGTCCGTCTAGATCAAAATACAAAATTTTGCTCTACAAAGGCCTGATATACACTTACGAGGACATTATAGTGTAAAAAAAATCCAGTAATTCTTTGTTTTTACAGTCATCAGGTCCCAATCAGCCCAAACAGCAAAGAGAAATTAAAAATGAACATAACAGTTCTATGAAGATCTTTTAAATGGCCAAAAAGGACTGGATTGATTATAGGTACAATCAGTCAGACACAACCCCGTCATAAAGCCTGTTGTCTACAGCCGACGAACAACGTTGGCAAAGATATCGCAAATGAAACACGCAGTAACGCAGATGATCACGAACACCACGCCGGTGTCCTGAAACAAAGCTCCAGCTGCACGTGATGTGGGCCCTGTCACAGCTGCTGTCAGTGTCAACGCAGGTGTGTGTCTCACTATGGAAAATTGCGTTTCTGGAGATGCTGATTGCAGCACAGGGTACCACAACGACAGTTTGAAGTGCTTAAGGAAAAATTGTCGTGCTTGCGCGTGTGTCTGTCTGTTGATTTTGTCAACATGTTCATGTCATAACCGTGTAACATGCAATCTTTCACAATTTCAGCACAACTGTCAAGACAGCTGAAGGTCGGTTGAAGGTGGGTGTAGCCCCATTGTTACTGAGCCGGAGTACACCGCACTCAGGCTCGGTAATCACCACAAGTAAGGGCTTAAGCACTGACGGGTCAGGAAGTCAGCATCTTATTATAATGCTGCCGCTGTAATCGGATCACAACATGGGCTTGGGTTCACTCGGATGCTGCTGATGCTTTCTGTTAATGTCGGTGTTGCTGTCCCCTTTATCGCGCTGTTTTCCCAGATATCACTGCCTCCCAGTCAGTGATGTGATTGTTAATGACTTTTATTCACTCTTTCAGTCACAAACAGATTCTTTGTGATCTAAACGGATCCACTGAACGGCGGGGACAATTTTCCACAAAGACATGGAAAACCCACCAAATATTTTTCGTTAAAAGGTGTTTGAGCGTTGCAGCTTACAGATGTAATGTTATGGAAACAAGCTGATGTGAATCATAAACTGTAACCTTCAGAAGATGCAGACGCAGCTGAACTTTTAGGGTGTGGACTGATGTGTTGAACAGTGCATCAAAAGCAAATAAGGGAATAACTTTTGGAAAATCTTGCTTTTGCCAAAGCAACATTTTCCGATCTTAAGTCAATGAAACTGTGAAGTAAGAGCGGCACTGAAAACTTGAAGGACTCATTTTGTGCAAACTGTTACTCATCTGAGTAATGATATCACGATGAAATGTGATTTGATGGACAAACTGGGTTTTGGCACTTTTATGGACTTCTGCAAATTTTTTAAATCAGATTTTATGCTTTAACAGCTGAGAGACAGAATTGGGAAATTGCATCCAATGAAAATCCTCAGTTAAATTTGCATCGACGCTGCAGTTCAAAGACATGCTCTTAAACTAACAGGGAAGCACAGCTTTCCACAGGAAGGGACAATTTTCCATGCTCCAGGCACACGGGTGTTCATTCATTGCTAAAGAGCTTTCTTGACATGGCTGAAATGGTTGATTCATTTGATGGGTTAATGTGGGAATATTGGAAGGCATGATGAAGCTGTGAGAAATCCATAGATGTACTGTGAAAGGCTTGGTGATGTTAAAGATTAGGAAAGGACGCTCAAACCAAAGTGCATACTTCCTAGACTCCTAAATCTAAAGCAGGCCCACTCCCAACGACAGTCCACAACTATTTGGGTGATTTAAATAAAGAACCTCATCTTTATGCAACTCAAGGCTTAACACAGGTATTGTATTAAGTGTTTAGGAGTACTCATTTTAATACACAGTCCTTCAGTTTCAGAGCAAAAACCAACAGAATTTCAAATATAACGATTGTTCTGAATATCTGGATGAACAAGTGACTGACTGGGGATCAAATAATATCCTGTTTCTTTGCCGTCACAAATTCTTGGGTTGCGTCATTAAGCGTTTGCACTGCAAAGCGTTGTCTGGTCATTCTGCAGCGTTTGACTGAGTTTGAGCAGAGAGTGCAGACGTGTACACGTCACAGTTCATCCTTTAACACAGCGGTCCCCAACCTTTTTTGCGCCACGGACCGGTTTATGCCCGACAATATTTTCATGGACCGGCCTTTAAGGTGTCGCGGATAAATACAACAAAATAAAACCAGTACCAGTACCGAAAAAAAGAAGATTTATTCATGACACACGTGAAAAGACCCAGGAAAACCGAGTTAACGATAAAAACGATAACAAAATAACGCTGAAAACCGATAAAAACCCTGAAAACCACACATATCACACCTGAGCCTCAACTCTCGCGGCCCGGTACCAAACGACTCACCGACCGGTACCGGTCCGAGGCCCGGGGGTTGGGGACCGCTGCTTTAACGTCTATCAGCAGTCACATGACCTGGTTTCACCGGCAGCCACAAATGCCAATGCCATAACATTACCTCCACCGTGTCTAACAGATGGTGTGGTATGCTTCTGTTCATGAGTCTTTCCACTTCCTGTCGGGTGCAAGTCCATCTTGATTTCATGAGTCTGTAGTTTGTTTGTTTGCTTTGCCTTCGACTCTTTTAGATGTTTTCCTCCAAAGTCTAATCTCATGTTCTTGTTCCTGAGTCTAACCACCGGGCTGCACTTTGTTGTTGTATTTACGTTTATGACGGCGTATCTTGAACGCTTCCTCAAAGCGTTTCTGACTTGAGTAGATATTTAGAAGTTTTTCTTTCTCATGGAAGTAATTCTGTCAGAGCACACTTAGTTTTCTTCTGTGGTCTTTCAGGTCCTTCTGTGTTGCTTAGCTGGCCGGTTCCCTCATTCTGCTGAGCTTTCAGTCTTTCTGATAGGTTTTATTTTTATTTTTTTTTCTATTGATGCACTCCCTCACTTGTATCTACATCTCTTTGGACTTCATATTGAGAGTTCCTGTGGACAGCTACCAAATGAAGTTCAACACCTGGAATTAACCACAGATCTTAACTTGCCCTGTAATAACCAGAGAACAGACCACACTTCACAGTCAAACTGCTCGTCAGTCAATGGCTGACTGTGTAAAAAGATGAATTTGGTTTAAATCCCCTGAATTAAAGCTGAAAGTATGCACTTGATTTAAAGTCCACTGTGCACAGAGGGAAGGAAATGTGTCATTGTCCAAATATTTGAGTCAGATGTGATGTCAGCACCAAGGTTATTATCGTTAACGAAAACTAACGAAATAACGAAAACTAGAAGTTAAAAAACATTTTCGTTAACGGAAATAAAAATAAAAACAAAAAAAGGAAAACTAACTAAAACTGTAATGTGTGCTCACAAAACTAACTAAAATTAACTGAATTTATAGCAAAAATGTGTTTAGTTTCATTGATGTGTGCGTGTCATACAATAGTCGAGGGTGAAAATGAAGTTTAGTTTCCAGATTTTTCTTGCTGTGTCTCATTATGCCAGCAGGTGGCAGCACGTTAGTCGAGTCGTCTGTGTTGCTGCTGCGTCCTCGCGCAGAATCATGTCAGGAAAAGTCAGAAGAAAGCGCCAGAGTCCAATTTGGGATTACTTTGAATATGACTGTGTTTTGGATAAAGCAAGTGTCTTGTAGTGGAAAGAGACAAATTATGAGGGACATTTCTAAAGGGAAAAAATCCCACAAACCTTAAAGTGCACTTGAAAAGCTCACACCAGAAGGCTAACCTAGCTTAGCTTGAGAAGGGAGCACACTCAACCCTCATCCCCAGAAACAGACGCTAACCCCAGACAAGGCAGCGTGATGCATCCCAGGACAACAGGACGGGGACATCTACATAACTGTGAGTCAATTGCCTTCAAAAAGTTTATCACTTGAACCAAAATTACGAACACCCGGTGCTGCAAGAGTTATAGTCTCATTGGGGCCAATATATAAAATTTAAAGTTGCCTGGTATCAATGGTTGTTCATCTGCCCTAATTTATTTATTTATTTATTTATTTATTTATTTATTTAAAGAACCCATAGGTGGGAATGTGAGTTGTCTGTCTCTGCGTGTTAGCCCTGCGACAGACAGGCGACCTGTGCAGGGTATGGTAGCTGGAATAGCAACATACCCGAGGATAAGCAGAAGAGAATGACTGATATGATGAAACTGGGATTTTGTTACACTTAATTATTGCAAACACAACTAAAACTATAACTGAAACTAATCAAAACTAAACTGAAACTAAGGATTTTCAAAAAAATAAAAACTAAACTAAACTAGCAAACAACTGGTAAAAACTAATTAAAACTAATATAAAATTGAAAATCTGAAGTCAAAACTAAATAAAAATAAAAACTAATGAAAATTGCAAAACTATTAAAACCCTGGTCAGCACCTTATCAGAGTCTGGACCTCAGCTGTTGGTTAACAGCATTGCTTGTTATGTTCACGAATACTCTGCTGAACACTTTGCTTGGATCAGAGGGTAGGAGGACCCTTCTGTGGTTGGAACCGTTGTCTCAGTCTTCTTTCTGAGGGAACTTGCTATATAAGCTATTTTTTCAGTCAGGAAGCTTCAGTGATATCCAAGTCTGCCTTTATTATTTTACCATGCATCCTTGTTGGGTTGATGGTTATTTTACTTTCTATGAAGCCTTTCTTTCCTCCATGTTGGACTTTGACCCATCTGGGCTTTTGCTGATGGGATCAGTGAACTTCTTCAGTTTGCTGAGTTAGCGTCCATCCATTCTTCCATTTTCTTCCACTTATCCGGGGCCAGATCGTGGGGCAACACCCTAAGCAGCGAAGCCCAGACCTTCCTCTCAGGGTCATCTCCTCCAGCTTGTCCGGGGGAACACTGAGGCGTTCCCAGGCCAGCTGACAGATATAATCTCTTTAGCGTGTCCTGGGTCTGCCCTGGGGCCCCCTCCTAATAGGACACCCCACCCAGGATAGGGTGTCTTCTTAAATGCATTAACCTTCTTTAATTTGGTGTCAGTGGCTTGCTGCACTGGCCTGACATCGTTCTCGGGGTTCTTCTTCATGTTTTCCCTGTTTCCTCCTCTTTTCATGCTCGTCCGCCGCGACATCCTTCCTGACTTTAGCCACTGCTTGCTCCTTTCATCTCTTTGTTTCAGCAGTTTTTGTTGAAGTTTCCTGTAGCAGACAACGTCCATACATGTCAGTGTGTCTTTAGCATTTTTCCGCTGGCTCTCAGAGCTAGTCTCCTCCTAAAAACAAGCTCTGAAGAGCCTGCGGTCATCTGCTTCTGCTTTACCATAAAGCTTTAGCCTAGTTATAATATTTGCCTCCCTTCTGAACTAGTATTGAAAACTTCACACACTTTGGTTTACTCCATTAACACTGAATGCACACCTTTAGTGGAGCTGAGCACCTTCCTGTGATGGTTTTTGACAATAAAGTCAACTTGAAGAGGTGCAACCACAACAGGTCAGAATGGCAGAAAAAACCTTTCAAAGAGCTAAAGAGGTCGATTGGCTCGTCAACGTGTGTGTGTGTGTGGGGGGGGGGGTAAACTACATTATTAAGGTGATTAAAGGGGAAAGGTGGTGAGGGGTGGGGCCTCGACCTCCTCTATTCACCCTGCTCACTCCTCCCCACCCCCAACAACAGCATCCAATACACACTCAACACAAGGCTCCAGCCTGTCTCTCTCAACCACCCAGGTTAGGAGGGAACTGAGGAGGATTAATGGCAAGAAGGCAGCGGGCCCAGATGGCATCAGCTCGAGGGTCGTCAGGTCCTGCGCGGACCAACTGTGTGGGGTGATGGAGCACCTCTTCAACCTGAGCCTGAGGTTGGGAAGAGTCCCACAGCTCTGGAAAACCTCCTGTGTTGTACCAGTGCCAAAGACTTCACGCCCCAAGGACCTCAACAGCTACAGGCCGGTGGCTCTGACATCCCACCTGATGAAGACCCTGGAGCGGTTGGTCCTGGCTCAGCTTCGGCGCCTAACAAGCTCATCACTGGACCCACTTCAGTTTGCCTACCAGCCTGGCATTGGAGCGGATGATGCCGTCATTCACCTCCTACATTGTTCCCTCGCTCACCTGGAGACCGCTGGAAGCACTGTGAGAATCATGTTCTTTGATTTCTCCAGTGCCTTCAACACTATTCTTCCCTCGGTTCTGAAGGACAAGCTGGAGAACTCTGGAGTGGACCATCACCTCACTACCTGGATCCTGGACTACCTCACCGACCGACCACAGTATGTGAGGACTCAGGGCTGTGTGTCGGACAGGGTCGTCTGCAGTACGGGGGCCCCACAGGGAACGGTTCTGGCTCCGTTCCTCTTCACCATCTACACTGCAGACTTCTCCCACAATTCCACCCAATGCTTCCTGCAGAAGTTCTCTGATGACTCTGCAATAGTCGGCCTCATCACTGATGGGGACGACAAGGAGTACAGAGGACTGACTCAAGACTTTGTGGACTGGTGCCAGCTGAACTACCTCCAGATCAACGCCAGTAAAACCAAGGAGCTGGTGGTAGACTTCCGCAGGCACAAGCATTCTCCACTGCAACCACTGAACATCCAAGGTATGGACATTGAGGCTGTGGACAGCTACAGGTACCTTGGTGTTCATCTGAACAACAGACTGGACTGGACTCATAACTCAGACGCCCTCTACAGGAAAGGCAGAGCAGGCTGTACCTGCTGCGGAGACTCAGGTCGTTTGGGGTGGAGGGCCCACTCCTGAAGACCTTCTATGACTCTGTGGTGGCTTCTGCTATCTTTTATGGCGTGGTCTGCTGGGGCGGCAGCATCTCTGCTGGGGACAGGAAGAGACTGAACAGGGTGATCCGAAGGGCCAGCTCTGTTCTAGGATGCCCTCTGGACCCAGTGGAGGTGGTGAGTGACAGGAGAACGGCGGCTAAGCTGTCATCCCTGTTGGACAACATCTCCCACCCCACGCAGCAGACTGTGACAGCACTGAGCAGCTCCTTCAGTGGGAGACTGCGGCACCCACGGTGTGGGACGGAGAGATTTCGCAGGTCTTTCCTCCCCACTGCTGTCAGACTCCACAACAAAGACTTTAACTGAACAAACACACACATCCACACATGTGCAATAACACTAAGTGCAATAATCTTTTTTGGCATCGTTGTATTTTTACTCAGTTGTATATAGCATTCGTATTCTATTTTTATCTTATTGTATATTTTTATTCTATTTTATTCTACTGTATATAGTATATCATTTTATTCTATTCTGTACAGCTGTGTACTGTATTTATTCTTATTGTATTCTAATTTTTGCGTCATAACTTTTGCACTGTCCACTTCCTGCTGTGACAAAACAAATTTCCCACGTGTGGGACTAATAAAGGTTATCTTATCTTATCTTATCTTATCTAATCCCGTTAAAGCATTTGACCCCTCTCTAGTGAGCTGATTAGCTCACTTTTCTGTCATCCTAAGCACCTTAGTTGACCTGGAGGCATGTTTGTTTGATATCAGACTGCACACACGGGGAGCAGTAGATTGGATGGAGTTTTTCAAGAGATTTAAGTTGGCGATTGATAAGGTGATCCGTTTATTTTCAATGCCGAGCTTTAGGATTAATTACATTTTTGATGGTAAAAAGCAAACAGCTTCAAAGGCTGCATGGTCAAAACTTTTGGCCTGTTCTTCTTCATCTTTGAATTCAGGTGTTTTCAGTCTGATTGCCGTGAGCGTGTAAGAGTATAGGTCGTTCTAAAGTACTGTACAGTAACAGGTTGCAACCACTGCAACAAGTCAGTTTGAGAAATTTCCCTCTTAGAGATTTTATGAATGTCAAACCTCCCGTCATTAAAATCGGCACAAAAACTGTGCACCGGCAGCTTAATGGCATGGGTTTCTGCGGCTCAGAACTTTTATCAATATTTTAAATGGGCTGTTTGTCGACAGCTTGTCAACCTGACAAGCCAGTGTTACAAACATTACCACCAAGTCTGTTCAGCTTGCGTCTCCAAGGTGGCCTAAACGACCTTTTAGTTTTTGTTCAGGAATTATTTTCTACTGTGCGAATGAAACAAGACATCGAAGAAAACAAAACATTGCTTGGAGGGTGACCCAGACCTGTAACCTCTTACTTTCAAATCCACCATTTATCCTAATACGCTAATTGGCTTAACGTTAGACCGGAGCATTCCTAAGTCTGTGATGTCAGCATCTTGGGCTCCTGTCCAAGGAGATGATCGTAAGAATCCGAGGTGTTAATATATAAATAGCTTAAAAGTGTTTATTAAAAATGAAAGGTATGTGGAGAAGTCTGTCACAACTATACTTTAAAAAACAAAAGACACTAGTATTTACTTCCTTCTTCGAAATAATCTGGTCTGTATTTCTGACTTTTTAAGAGGACGGCCTTGACGGTTTGATCCGAACTCTATGTGGAAACGACAACGACATCAGTCCGTCTACAGTCCAGTTTTTGCTGTGGTATCTCACCAGTTTTAAAGTGGGTTTTAAAGTTTACATCAGCGTCCTTTGACCTGACAAATTGTTCATTACAAACTTTTATTGGCTGCAGAACCACAATTCAAACCATCAGTGACAACAACATGTATATGAGGAGGATTGGAGGCTAAAACTGGACTTTTTTAGGTTTGCAAAGACGTCTTACCTCTTATCCAAGATGCTTATTCAGCTCTAAAACATGATCAATAGTGCGTTAACAACGCTCTGGACTGCCACCAAAGGGGGTTTATTACCTGGGACTCTGTGCCAGTTGTTTTTTGGACTGAAGATGCTCTTGAATGAAAAACAAAACATCTTCACAATCCTAAAGTTTTGCCGTCTTCTTTGCCTTTTTTTCTAAAGACTACCATAACCCGAGAGCCTACACAAACATAAATCACTGCTGGTCTCGTAGCGTCTCCCAGGAGAGACGTTAAACTGTAAGAAAGGGCTACTATCTCGTGTTTGGAAGTTGGCTGTGATACAGATTTGATCATTTCTGCTCCATTGTGTGATAAAAAAATAAATGTTAACCACCTAACATTCAACCAAATTTCATGCTAATAAAAGGCTGGGAAGCAGTTCTTTGTTGAGTTTTGTGCTACAGAAAACAACTCTATGCAGAAAAGAGGAAATGGTATTTTCCTCTGTAGACGACACAAAAGAAAGTTGAGTTTCGCTGCGTTTGCAGTCTTGTTGTGAAGTCAGGAACTGCTGTTGTGCTGTTGGTATCCAGCTTTCCTACTTTTCGAGGCATCAGCCCACATTTATTGTTTATGAGTGGCTGTATCTGGATAGCTTTGGATACTGAGAATGACATGTAAACTTCAATCTACCCCTTGAATTAAAGTCTGAACTTCAGCTATTTGTTGAATTTTAAACTGTGGTGGTGTATAGGAGCAAAAATACAAAAAAAGGCAACAAAAATTTCCAGATATTTATGGACTTTACTATGTAGCGAGAGTTGGCTCGGGGTTGCCCAAAGTTTGAAAATACTTCCACCACCAAAACCAGTGCTTAATTCAGAGAGAGATTTTCAACCACTGCTCCCAAGTCCTCCAAGATCCCAACTTCATATTGCTCGATGTGGATTGGTTGATAAGTGGACAGGGATGGGAGCGACAATGGAGTTCACCAGAAAAAGGTGCTCTTCTCCATGGCTGGCCGAGTAGCTCACACACCGTTTGTGCCACGTATTATTGACACTGCCACCATCTGGAGGTAGACGAGCAGGCCAAAGCTACCCACAGACTGCCAATGCGCCATCATCGCTGAGCCATAACTTCTCCATGAAGCTGACGAATTATCAGGGTGTAGCTCAACTGTTTCCTTCGTATATAAACAAATCGGTACAAATGTCTGTGATTTATGTGAATGCATCTGCTTGAGCTGTTTCTTGGCGAATGCAAGCTTAGCAGAGTGGACTCCCACTGATTCATCATCGTGTCCTGTTCTGTTTATGTTCACTGAGGAGATGCAATCATGAATTCATTCCCTCTAACGTGCACAAACATGTGATTGGTAACAATGTTCCCATGTAGCTCTGCACAAGAAAGCAAGAATTTGTTGTTCTTATTGCTAAAATAACATAGAAGGAATTAATTAGAGCATCTAAAAATGACATAAACATGTGAATCGTACTTAATAACACTGTGGGGGAAATTCTTGGTGTCGGGGTTGAAGCGGACAGAGCAGACCAAAGCCGAGGCTTATTTGTCTTTATCATCGGCTACATTCAATATTGTATCTTATCTTTTACAGTAGACAAAGAAAAAGCTGCTGTGGCAAACAGCTCAATCGACTCTTCTTCAAACAATAGGTCGTCGTTCGCACCGAAGACGAAATGGCTGATTTGAATGACAACGAAACACACCAAATGGGAAGTTTCCCACCGTTTCCAGCAGGTCCCGGGCGGGCAGTAGGGCCAATATTGATTAGACACCGTGTGTTGCTCTGGATTCACCGCAGCAGATGTTTTTCTTTGGCAGGTTGTGCTGCTGTGTTTATTTTAAATTGCTCGTCATTCCCTCGAGGTCAAAGGCCTGAGGTTGTACAGAGTGTTGTGAAGGGGAGAGAGAGACGGTGTTTTTTTGTTTCTCAGGCCTCTGGGCCAAAGGGCACTGGGGCTAATAAGGAAGGAGCAGAGAGTCATGTGTCTGTGCACGCTCAGAGTTACTCCAGAGTTAAAGTTTAACCCCTGCCTTCAAATTCCTGTGCACTGAAACCAATGCTGTTAACACGCTGCCACACTAATAATTAGAGCAACGCTCACAGAGGTAAGCCTGAGCCGTCTGAAGCTGGGGTCAACCTCAGTCTGTGTACAAGATAAGCACTGCATGCAGGCAGCTGTGGAAACGTCCCCTAGTTTCAAGGTTTTCATGTTATTAAACACGACGTATTAAAAATGAACTCGGGCGGCAGTGACGTTCAGGCAGGGAAATATTTCGGTGTACTTTGAACGTCATCTGACGCTTTCTGACACGAGACTATTGTGTTCAGCCAAGAAGGTTATGGGAGAAATGTGAACCTTTGCTAAACACATGATTAGAGTTCAACTGGCTAATCCTGAATGTACATAACACTGGCATGCACATCTGTTTCACTGGGAAACAGTATATGATGCACCACATGTATGCAGGGGTCCTTTTTATTGGCCAAAATGTGCGCTTTCGTTTAATTTCCTGACGACTTAAACAGACCTGGTCAGCAGCTTGATGGTTGTCATGTGGGTTATTTTTAATGCATTTCACATATTCAAAGACGGCGCTCACGTAAATGTTCGCTCACTTGTGCTCCTTTGGACTTTTTACTATCACCGGTAACATTAGCCATGTTAGCACACGAGCCTTTGATACGTACACGAATCATTTCACACAGATGTTAAAAAAATAAAACATATTTTATGTCAGTACAAGCGCCGTCTCTCTTCCACAGCATGTCTTCATCCTGTCTTCCTTCTCTCACAGCAGATGGCCCCGCCCCTCCCTGAGCCTGGTTCTGCTGGAGGTTTCTTCCTGTTAAAAGGGAGTTTTTCCTTCCCACTGTCGCCAAAGTGCTGCTCATAGGGGGTCATATGACTGTTGGGTTTTCTCTGTATGTATTATTGTAGGGTCTACCTTACAATATAAAGCGCCTTGAGGCGACTTGTTGTGATTTGGCGCTGTAGAAATAAAACTGATTTGAACTGAAAAGCATAAATATTATTACAGATAGATACTTTGTTGATCCGACAAGTTAACAGTGTGCAAAATAAACGACATAGCTGACAGGGCACAGGTGAGGGCCTTATTCTGTCAGATGGTACAAAACTATAAATGTGCAACAAGGATTAAGAAATAAAAATGAGGTTTAGGAGAACAGAGTAAGACTGATAATATGAACGAGAGCGGGGAAAATACGTACACTGTACATCTAAGAAACAGCTGCAAGGAGGTATGGAGGTATTGGACCCATCGTCGGTGCACGCTCGTGTGCCATGTAATGTGGTGTTCAGGTGAGCGTACTAAAAGTGGGTCCCGGATCGCTCTGGGCTCCAGAGAGCGTTGAGAATGCGCCACAGCCGACTTCACGCTGAGAGCAGCTGCATTCCTGACCTGCAGGTCAAAGAGCAAAGAACAAACACACGCACACATCCACTAACCTCTGGTTAAGTAAGGCACATGTACGGTACTTATGCACAAGGGTATGTGCGCGCGCTGCCTCCGACTTTCAAAGACTCGGCCGTGCTTGTCGAACTGCTGCAGCACCCAAACAGATGCAGCTGCAGGGCACGGGGAGCTATGCTAAACTCACAGTCTGAGCACAGCACGAGAGAAAGGTCAACGACGTGACCTCCTCTTTATAAATGTTGCACCACAGTTTAATGTAAAGCATGTGACTTTTGTCAGTGGCAAATATTTTTCTGCTTTAATTAGTGAATATATATATTTTATATGCTTTCAGGACAGAATAATGTTTTCATCCAAAGCTGTCAGGTGTTTATAAGCAAAAGTGCAAGATTTGGGCTCTTTTGGTCACACGAGCTCTGAGCTGCCCAAACGAGTCGACTTTATCTTTAGTCTTTATTTGATAAAGGCTTAATTTACAAGATCTAACTGATCTAATGATCTGCTTTTTTCTCACGTTGGCTTTGTTCATGTCACTTATCACATTTTATATAATATTAAGCACAAACACTTCTTAGAAAAGTGTTCACTGTGTATGACAAACAGATTTAATATATTTAGGAGCTGAGCTTTAAGCATGCTCCTCAATCAGCTCCATATAATGGAGGTCTGACCTCTGCTAACACACAAACACGCTCAGGCTTACAGGAAAGCACTAATTCAACTTCCAGCAGCTTAAACCCTGATAACCTCTTAACCAGACAAAAGGCTGATCCATGCGCTGGATGTAGGTTAAAGTTACCAAATGCTCACATGTACAAAGCTGGAAAACAAATAAATCTTTGCTGCCAATTTTTTTGTATCAGCTTTTAACTCTTTTGACTTCGGTAAATCTTCAGAGACAACGTGTTCTTTCAGAGACCACAGGGACAGCGTGTTTTGTCATTCAGGGGGAATTCCTGTAAAACCATGTGATGAGCAAACGCTTTTTGGTACATAGAGGTTCTTTAAGCCGTGCCTGCTTGGAAGCAACAGTGAATACCTCACTGCTTTTTCTCTCTCTCGCTCTCTATTTGGAGGCTGTTATTGGAAACTGTGGTTGGAGGCTCCGATTGTTTATTCTGTCCTCCCCTTTTCACGGAGACCCTCACATGACAATACTGCCGGTGTGGCAGGGAAAGCAGGCCAGGAATTCCACAGGAGTCCTGCCCACCGCCAAGACGATGGATGGATGAGTCAGGCGGCAAATTAGATTTAGAGCTGTAAGACAGAAGCCTTAAGTACACGTTGCCGTACTTTTAGCTGCCAAATTAAAGCACCAATCATCCAGCATTATCTAAAATGACCGTGCTCTTGTTATCTACGAAAACATTTTTGTGGTTGGGTTTGCGCAATGTCAAGGAAAAAGTGAACATTAGAAGTTTGCGCACTTGTTTTCATACGGGAAAGTCCACTTTAAGAATGACTAAAAGTGTCACGTAACCTTGATTAACATCTTACCAAAACTGTAAACTTCCACTGCTCCGACTGCACGCTTGACTCAGGATGTACCCCGGTTTCTGGTGTCAGAGTCTTGTGACATACGGCAGTTATGATTTCCATGAAAACAATGTTTGGAAAACTGACTAGTCATATATAAACAAAACTTCTTGGAGGACGAGTTAGAGATAAGCTGTAGTGCATCCTGCTGCTTTCAAGTGTAAGGAAATAAGCATCGGGGTTATCGTAGTTAGGACATTGATTTTTATTTATTTATTTTGCTCTTCAAACCTGACTTTGAAGAGCCTTATCACCAAGTAAAGGAAAGTGTCGTTGTGAATATTTCTGCAGGGTTTCATTCAGTGCACGTGCAATGAGGTGCGGTCCAACAGAAAGTCACCTGAATCATTAAAAAATGTTTTAATGAGCTTTTTTACTGCAGTGAAACTAAACTGATGGCCTTAACTGTGCTGACCAGTTGTGCCAGTAACCTGCGCTGTGGTTAAGAATGAGGTAAAAGTGCGCTGTATTTGCTCATCTGCCTCCACACGTATGTGACTGTGAGTGACGTCCTAGTCTTAATCCACAGGGTTTAATACGATGTTGACCCACCTTTTGCAGCTATAACAGCTTCAGCTCTCGTGGGAATGCTTTCCACGAGTTTATGGGAAGTTTTGGCCGTTCTTCCAGATGTTCTGTTCAGGTCCAGATGTTCTGTTCAGGTCCAGATGTTCTGTTGGGTTAAGATTAGGACTCTGTGCAGGCCAGTCAAGTTCTTCCACACCAAAAAGCTCGCTCATCCATGTCTTTGCGGACCTGGTTGGTGCCCTGGTGCACAGTCATGTTGGAACAGGACCGTCCCCAAGCTGATCCACAAAGTTGGGAACATCAAATTGTTCAAAATATCATGGTAGGCTGAAGCTGAAGGGTTCCTTTCATTGGAACTAAGGAGCCGAGCCCGACCCCACACCACTAAACTTTATAGTTGGCACAATGCAGTCAGACGCTTACCGTTCCCCTGGCAACCGCCAAACTTGTCCATCGGATTGTCAGTTGGGGAATCGTGATTTGTTACGTCAGAGAACACGTGTGTACTGCTCTAGAGTCCAGCGTGCTTTTCATCGCGATTGGTGACGTAAGGCTCGGAAGCTGCTGCTCGGCCACGTAAACCCATCACACGAAGCTCTCTGAACACGCTTCTCGAGCTGATCTGAAGGCCACATGAAGCTCGGAGGCCTGTAGCGACTGACTCTGCAGAAAGTTGGCGACCTCGGCACACCGCCTGCCTCAGCATGCGCTCTACCCGCTCTGTGACTTTACATCCTAGCGCTTTGTGGCTGAGTTGCTGTCATTCCCAGTTGTTTCTGCTTTGTTATGATACCGCTAACAGCTGACTGTGGAATATTTAGTAGTGAGGAAATTGGTGGCATCCTATCACTGAGCTCCTGAGAGCGACCCGTTCTTTCTCAAATGTTTGTAGAAGCAGTCTGCATGCCCAGGTGAATGATTTCATACACCTGTGGTCATGGAAGTGACTGGAACACCTGATTCCAGTGATTTGGATGGTCGACTGAATACTTTTGGCTATACAGCGGCAGCAGTGTGGCGACTAGAGACCAGTTATTTCAGAGAGGAAGAGTTTAAATTAAAATGACCGAAGCAAAAACGAATGAAGGCAGAGATTATTTATGTTCATGACCAGACTGGAGTGTGTACAGGAGACCAACTCGCATCTGGAGATGGGCGACCAGCAAATCCCTTTAGGACAAATAACATTAAGATTAAGGTTAGACAACTAAAACACGTGTTTACTGTTGACTGCATGGCCCCACTTCCTTATTTCCCACATCACTTCCTGTCCCTGCACTGATCATCTTCCTGACCACCATGTCTGCATAAAATCACATCATCTTCCTCCTCTTGCTCATCCAAATAAACGAAATCCTCCGTCTCGATGTGGAAAAGAAAGGTCGCGGCACCGATTGTCGGCCGTGCCTCGCGCAGGCCTGTGAGTGTGCGCAGCAGGTGTGAAAAGGAGCCGGCGGCGTATCATATAACCTTTTGACAAGTTGCTCAACAACAACAGGCGCTCCCTGTTATTATTGGGTCAACAAAGTCGGAGGAAGTCTTTGGGATTAGAGCGGAGTGGAGCGCACGAGTGTGAATGCCGTGTGCTCGTTGAGCCCCCCCCCTCATCTTCGTTCTCTTTCAGCATAGAGGTTAACTCCCCCCACCGCCACCACCGTGGCCGCCGCCCCTACCACCCCTTTGCTCCCAGGCGGGCCCGGGGTCAGGGCAGAAACCGGCAGCCAGTCAGGCATTCTTTCTGTGTACATGTGTGTGTTTGTGTGTGGCTGCAGCCCAC
Source organism: Maylandia zebra (assembly GCF_041146795.1). NCBI lineage: Eukaryota > Metazoa > Chordata > Actinopteri > Cichliformes > Cichlidae > Maylandia > Maylandia zebra. The sequence goes on along the minus strand of NC_135183.1, from coordinate 39,024,511 downwards.
TCTGTGCTCTTTGACTCCGCTGCCCTTATAAGGCGAGCAGCGCCATGGCAACAGCAGGGCTTGAATAGCAGTGTCAAATCCCTCAGCACACAGACACACGCTCACTCTCCCTAAAGGAGGGAGCGAGGCAGAGACACAGAGCGGGGATTCAGAGAGAGAGAGACGAGGCCATCTCCGGGCTGCTCTCCACTGCAGCAGCAGCAGCGCCGGGCTTTCGCTGAAAGGTCTGTGACCGTGTTTTTTCCTGCGCTTGTTGTTTGCCTAATTTATTCCTGCTGGGGCCGGCAGAAAGAAGGAAAGGCAGAGAGGGGGGAAAAGGACAGGCAGAGTAGCAAAGAGTGCAACAGTACACCGTGACTCGCCGACAGGGAATGCAGAGAGAAATTCTGGCCTCTGGTTGTTACTGCTGGATGGACAAGTACTGACAAAACAAGAGGAGGAAGAGAGAGGCAGCACTTTGTAAAGCTCTGAGAGGAGAGGCAGCTGCGGCTGAAGAGATTTCTCAACTCTGCTTTTGTTTCAGCTTGTTGTTGCTTTTTTTTCCTTCTGTGACATCTGATCCCCCGCTGACTTTAAAACAGTTGAAAGGGATCACGAGAGAAACTCAACTTCAGCCCGGACGACAGAAACAGGAGGTGAACTTTGCTGCTCCTGAGAGTGAAAGGCGTCTAATTCTTTACTTATTTTCACATCAAGCCTGGACTCGAGTGCAGATAGCCTTAAATATACTTTTAGATTAATAGGCAGTCTATTCACCAGAGTTTCCCAAACTCCTCGGGTTATTTTTCGGGGCAAATCTTTTCCTGCTCTCCATCACTTTCAGCCTCGACACGTCAAGAGTGAGTCTAGGCTAGAACTGGCTTTGATGAACAGATAAAAACCTCAGCACGACAGGAACTGGTTGGACGAGTTTATAAGTCAGAGCAGAGGGCAGGGCAGTTTAACCCTGCATGAAGGAGGGCTGTGTACGACTCGCCTCCCGCCTGCTCGTCCTTCCCAGAGAAAGTCGTGCGCTGAACAGAGAGGGGCAGCAGAGGCTGTTTGCCCCCCCCCACACCCACACACAGACACATACTATGCTTAGGGATAGGTGAGAGTTTTTCTTTCAAAGGGCGAAGACGGAGAAAGAAAGTGAGAGGGAGGGAGTCAAAGTGTAATTTATTGTTTCCTGTGAAAAGAGCGAGGCTGCACCCTTTTCGACTGCCTGAACTCTGAACCGCACACCGTGTTTGCGTGTGCGCGTCTGAAGTTTTGTCGGACCTCGGGAAGCCAGCGTGATCAGAGGTCAGGGCGGAAAACAGGACAGAGAGAGCCGGGGATTAAAGAAGAGAGGGACGACAGAACGTGGAAAGACCCACAGGTCAGCTCGACCGGACGGCAAAGACGAGAAAGGTCAAGAGGCGGAATTTCCCCCCGTCACTTTGACTCTCCTCGGATCGCTGCCGTTGGAGGCGGACTCGGCTCTTTAGACTCTGAGAGCCCGTTGGAAGGCGGTGGGACGGGAGGTCTGTGTGTATGATCCACTCACGGGGCTGCACGTCTCAGAGAATATGGCCATGGTGAGCGGAGGATGGGGTAATCCCAACGGGGGCGCTAACGGACTCGGGGAAAAGGCTTACCTGAGGAGGGGGGAGGACGAGGAGGGGTCGCCCCGGGCCGGGAGCAGCGACGTGGACGTCGGCGACGACGACAAGGCCTGCGTGGTGGACTGCGTGGTGTGCGGGGACAAGTCCAGCGGGAAGCACTACGGCGTGTTCACCTGCGAGGGCTGCAAGAGCTTCTTCAAGAGGAGCATCAGGAGAAACCTCAGCTACTCCTGCAGGTAGGGACACAACACGCATTGCTTTGCACGTGGAGAATATTTTTAACCACTTTGATACAGTTAAAAACAAACCCGAGTGTTTGTTAGAATCTGTGACTCCTCCTGTAGGCAGGTGTACGGGCACAGCTGCAGCAATATATGCCCTTATATCTCTAAAGACACCGTGCACACTCTGTAATCTGATTACATTAGTGTATGACTTTCTTATAAGCAGATTAGTCCATTTCTCACTCCTGAAGTTTGCGATCCAGCCTCACAAACAGCCAAAAAAAGAGAAAAATAACAGAAATGAAAGCACTGAAGGTCAGTCATGTGAGGATGGATTGCTTCAGAAGGTCAGCATTCCCATTATTCTTCACCGCAGGAACATTATGTTGCAACTCAGTTCTGTTACTGAGACCTCTCTCAGCCGCCCAGTAAACTTATTTCTCCTGCAGTGTGACCTCTGAGTGCAACACGTCCTTTTTTCCTTTGTGTTGTTGGTTTGTCACATCTGGGGCTGAAAGAGCTCCCAGTGAAATATTTGCAGACCTCAACCTGCTGCAAGAGGCAACGCAAGGGCGTGTAGAGCTGCTGATTTACAAAGGTCACGAGCCTCGATAGCTTTCAGCCACTCCAGCTCACTTATCATGACTCTGGGGGGGAGGGAGGGTGTCCGTGGGGACAGAGGGAGAGAAAGGAGGGAGATTTCAATCCCATACAGGAAGTTTGTTTAAGTTCAGTTCCGGCTTTCATCTTTAAATGTTTGTGTTGTACTTTGTTTGTGCAGATCAAACCGAGAGTGCCAGATCGACCAGCACCACAGGAACCAGTGTCAGTACTGCCGTCTGAAGAAGTGCTTCCGGGTCGGGATGCGCAAAGAAGGTATCAAAAGGTCAAACCTACTCCTGCTAAAGGTCATTAATAATAATAAACGGGTGGAGTTGCTGCCGTGGTGGAAGATCCCACTGAAAGGTGCACCCATCACCATGTTTGCATCCAGTCTGATTACGACAAAAACTGAAACACTCCTGCGCCGCAGCGAGGGGAGCCATGTAATAATTACCCCTTATTCAGAAACGCTCACGTCGGCTCCTTATCTGCTGAAATTTCACAAATATTTACAGACGAGCCGGTCGTATCGGCTCGAAAGGTCACGAATGCCGTGTTTACAACTTGTTGCTCTGTTGCCTTCAGCAACAAGGAATTCAGGTTTCAGGATAAGCAGCGAGTGGAAAACGTTTGAAAGCATTAGCAGGTGAACAACTTGCTTTGCCACTTGCAAACTACCGCTGCATTATTATTACCGATGCATTAATATGTAAGCTGCTTTTAGTGTTGTAGATAACTGAGGTGGAGGCACGCGGGCGCCTTTGTTGGGCTTGATGATGACAAAGCTACATTTAAACTGGGAACTCTGATTCGCACCGAGAGAGGATGCTGGTTGCTGCTGCTTAACAGCTCTGAAGCACCTACTGGGACATTGTCCAGGTATCCAGTTATCTGTCAGCTGAAGCCTGTTTTCACTCAGATGCAGCAGCTGAGCTTCAGGAAACAGCAGAAAGCAACAATGCTTAAATGTCACACGAGGAAAACCACCGACTGACAGCCCGACTCTGCTTCATGTGCTGAAAACGGTTCATTACCTTTGTCTTGGGTGGGTGCGAGCATTTCAGCGTTTCCACCCTCAACTCGCTGGCGTCGAGTTGACTTGACAGAAACCTCAGCTGTAATTGTGCTCGGCTGTAACCTTACCCCACTTGTATTTCGGTCTGTGTCAGTGGACACCAGACGCTGTGCCATACATAGTGCGCACGGTGCAGCGTGCCAGGGGTTACATTTGGCCTGCGGTTATTAGTGAACCATGCCGAGCGTGGCCGTGACGCAGGCTGCGCTGTTTCCACATTACCTGGAAATGTGCGTCTCACCTCTGACCCAGTGAGGGAAGCGGCCGTTCAGGTTGCCTTTAGCGAGACTTTGACACCAGCGCTACGTTTGATTCGGTGTAATTTAAAACGGAAATCTGGTGCACGCAGAGCGAAGGATTTCAGATGTATAAAAGCTACAAAAGCATCTCACTACTGATTTACTTGTTACGGAGCGGCGGCGACGCACAGACACCGGCTCTTTCATCCTGTGCCGGTGCGAATCTGTATTTAGCAGTTATGTGCTGACAAACGGGCGATCGCTGCAGTCACACACACTGTGCGTGGGAGCGTTTATTAAGAGGTCACGACGGGTCCAAAGTAAACACCAACGGTGCTCGGTGCGGCCGCGGTGAAGATGAATCTAATCTGCTGCCTACAGATCGACAGCATAACTAACTTTTTATCTAATGATGACTTTTTCTGTTTGTTTTTAAACACCTGCAAAGAAACTGAGCTGTTGTAACAGGTTCACTCTGTTTTCATTTGCAACTTAATAAACCAAACAAGTGCAGAGGTCACTTACTGAGAAGCAGCACAGCAAACGATGGCCTTTGTCTGACACTGACCTGATGGATAACTCGTAAAGAGCTAATCTCCCTGCACCTGAGAAGTCAATGTTTCACGTATAGGTAAGAGGTGACCTCCAGGTGAGCAAATATATACCCAGCAAACATTTAATCCTGAGCTGAGAGAGCGTAACGTCCATGTGACTGAGACTAAGGACCAAAAGGTGATCATTGTTGTAATGGTCCTTCTTTTAAAGCAGTGTAGTTGTATCGCACCTTTCTACTCACCTGAGCATTTAAAGCCCTTTCTGCTGCTAGTCTGTGTTATCCAGTCTCAGAAGTCTCATCTGCACCGAGGACAGCAAACTCATTTTACATCGTCGGCCACATACAGCTGCCTTTAAACTTCTTTAGGCCGTTTAAGATTAAACTACACATTTAATCCCTGAGATATTTTAGGAGAAGTGCAACATTAGTTTTTCTACATAATAAAGAGAAGCTGCTGTGCGAATTAAAGAAATCTGTCAGTGTGACTCTTTGAAGGACTTCTGGTAGCTCGTTGCTCAAACTGCAAAACAGTAAAACTGAAACTTTGTGCTCGTTCACAGAAAATGTGCTTTTTCTCTCACTGTGGATCTGCTTTAAACAGATTCTGTAGGAGATAAAGTAGAAAGAAACTCTGGTGTCGTATGCATGACTGTGGGGACGTTGCTGCCCTGCTTCACCTTCCTAAATCTGTCCAGTGGGCCAAATTTGGAGCCTTTGCTGGGCCGATTCTGGGCCCCGGGCCTTATCTTTGATTCTCCTGAGCTATAGCTAAGGGCTTCCTAACATTTGCACACACTCCAGTGGATGAATCAGGTGCAACAGCGGGTTGAGTATCATGGCAAACAATATTTTGGCATGCAGACAGGAGGAGTCTTGAATAACCCGCTGCACCACCTGACCCACGGGAGTTTCAGATTTCACTAGAACAGATTTTTGGACCGAGCTAATTATGTTAGTCATGTTCTACTCGTGGACACTGTCGAGCCAAAACACCTGATTTAATAAAAGTATACTCCGTAAACTCTCGACCCCTCGAAGCTCTTCTGTGAACTGGTTTGTGTCATGTTTCAGCTGCTAGAAGTTCAGGGTGGGGTTTTTCTCAGAAGCTGGTGTTCTGCGCCTGCCCTCGGAAACATCTGTAAACTGTTCAAACCGTCATCAAAGCACATTTTTATTGACCTGTACCGAGGCGTCTTTATGGGCAAGAACATAAAGGTTGCATACATGCAGCGTGTCATTCATTTACTCGCTCTCTGGACTGAAGCGAGTGGTTTTCAGCGGTTTTCTCTCTCTGCAGCCGTCCAGCGGGGTCGCATCCCTCCATCGCACTCAGGTATCAGTCCCAACTCCCTGGCGGGTGGGATCGCGGGTGTGGGTCCAGGTCACATTGGGGCGGACTACTTCAACGGCCAGCCGGTGTCCGAGCTCATCTCCCAGCTCCTCCGGGCCGAGCCGTATCCCCCGAGCCGCTACGGGGCGCCGTACGGCCAGGCACAGATGCAGGCATCTGCGAGCGGCGCCTCCGTCATGGGCATCGACAGCATCTGCGAGCTGGCAGCCCGTCTCCTCTTCAGCACCATCGAGTGGGCCAGAAACATCCCGTACTTCCCGGAGCTCCCGGTTTCAGAGCAGGTCAGGTCTAAAGCGCGGTGACTTGCAGTCGCCAAACTGAACAACAGACACTCGTGGCTCAAAGTGACCCTTTCGCTCCACAGGTGGCGCTGCTGAGACTGAGCTGGAGCGAGCTGTTCATCCTTAACGCAGCTCAGTCGGCTCTCCCGTTGCACATGGCTCCTCTGCTGGCGGCAGCCGGCTTTCACTCGTCTCCCATGTCCGCCGAGCGCGTCGTGTCCTTCATGGATCAGGTCAGGGTTTTCCAGGACCAGGTGGAAAAGCTGAACAGGCTTCAGGTGGACTCGGCCGAGTACAGCTGCCTCAAAGCCATCGCGCTGTTTTCTCCTGGTAAGTCTGATCTTCTTCTTTCGAGGTTATGTGAGTAACTCACTGCGGCGCGATCTCTTTACTGTAAACTGAGCCCACGGTTTGGTCACAGAGAACCAAAACAAAGCTGTCGGAGGCATCACACACGTTTCTCAGAAATAAAATCACCGCTGTCTCAGGGAGGCGCTTTGATTTGACCTCTTTGACCTCTGACATCATCAAGTAGCCCAAACCACAGACATCCTGTTACTCAGTAGTAAAGTGTAAGAATTATAAATAAACACAAACAAATGTCAAACGGGCCAAAATAAAGTTCAGATCTCTGAGTTTAAAACAGGGGTGCCAAACATAAGGTCCAGGGACCACGATCGGCCCACCAAAAGATTCCAATCTGGCCCAGTCGAAAGCTTTGGAAAATGTAAACAAGTAACACAGAAGTGAATGTTATCATTTTTCACAATCTGCAGCAGAAATGTCTATTTTTAAAGTTGGTGCACACACTTTCAGACAAAAAGCAAGAAAAACCTTTTGCACTGGTCATCAGGTGATGACACAGCCTCTGTTTTTCTGCCTTTAGACGCTTGTGGTCTGACAGACCCGGCTCACGTGGAGTCCCTGCAGGAAAAGGCTCAGGTCGCCCTGACGGAGTACGAGAGGTTGCAGTACCCCAACCAGCCTCAGCGCTTCGGCCGCCTGCTGCTGCGCCTCCCTGCGCTGCGCGCCGTGCCGGCTAACCTCATCTCCCAGCTCTTCTTCATGCGGCTGGTGGGCAAGACGCCGATCGAGACGCTGATCCGAGACATGCAGCTATCGGGGAGCTCCATCAGCTGGCCCTACGCACCGGGACAGTAAAGCCAGCTCTGGAGTGAGATCACACTGAGATGACTCAGAGCTGCGGAGGTCACTTTTTCCTCTCGTTAGCTCTGCAAAGTTTGCCCGATATGACACCAAAGCTGCTTTCAGGGAAAGAAAGTTTGATCGTCTCTAACGTTTGCAGCAGACCTCTCTCGCCCTCATTCCGGATGAACTCGGCTTTCGGTAAAACTCCTTACCACGAGGCCACGTGCCAGCACTACCTCCTCCCCCATCGCCCCCAGTGTGACTTGAAACCAGAGTGCGCTCTGAACGAAGCCATAGCAGCGCCACTTGCTGTACGCTGCCGTGGCCGGGACGCGGCGTGCAGGTCGCACGCAAGCTGTGCGACGCTTTGTGCTGAAGTAAGAGACTTTGCTGCCAGACGAAGCATTTGTGAAGACGGCGACGCGTCGCCTCATGCAGCGCTTCACCACAGAGGAGGCTGCAGATGTATATACGACACCTGTTTTGTACGCCGTGTTCAACACAGATCAAAGTAAATCACTCAGGACTGTATGAGAAACATGAAGCTGTGCCAGCTTCAGCTCGCTCTGTGCAACGGTACCAAATCCAGCAGACAGCACAAAAAGCTTTTTTAGCCCCTTCACGAGGTGCTGGAAGGTTACAACGATCTTCTTTTCTCGTCTATATTCTGAGCTTAAAGCCGGCAGCTGAAGCCTCAAACGGGCACGAGAGCGGCGCCGACCTCCTCGACCATTTGAACTGTTTCTTTTTAGCACGTTACACAGCGCTGCAGAAGCTGCCGTTAGAAATCAAGCGAATGTACTTAAACACAGCCGGGCTCCTCGGGACGGTCGCATCCCAGTCGGACATCATTACCTCATGTTTATACGTCGCTGACAGATGGAGATTGTATAGAGAACTATGTGTGTTAAAGATATTTACAAAGGGATCAAGGCACTGCTATCACTGTAAGCAAACAGCAAGACCCAGCGGGCAGGTCTTAGCCAGAAATAGAGATTAAAATGTTAAATGTCATGTGAGAGGACTTGAATCGTTTGAGATCATTTAGTGGAAGCTACACTGAATCAGGTGACGCCCGCTTTGCTGATTATTCTGTGTCCTGTGCTTTTGTGAGGCTAGGTGTGGTTTGAGTTGTTATTTTGTGTCAGCGGCCTCTTCGAGATGATTGTGAGCGCCGCTCTGACGTGAGAGGAACTTTGTCATTGGTGTGTTAGCGCGACGACCTGCAGCTCATTGCGATGAATTGTGATGTTTGTTTTGCCAAACTGACTGAAGTAAGACGACGAGCAGGTGATCATTTCTGTTCTTTTTATATTTCCAGTTATGTCGTTTAAAAGAAGGCGAGCGAGGCCACGAGCCCTCGCGCTGTCAGACGACTTCTCCGCTTTGATGTGAACTCCAGTGATTTGATTGTGTAGCTTTACGTTTAAAAGAATCATCTTTGTGTGACTGCGGCAAAACTGAAACATGCAAAAGACGCCCGCGCGTTATTTTTGCATTGGAAATAAACATATACGTTATTTTGAGTGGTGCATTTTCTTTCAGACGTGACGAATAACTTCATGTGTAACATGTTTGAAGAGACCACCGGGAACTAGTGTATCAGGCACGTTTACATGCAGGGGTGGAGGAGGTGGAGGAGGTGGGGTTTCTCTCAGAAAACATGAGAATTTCTCAAAATTTGGCACAAACGTGGACTAAGTGATGAGATCGTCCCTCATTCTTGGCGACTCCTCATTCGGTCTCTGGTTTGTGCACTAATTAGGACCACATTTCACACCAACGTGTAGAAAGGTGAAACAATACAGTCAAAAAGGTCAAAAGTCGATTCTGGTCAGACGTGGGTCGCGAGTGCGTCGTGACTGGTTGTTGGAAGCAATAAAACTCATTCAGCTGCTCATGACAGGTTTAAATGAACTGCTGAAGACAGATGTGTGATGGAAATAACTGATACCTGCAGCCTGAATGCGGCAGAGTATGTGCAGATTTGCATGGGCTAATGCAGCTGAAGAGGTTGTGTCGGTGACCTCATGACCCTTAGACTAACTCGTTTCACACTTGACTGCTACACAAACAGAATTATGTGAGTGGAAGTGGCAACACAAACCTTAGTAGTGTTGGTGACGAGTACATAGTTGCTCTGGTGACAAAAGTTACAACGTGCAGCCGTGACCAGACTTTGTGTCCGTTGTCGCTTCAGTCTTACATCTTCCTGCGATCGTGTGCAGAGTCACAGGACAAGAGTCGGTATTTATCAGCTCGTGGGCCAAAGCCCGAGTGATAAGCGATCTATTCCAGTCTTATCAGTCCTCCAAGCCAGTTGCTTATTAGGGACTAAAAACATCCTCCTTTAGAACGGTGACAGTCTAAGGCTACGTTCACACTGCAGGTGAAAGCGCATCAAATCCGACTTTTCTGACCCTGTGCGACCATCTATCCGATCATGGTGTGACAACGTGAACGGCACAAATCCGATATTTTCAAATCCGACCTGGGTCACTTTCGTATGTGGTCCTGAAGCCGATACATATCTGATGTTTTAGAAAGCGACTGCTGTTTGATGGTCATGTCGCATTAAATCCGTCTTTTACATTACCGACACAAGACAGACGCTGATTATCAGCGCCCGACATCGCGAACGCTGCCTGGCCATCCCGTGTAGATGTCAGTGAAACTGTTGGGAAGAAAACGTTGGAGAAACATGAACATTTTCCTTGTTTTGTATAACCTGCAGATTCTGACAGAAATCTGCAGCTATCCTTTGAAGCAGCGCTCCTCTAAAACAGCAATAAGGATCATTATTAGGCCAAATGTAGATAACACAATAACTTTATAACTTAAAGCAAAATTGGGAAACGTAAAGTCCGAAACAAGTCTTTATATTAAGGGCCATCAGTCACACAATACTGTTTGGTCTGGGTCTAAACAGAGCGCGTTGTGTGTGACGTCTTCTTTTCTGCATGCGGGCGCTTTGAGCGTTCACAATAGAGCGCGTTTGCTGTCGCATTTTATTTATCGTGTGAACGAGCAGACAAAAAAAATCAGATTTGATCAAAAAATCAGAATTGAGCATTAAGACCTGCAGTGTGAACGTAGCCTAAGCAATTTCCAGCATGCTGGAGCGCCGTGTCACAAGGTAAAAATATTGAAACTGAAGGATTGTTGATGGATCAACAGCCAATCTTTATGATAGGAACGGATTAGGATCAATTGGGCCAGAAGCTGATTTCCAGCAGGCGGCAGAGAAGTGGAGAAAAGTTTGAAACAGAAATAAAAATCTGACTAAAACCTGAAGCAGGGAAGTACAGAAACGCACCACCAGAGGGCAGTATTAGCTCACATTAGTCTCACTGACTGCTGCATCAGCAGCGCTCCTGCTCCCCCTGCTGGCAACTCGCTGCACATGCACTCCAGAGCAAATAGAGAATTAGAAATGTTTATTATTCACTAAATTCAATACTTTTTAGACAACATCATTTATGGAGGTACACAGTTACAAAAATGGTCTTTTTATAATAGCGTCAAAGAAAATAAATTCTTACAAAAATAAATGGCTCGCAAATGGTTTTTAAAATGACAACAATGTTCTTCATAAAAATACAAATGCAAGACGAATCACAAGCGAGTCTACATGAATTTAAGGTGTACAGTAGATTTTCACAAACGCTGAGGATTAAAGCTCGTTTTCATTGGCAAAGAATCAAATGAGTTCAGCTTATCGACAGAAACAGCGAGGCGGGTTTTTCAGGAGTGTGATGAAAACATACAGACACTGTGGTTAATTTGACTAATTTGCATAGTTTAAACACACAACTATGAGCCTACAGTATGTACAAGCACGAATGAATCTCCAGGTTTTAGAGACCAACTGTAAATTTGTTCTGATATATACAAAGAGCACGACTCGTTAAAAGAACGCACAATACAACACTGCCACACACAGCCTGTTGGCCAGTTTTGGTGTCACAACATCTGTAAAAAAATATAAAAATCTCAGTGTCGACAAAAGCAAAAAAACGGTAAAAGAAAGCTGTTAAGTTCAGCCACATTTAAGGTCGTTACGAACGCCGACGTGAGAAACCCTCAGCTAATGTTCGTCGGCCACACAGAGGCTGCGTGTTTGCTCACCTACAACATCACCGACTCTTATCTGTGGAGGAAAAAACAAAGAAAAGTCGCCTATCGGAGAGCAAACGCAGAAAAGCGAGCAAAGCGTTACCTCGGGCGACTAATTGTTAGGTGACCTTCAAACCGCCTCTCTCCAACCGCAGCCTTTGATCCTCAGGAGTAGCCGTACCCTGCAAGCACTGAGGCCAAACAGGCCGGAGGCTCCTCCCCTCATTCTCTCCCAAAATCAGCGATTATTTGTTTACAGTAGATCATTAAACTTGCAGCGTGTTCCCCGTGTGTGTGTGAGCGTGAGTGTGTCCTTTAACTTTGGTCTCAGCAGGTCACAGAGTCTTTGTGGCATGTTGGAGTGTATCGTGTGCTGTGGGGAGAGTGGGTGCTCAGTGGTTCTTGTCATAGTCCTTCACCATGCGTTTGATGTGGAACAGTTTGTGTCTCAGCCGGCGGCACTCTGTCTTCTTAGCCTGGTAGTCGGACGTCTGCAGACGCAGCACAGAAAAGCCCGTTAAAACAGAAACTCCACACAGGTTTGGGTCAAAGGTCTTTAATAATAATAAATAATGTTTGTTTTAGGTGAGTTAATAAAAAATGCCTGATATGTCTCCTCACCTGCTTCAGGTCCTTCAGCTGGTTATATTCCTCAGCTACAATCTGGGGAATAACACAGAGGTTATAAGGTTTGGTGTGATCGTCATACACAAAGGAAACATTAAAGCTCAAATTTTGTGTCTTTTATGCACAGAGAGCTTAATAAGCAATGACTTTTTTAACACAGTGGCTCTGAGTCACTCTTCACCCTCGATAAAGGCCAAGTCGAGAGACTCTACAAAGTCAGACAGGTTGGAGTTGTGATCCGAGAAATGAACTGTACAAAAACTGACAGTTAATGGAAAACTCTGATATTAGCATAACTCCCTGTAACAATTCTCAGAAAGGTTAGTATATTTATAACAGCGGGGGACCGATCAGCTTCTAAAAGCCAACGAGCAATGATGGAAAAAGCTCCTGCGTGTGACTCTCGGAGCTTAATATAGACGCTTTTCCATTAGTATCTACTCGGATCGACTGGTTTTCCATTACAACTGAAAACCAGCTAATGTGCATGATCGTTGTTATAGCAACGCATCCGACTGCGTAATTAGTATGCGTCACGAACGTTGAGGCGACGATATAAACTCCGGGTTAGTCTGTGTGGCTCCTCGTCACGCTCGGGGAACGCAACTCGTGACTCTGCAAATAACGCCACTGACCAGCCAATCAGTGGCGTGCAGTCTGACGACATCACATTTTAGTACCTGCTCGGATCGCAGGTACGATGACCTGATGGAAAACCCTGAAAACTTTGGCGAGTCGATCCGAGTAGGTACCAAGGCGGACTTTATCATCGCAGTTTTTTAAGTGACAAACACAATAAATACGTCAAATATAGAACAAATGTAAATGTTTGTTTTGTCGTCTTTGCAGATCCAGGATTGTATTTAAGATAAGATAGAACTTTATTAATCCCTCGGGTGGGTTCCTCTGGGAAATTCGATGATTTATTATGTGAAATGAGTTCCACTGAGAGGGAGCTTCTCTATGATCCTGCTTTAGTGTCCTTTCCGTGTCCAGGCTCGTGCAGCTCAGCCGTGTCGTGACTTTCTGAGGAGAGGTTTCATCTCACCTGGTATTTGGCTGAGGTGTCGTCCAGCGTGTCCAGCTGCCGGCTGAGCTTGTTCAACTGGTCGTTAATGTCGTCCATCTCAGCACACAGCCGCTTGTACTCCCGAAGGTCGGCGTCAAACTCTCTCTTATAATCGTGTCGCTGATCATCCGATGTTATCTCTGGGTACATGCTGGAGGAAAAGAATGAAGGGAGGCAGGTGGTGCAGAGGAATGAGTGATGGAGAGACAGCAAAGGAAAGAAAGACAAACATCAGCATTGCAAATAAATCTCGACCAATCAAAATGCAGAGTTATCAACTCCATCAGTCAAGTAAACGTTTACTTCTACAGCACATTTAAAACAACCAGCTTATAAGCATATGCACCATAATAACAGTCACTAAATCAACTGCAAATATACGCTAAAAATCATTAAATAAAACTAAGTAAAACAATGCTTTTTCTATAATAAAATCCAGCTCAACTAGAACTGAATCTGGATCTAGGAATATCCAAGAGCAGCTGGCTCACAGACCTCAGTGTCGTGATAGTTTAATAAGGTGCCGCCAAACCATTAAGACAAGTGCTGACATTTTAAACTGGATCCTGAAACAGAGCCAGCATCAGGAGACCAATTAGGGCTGCCACGATTAGTCGACTATCAAAATCGTCGACGACTGATTTAATAGTCGACGCGTCGTTTGAAGCTTTGTAAGATCCTGAAAGACGCAGGAATCAGTAGCAGGATTTAAGAGTGTAATAACGGACTGAAACAGAAGATGGCAGCACTGCATGTACAAGGATACCAGCTGCCGTTAAACCCCGAAGAAGAAGAAGCTGTGTCCCAGAATTCATAGCGCGGGCCAGCTCAGTTTATAACAATGGCGGCAGCTAGTTAGTTTTAATATTACTCTTATTATTCTTTCTGGGTCACAAAATAAACGTTTAACATATTTTCAGGCGAGAATGTAGCTGTGTAAACCTCAAATATCTGCTCAGTTTATCAGGACACCACATATTTTCAAAAGCGCTCCGACGTTTTCGGAGACGTCTGTTACCCACTAGCTCGTTAGCTAGCCGGGGGCAAGGTCACTAGAGCCGTGAGAACACCGGACTCCTGGCAAATCGTTTTCAAACCCACCGCCGTCTTTCGCTACTCAGGTTAAACATGATATATGAGTCACTTAGATAACTTAAAAATGTTATTGTTTGGCTTTTTTCAGTGTTTTATTTGTTCCTGAGTAAATCGGTTTGGCTGAGATTAAAGTTATAGTTTTTACACAGCTGAATAAACGTCAAGCAGACAGCTGATTATCAGAAGTGTGAGATGCTCGAGAATTTACTCCGGTGTCCTGTTATATTTTAGATAGCAAGGAGTTTATTAAACTTCACCGAGACAATCTGCAAATTTCATTAAAATTTAATAAACTATCATCTTGTCTTTATTTTTAGTTAGCACAGACCTTAAACACTTAAAGCTGTAAGCTAATGATAGTTATATAAGAGCAGATGCTGCTGGTGCAATAAGCTGTAGTTTTACGTCCAATGGATGATGATCTGATTAATCGAGTAATCGCAAAAAATAATCGGTGACTAGTCGACTATCAAAATAATCGTTTGTGGCAGCCCTAAGGCCATTAAAGGTGTAAAGCGCTCACGCCCTTTCTTTCATGCAAAAGGTGAGCTGCTGCTCAGCGTCCAGGCCAAGTGATCAAAGCCAGCATAAAAGAATGACTGATATTCCTTCAGCACAGAAACACTGAAAGTTCAGCTGTGGCGAGTTCAACTTTAAATGTCTCCCTCTGGGATACTGAAAGTGTGAATAAATGTAACCATGCACAGTGTAAATTTCCTGTCTCTATAATGGACCTTGTACCTTTGTCCCACTTCTCTAATTATGGCCGAGTACAGCTCATGTGAGGCGGCATGCTTTAGAGGATTAACTGCTCTCCTGGACAGAGCGAGGGAAACGCCGTGGCCTCTCGTCCTTTGAGTGTCTGTAACTTTACCATTTTAAACGTACATGTTTCAAATCAAGAGATGTTCTCCCTGCACTTTCCCTAAATGAAGGTACTGTGCATGGTCTTCTGAGCTTAGGAATTAAGTCGTGTCAGAGAATATAGGTCAGGTCCCGAGGGCACGACAGCATTCGGCTGCAATCCCCATCCTGAGTTTTTTGCCTAATGACATTTTCTTCTCTAATCCAGACTGTGAGTGAGCAGCTCACAGATAAAGTGGAAGATTATTTCTCACCTCTCCAATTCTTCTGCATCCAGTTCATTGCCCGTCTCTCCTCCTGTGGTGTACTCCGTGTCATACTGAGACTCGTCCAGTTCTGGGTTACGTCTGCGCCTCTTGCCCCTGTTTGCGGAGGGTTTGCGGCCTCCGCCCGTCTCTTCTGAGGGGCTCGAGCTGGTCCCCCTGCTGTGGAAGAAAATGTCCACATCATGGCTCTGTTGAGTGAGGTGTGCTGTGACCAATGGTCGGCTGTTTGTCCGTTCAGAGTACCTGCAGAAAAAAGACATGAGAACGCGGCTTCTTCTTTCACGGGCTTACCCCCCCGAGGGGGTAATGATTATAAGTTTAGAAGAGCTTAGAGCTCGGAGCTTTTTGTTTTTCACCAAGGAGATTTTTGCATTTGTGTTTTTCATCAGTTTGGGAAACAGTAATGGCAAACATCATCCCACACATGGAAAAGATCAGCAGCGTTTAAACCATAACGTGCTTGACGCTGCAGATAGGAGCACATGAAACAGACAAAACCAATCGATAACGTCAGCAGAGTTTTTCCATGTTGATCTCTGATTTAATGATCGATACTACTTTCTTACATTATGCAGCTAGACTGGAATTACATGTAAAAGAGATTTGGGGAGGGAACTTTGCATTATGAGGCTAAGATTTAAAAAAGCAGACTGTTCATCGTGCAATATGACCCAGAGTTACTGCAAAAAAGACGATCGCGTGTGCTGCCACCCTGTTTCCTTTTCCCTCAGCTTCCTTTAGCTTTTTTAGTTTTCACAGTGCAGAAAGGTGTAGTCGAACATTTTAAAAATATTTAACCAAAGATTAAAAAGCTCTAACGACATTATAATCACAATAATAAAAGAGTGCTCCTAAATGCCCCGGGCAGACGCCATATGGAGGAAGGCAAAGGTAGACCTTTACTAACCCATTTATGATTATTGCTGCTCATATCTACAATCTGACTCTGTGCCGTATGGAGGCTCTCAGTGACCAGGAAGCAGCTACAGCTCTTTAATAATGAGAACGAGAGAGACATTCAATTTTATGGGTTTGTGGGGATTTGTGGAGGAATCCAAATCCAATGGCACAGATATTACAAGCTCCTAAAAAACAACTGTGCACACTGCATCTCTGCTGCTTATCAAACACAGGTTCTGTTTGCCTTGTGAGGAAAATCTGCACTTTGAACCACATCGACTCAGCGTAAAGTGTGTGTATTTTGTGCTGTTAACAGCACAGTCATATATATATACACATACATATACATATATATATATGTGTATATATATATGACTGTGCTGTTAACAGCACAGTCATATATATATACACATACATATACATATATATATATGTGTATATATATATGTATATGTATGTGTATATATATATGACTGTGCTGTTAACAGCACAGTCATATATATATACACATACATATACATATATATATACACATATATATGTATGTGAAGAGGAAAATATAAACAGATTAATTCTGCATCATTGAGCCAAAGAATCTGTGGCAAAGATATTTTGTAACAATCTATTTCTTTTCTCTTCCTCTGATACAATAAATATGTTCAATGATAAGTCCTGAGCTCAGGGTAAAGTGTGTGTTCTTATTAGTGATCTCACACAGCTGACTGAAGTGACACAAATCAGGAAGCACGAAACAGTTCTGTGGTTCTGGGACTGTGTGAAAAGAATAACAATCTACAATAATAATAATACAGAGTATATACTATACACGCCAGACAAATATCTGCAAGCTCACGGTGTTGAGATAAGTATTCAAAGAAAAGTGAACCACCTACTCATTGTTGTCGTACGCATCGTCATTGTAGGAGCTGCTCTCCACCTTGGGTGGGGGGTAGGAGACGACGCTGTTAACTGAGGCGTTAAGCGGCCCGCCTCCCTTCTCTGACACCAGCAGGGTCGGGGCATCCTGAACACTCCGGCTTTCCTCCACATTGTTCACCTTCAGCAGGACGGAAAAAGCAGAGAGAGCAGGTTCAGCAGATGCAAACAAACAGCTGACGCACTCAAAGACCAGACCAGCACACGGCCTCGTTTCTCCTCTGACACATCGGATGCACCAAAACCATCTACTGGGAATTTGTTTTGTGCCATTCGTAATATTTACTAGTTCTACTTAGCAAAAGCTTTGAAGCAGTGAAATATACTAAAGTAGAAAGTGATAAAGGAAAGCGTTGGCTTCAATGATGGCTTTTAAAGACACAGAGAACGAGATGAAGGAAAAAGTTTAGTAATTAGTACTTTAAGTCTGAGTGAGCAGTCAGGCATAAAATTGCACTTTGCAATCCAACTCCACACTGAGCAGTTCGGCTCGCAGTGCACGAAAAGCTCAGGAGAGCAAAAACAAAGGAGAGCTACAGGAGGTGAATTATAAATCAAAACTAAGCCTAACCAAAAATAAACCAATTCTTTCAGACTGCAATAAAATACTGTTTGTTTTACTGACGCCTGTTTCTGATCCTTAAAACCTAAAGCAGTGAATGACATACACAGCAATGCTTCACTTCTTTCTACTCTCTCACATCTTCACGGACACCTGGAACGGATCTGCCCTTCCTGTCTGTCGTTAAACAAAAGGAGTCGAAACGTTTCCCTGTATTTCCAAGTCCTTCCTGTGAGGTCAGGTGACAGCATGACGGCTTTCCTCACAGTGAAGGCCTCAGGGTCGGTCAGTGTTTAAGCCACTAAGTGTATCAATGATTAGACCTGCGAACAAAGGCCTTGAAACGCGCTCTACTATCTCTACTACCTCGCACCGAGGGTTTACTAACCAACCACCGTACACAGCTCTACTCCTGTGATAACATCGACCAGGTTTTCCGCTCTCTAGGTGGTACATCGCTAAATTCCTGAGAGCTAAACATCAGCCTTGCCCCTAAAAAACAATAATCACACTGGGTGGAGCGCTTGGGTGGGGGCGAGCAGGGCTTCGTGCAGCTGCAGGAGAATCCTGTTGGAAGAATCTCAACAATGTCCTCTCAGTGAGAAGCACAGCGGCTGTGAGCGCAAGCACAGTAAGAATGTCTGAGAGTGCTGGGCCTGCTGAAGCAAAGCCAGGAGGCAAAGATTGACAGGAAGATTAAAAAAATGTCTCGCAGGCAATGTTGGATGTTGATGAGGAGGCGCTGACCCATGGAGCAGCAGTATAAATGAGGCATAAGTGCATGTCAACAAAGGAAGGAATTAGGGGGCATAGACAAAGAAACAGAGTCTTGATGGAGACTCTTAAGGCTTAAAAGCAGAAAATCAGGAGATGTGTCTGTGTCAGCCGGGAAAGGTCGGCTTGCATAACTTTATAAACCTTTTATTTGAGGTAATTAAGTAGAGATGATGGTCTTTACAGAAACTTGTTAGAGCAGTGACTAATCAGAGATTTAACTACTCAGACACGAGGTGAAAATGTGGAAGAGTAACCGATTCTTTGCTCTCCAACTCACCAATATTTTCTCATTATAATGTTGAGTTCACGCTGCTTAATGTCCTGACAGAACATTTTCTAACTGTGAAGCAGCTCAGGATGCTGCAGACAGCCCTGCAGGAACCGACTCTGATGACCTCATGCAGCACACACAATGCAGCGCACCACCTCGGGCCAGCTGAATGCAGCTTGTGTGTGAGGTCATCAGAGCGAGCCAGGCCTCCCTGAGCTCAACAACAGAGACGGGTCCAATCTCAGACCGACCACAGCCTTAGACTGTCACTCGCCTGGTGCTTAAAGGAGCCAAACGAGGCCGATGACTCATTCTGTGGCAGAGACGCAGGTAGTGTGTCAACAAAGTAATAAAAAAAGCCTGCAGTGTGAATGTGACTGGCTGTGATCATCATAATGATAGTAATATAATGAACGTAAGGACAGGAGAAAGCCACTGGCACACGCTGGCCGATGTGCTTCATGTAGAGCGCAGTCTTCATGCAGGAAGTTTGACGCACAGACTACAGATCATATATGTTGTAAACGTATAATTATCTGCTCCCACTGATCATTAAATCCTCTAAGATTCATCTTTCTGACTGTACAAACTCTTCTGTGACTAAAAATATACTTTGGTGTTTTGACTTCTCGGAGAAATTTGTTCTAGTGAAGAGACTTCATTACTGCTCCTGCAACAAGCTTGATGACTTCACTGTGCTCCATTATTAGGCAGCAGTGCTAGTCACTGTGGGCTCTTCTCATTCACTCCGCCCTGCCTGTACACCTCTGCGCGCTATGTTACACTGTCGGGAAGGACGAGCTCTTTCAACAACAAACGGCTCTATATCATTCACCAGTACAACACGTCTGTTTGGTGGAACTTCAGGTATCTTTGCAAGAGCTACACTGTGACTCCCAGCGTCCTTCGACACACCGGTGTAATCAAATGATATTAGGCGAGAATGTAGCAGTCTTAGTTTTGGTTGTGCGGCCTGCGTCGGCTGTCTTAGGGCGAGAGTGAGGATGCAGCGGAGAACATGCAAACGCCACACAGAAAGGCCTGATGGTGGAATTGAACCCAGGACCTTCTCGCTATGAGGCAACAGTGTGAACCACTGTGCCCTGTTTAATCATAATTAATCTGGGTTTCTTTCTTTTGTAGCTGGCACGTATCTGCTATGTGCCATGTTTGTATATTTATCTGCGTTTCTGACATTCGAGTGGATGATGTTTGAACAAACACTAGATGGGAACAGGAAATAAAGACCATTAGTGTGATGAGGTGCTGTGCCGGAAACCTGCAGTACATTACGTGACTGAAAACATTTCTTAGATAAAAGTGCACGTTTCTCTGCATCCTTAATTCATCAGACTATCCTGTTACGGCAGGTTACGAACTATAATTAAATCTCTTACACAGCGCTCCCACATTTCAGTTCCTGGTCCTACATGACTGAAAGGCTGTTGACTTTTAGAAAAACACAGAGGCAAACCACCTGCCTGCTTACCATCTCCTCGGGTGGTTAATGATTATTCAGACTGAAACCAGGTTGTAGGCCATTTGCAAACAATCACCGATTGCTATCATCCTGACCCTGAACAAAGTGACTCGGTCAGAGGAAACGTTAGCGTTAGCGTTACTGTTTCCCTGCTGAACCTTTCACAACATCACACATGAAACTCCTCTCGGACTGTGAACTCATAAAGCCAGGCAATAAAAGCATATGAGAGAAGTAAACTGGCGATCAACACCAATCAACTGTCTCTCGACGCAAGTTATATGTTACAAACAGCAGGGGTAATCAACAGACTAAAATAGGGTATGTGCAAGTCTCTGCTTGGCTATTTACAGGTCACCACAATCGCCTACCTGTCATTATCACTGATGACTATCTACACAAGAAGATTACCTCACTGGCAGCTGCCTGCTCACCTACTTCGCTGCCATTTAGCAACAAATCACATTATTTGTGACAGAGAGGTAAAGCAAGTCGGCTTAATCGTTTATGCAAAAGACACAAAACAAACCCCGCTGTGGTTGAGCATTTCATCATCTTATCAAATCTGTCGTGATTACTGTGCTCCACCTGAGGCTGGATTTAAACTCTGCGTGACCCTGCTCACTTGACTCCAAGCTCTGCATGCATAGACTCTAGGCTAGTTTGGGGCAAAGGAAATGCAGGAATGCAGGAAGGAAATGTGATTTAGTTTTTTAAATCCTCCATTTAAACCTTATTAAACTGTGTCCGCCATCCTGTTGTCTCTTACCCAGTCCTCTACATCTCTGCCCTCTGAGGCCTTCCCACCAACAAGAGGCTCTTCCCAGTAAATATTCGGTTTGCCGTAGCGCCAGATCTTCCCTCTTGTCCTCTGAGCGAAGAAAGCAGCAACACTCAAGGCGATGACAACCAGGAATCCACATGCCATTGCAATTCCCTGGTAACGACAAGAATATGAGTCTGAGTACATCACGAAAGAGATAAGCGCCGAGATAAAGTTGGTTTATCCCGGTACAAAAAGTACAAATGTGTGGCAACATTACGAGTCACAGTGCTGCACAGAACTAATGTGAGAAGGAAATCTCACTTACACCACAGTTTGAACAGGTTTTAACAAGCAGATAACAGAAAACAACTGAAGTCGTTACCATTTTCACTTTTAATAAACGGCTGATAAACACAGAAATAATCAAAAAACAAATCAATCAAGAAAACCTCTCGCAGACTTTTTACCATTTCAGAATAAACAGGTTCATCGGGCAGCGTCATCATTAAATAATCCTGGAAACAAATCCTTCATTTAATATAGCTACAGACCTCCTGTGGGTCCACAAAGCAGTAATGGTACAGGTACTGGTTGTACATGGGGAAGCCTCCCACTCCTCCCATCTGCGAGTAACTGGTCTGGTAAAGATTCTGGCACATCATGAGCATTGGATTGTACATCATACTGGAGGAGCTCTGGGCCATGGGGTTTACCCCCACGATGTAGACGATGTTTATGATGCCCTGAAAGACACAGAAAAGTAAAGACACATGTGACATCTGAGGGCTGATTAGTGAAAGAGGCGTTTCAGAGGCAGCAGCATCAGATTACATGATGGCAAACAGTCAGCAGCAATCTTATCACATGTGTGGAGAACACATTGTGAGTCCAAAGGCCACAGTACAAGGAGGAGACAGACACCTTCCACGTTGGACTAACAAATGTTCACTGGCTCTCTGGCTTTCATAAGTATGTATTTAATAGTCAAATCAAGTGGAATCATTTTTAAAAAACAAACATTTATGTTAACAGTAAATGAATGAATCATCACAGTGAAAGCTTCCAGGTCAGCACAGAAAGTCAGACTCTCTCTTTTCACACTGGCTCCAGAGTCGTGCTCTGTACACTGAGCTCAATAAACGTAATGGTGTGCTGGATTAACATCTGTATGCAGCGGTCCAACAGAGCGAAGAGTAGAAGTATTCGGCTTCAAATTATGTTTCTGGTATTTCGGGTTTTAGAAAACATCCAAATTTAAATACTATTCATAACAAAGAAAGGCGTTCCCAGTTTTGACTGTCGGCGTAGGTGTGAGATGGGAAGCTTGCAGGAAAATACTGATGATGATATGATTATGTTAAAAATACACTTTATTATCCTAATGGAGTTCCAGTTTACTATCCACCTGAATTAACCTGAAAGAGCAGAGCTCTCACAGACATGCTTGCTGTCCATGTACGTATCTGTGCATGTGACTTATTATATCATTACATCACTGAGCTCGGTACCACAACAACTATCAGCTGTTTGCAGTGGACAATGACACCGTCTACAGGCCCAATATTACAAACTTAAACTCAGAAGCTAAACGATCTGTTTGTGTTTCCCTCTATTCATATTTTTGTGGGGACCAAAATCCCCACGAGTCTGAAGACATTTTTGAGGCTCAAAATGTGGTTTTCGAGTCAGGGTTACAGTTAGGTTAGGCTCAGGCTCAGGGTCAGGCTCAGGGTCAGGGTCAGGCTCAGGGTCAGGGTTAGGGTCAGGGGCTAGGGAAAGCATTGTGTTAATGACATGTCCCCACAAAGATATGAAAACATGGTGTGTGTGTGTGTGTGTGTGTGTGTGTGTGTGTGTGTGAGAGATTCAGTGATGACTGTAAATTAATTTCCCTTTAAGCTTTACTGTCTGTGCAACAACAGTTTAAGTATATGTCTTGAGCTAAAATTATTTTAGCTGCATGATGATAAAGTTGAGCTCTTTCGGCAGGGGAGTTGGGGATTTTTGTCAAACAGCTGATGAGAACGACTACAAAAGGTTTTGTCCTAAATGGGAGGTTTATGAGGGAGCTCTGGTCACGTTGGGGTGGCTGTAGCTCAGGAGGCAGAGCGGGTCATCGAATAACTGGAAGGTTGGTGGTTTGATCCCTGGCTGCTGCAGTCTGCATGCCAAATATCCTTGATACTGACCTCAAGTTGCTCTCTGCATCCATCGGAGTGTAAATGTGTGTGAACGCTACACAGAAAGCACCTGTGTGAATGAGGCATGCTGTGTAAAGCACTTTGAGTGCTCAGGTACATTATTCACCGTGTTATGCTAGCTTTTGTAAATAATTGACTTATTTAAAGTACAGGGCTCCTGTGTTTCAGTCTCCTCAGTGATGCAGAAGCACAGAGTCAGAGTTCGCTCCATCAGATGAAGGTTCTCTTCTATTATCTCCAGAAAATTAGTAAAAATATATTTACAGCTTTAAAACTGTCCAGCAAAGGTGTTTTTATTTAGTTTTGTACCTTGTCTAGTTTGAATTTGTCGAGACTTCTTTGCTTTACTGATTATTTGCCACTCCCATATTTTACAGTGTTATGATAGCACAACCTGGCAAACACTGAGGAGACAAATAAAGTGTTGAGAAACATAATTTTCACATGAATATTATGCTTTCAGAAGATCATTCACCAAAGTACTTGCACTCCTCTCTGTGTGTGTTAATAAAAAAAGAGCACATGGGAAATTAAAAGCAGTTTTACCTGCAGGGCAGCCATCAAAACGCTGGATATCAAGACAGCCAGGAAGTACTTTCTGCTGCGGACTGCGTTGGTTTTAGAGAAGCTGGCAATGAAGAAGGCCAGTGCTCCTACGAAGTTAATGGCTGCCATGGCAATCATAGCAGCTTTGGCCGAGTAAGGAGAAATGTAGGAGCCGGAGCCGTAGTAGTTTCCGTATCCGCCGTAACCACCGTAGCCCGAGCCATAGCTGCCTCCAATGTAGCCGCTGCCGTAGCCCATCCCAGAACCGTAGTAACCCATTCCCGAGCCGTACCCGTACTGGATATCCCACATGAGCGTGGAAGCCACACAGGCGAATATCGCCAAACACAGCACTATGACTGTGACCATCATGGCTTTGACGATCCCAGGAGGTGACAGCCATTTGTAGAAGTGCTGCGGCTTGTCCTCCATGTAGTAGGATCCTGGTGGAGGTGGGTACACGTTGTAGTCGCTCTGAGGGCCATGGAAGCTCGCCGCAGGCCCAAAGCCATTGTTGGGTGGAGGGGTGAAAGGGGGACTGTAGACCGGCGGACTCTCGTAATGCTGTTTGTCAAACATCGCTCAAAGACGTCTGAAAGTGTAAAGAGAAACACACAAAAAGTCCGTCAGCAACCGAGAGATCAACATGTACGGCGCACAGGCGGGAGGAGCCGTCCTGAGCTGCGTTTCAGCTGAACTGATATGAGCAACGCTACATGAGCAGATACGGGAAAACTAGGTGTGACTAGCAAACGAGGACAGTGTAAATGTTTTACCATTTACAAGGGAGTGCGTTTTATGATGGCACAACTAAGCTTTGTTTATCCAGTTTTCTCCTGTTTGGCTGAGAAAATCACGTCTTGGACAGATCACATAGAAAAAGACACACAGAGAAAAAAATGAGAGGAATAGCCGCAGTTATGAGGTCTGTGAAGCAGCCGAGTCAGAATCAGTACGGAGACGTCAGTACCAGGACAGGGAGAGCATCCAAACAACAATACTTTCCTTTCTGCCTCTTTACAGGCTGTGGAAGTGTCTCTAGCCTCACGATGTCCACAATTTGAATATTTCACATCTCAGTATCCAGCTAAACATTTTTCTGCTACACAGAGATTTGCAAGGCCGCAGTTTACGACATAACAATCCCCATTCTTCTAACGCCGAGCTGTACAGGGAGTGGGAGGCCAACACGTTTCACTGAAAGGCACGTAAACAGCTTTCCTGCAGAAGACCTCGAGGCCTCCGTTACCTTTATGTTACTGAAAACTGTGCTCTCTCTGTGTGTGGTGTAAATACGAGTATAACAAAGCGTTACACCTGCAACTCATTAGTTAGCATTGTCATTCAACAAATAAAGTGTAACCGGATCTCAAGTTTCATTTAAAACAGCATGTAGACACACGTACAGAGCCGGTGGAAGAGCATGTTTGACATTTTTCTTACTCAGTTTCTGTGCTGAGATGTTTCGGGGGGGTTATTGGTAATTAAAAAAAAAAAAAGAAGGAAAAGCCTAAGATGCCGAGTCATTCAGAAGTTTAGACACACAGAGAGAGACACAGTCCCTGGCACTGCCCACAGTGTCATAACTCTTGCTCTCTTTTATGGGACTCGGGTGAACACAATGGAAGAAGAGGTCTCGCCTCAGAGCCTCCATCTCAGACACCTTCCCATTATACCCTCCCTCGGTCCTCCGTGTCCTTCAACCCCCATACAATTGCCCTGTCTCTTAACTCTCTCCCCCGCTTCTCTCCTGCCCTCCATAACTTCTTGTCTTTGTTTCAGGAGCAGGAGGGCAAGAAGTCAAGGCTGCCCGTCACGGGAGCAGTGTTGCTATGAAACCAAAGTTGGAGAGAGAGAGAGAGAGAAAGAAATTGGGGCAGTGTCCGGGGACGATCAAACAAGGGCTCCTCTGTGCTGCTCCTGCACGGACGGAGGCAGAAAACAGAAAAACAGAAAGAGGGGGGTACAGGTGGATGAGCATGTCCTTTATTCTCAGCTGGGTGCTCGTTTAGTTCCTGCTACTGCGTTTGTTTATATCGGTAATTTAGCTTTTTACAGCAGCCCACTGTCCCCAACTCAATAAATGTTGAGCAATGAAACAAACCAACAGAGGCCCAGAAGATGCAATCAAACAATGAGTTTGAATGAACACAGGAGAAGAAGTCTGCAGCATCACATCAGCACACGTCTCCTCCTAAGAATGCACTTGAAAATGCTTTTATAACATCGGGGTTAACGCCCCTTCTCACGTCGATTACAGATCAAATACATTGATTACAGTAAATGGTACATGTTAGATGGCTAAAACAGACACCGAAGTTCCTCTTCCTATAACACCTTCCATACATGGCAATAAATTTAAAGCCTAGATGGTCTAGAGGGCTTGTCCTTTCTTGACTGGTCTTCTGTCATCTGTTACCAAGCAAACTGAAATGCAGTTAGAAGCTAAATGAATTTGGGGCCTTTGGCCTGACAGGATTATATGTGTTTGTAAGCGTGTACGCTGTTTATCCTTCTGTGCTCCAAGTCACCTACACAATAGATTGTGAAGACACAGCGCTTCACAAAGCTTAAAACCTTCTTTAATAGACTGAGCATCAACTCTGAATGAGCACAAACATGCAATGTGTATAAAATAACTATATGTAATAAAAAGGTTAATATGGTGGCAATAGCTTTAATAAACATCTTTAATGCAATATCAGTGCTGTAGGATATTATTAATGCAATGGTAATAATGCAGGTTATATTGTAGCAGTAAAATAATTTCTGTATGTCCACACCACTCAGCTCTGACTGCGTGACTTCTACCTCACATTTAATTGCTTCTCCCTAAAATTTCCACTTGATTGCACAAGCAAAAGCTGAGCACCTCAGGTCATCTCAGGAAGAAATCAGCCAACAAGCCACTACACACTTAAAATACTCTGTTTTAAATAAATAATAAAACTACTACTACTATTACTACTTCAGATTGAGAGCTTGTACATGAACAAGAAAGATGTTTGTAGCTGCAGCACAATGATTGTTATAGCCCACAAAAACATGGGGATTACTTATTGGGGACCTTTTCTCCCAGTACTGGCCTGGATACAGTGTAACTACTGTAGCAGGAGTAGTACAACACCGACAGCAGTATCAGTACGTGTTTGTCTAACACTGGGTTGCCTGGCTCGTTTTGAGGCTGGGCAGAGAGCGCAGTGCTTGGACCGAAGTCACAGGTCACGTCAGACGCCCACCAGCCACAGTCTGAGCACCACTACAACACAGAGTCTCTATCATCCGTCGCTCATGAAGGAATTCCAGTTATACAGTCACATGCCGTACATCTGTCAAAAACTATTAGACCCCTGCCCGATGTAGGCTGCGACCCACTGGCACACTCACACGGGAGTCAGCCAAGACTTCCTGCTCAAAAACACCCACTGACAAAGCTGCACCATAAAATCTGTGGGGAATAATCACAGCTTTCTTTTAATGCTCTAACACGAAAAAAGCTTGAGGGACGCGTTTCACCTGGTGGTTTTAAAACCCTCCCCGTGCCAGACCGAGACACAAAGACAGGCACACGGACCTCCAACAATGACTTTACAGAATAACCAGCTGATTGAGGAAAAAGTAGGCAAACTGAAGCAGGAGGTAAGCAACAGACCCCCGGTGTCTACAACGCTTACACGGTCTTAATAAAGGTTGCATTAAGAGTCGGATCAGCCATTAGAGTAGCTCTGCTTTAAATATGAAGGATGATAAGATCAAGGCGCTGTAAGGTGTGCAGTATTTTGCATGGCCAAAGCACAACTTCACACACACATGTATTTATATTCATAAGCGCTAACCTGGGTACATACATCACTGAGGTAACACAGCGGTCTAACTGATTACATGCTTCAAGTACTTTGGATTTAACCGTGATTTATTTTACGTCAAACTAAATACTCGTCGTGATATCAATACAGGCGGGGTTTTGCGCTCTTTCGAACAAGAGGGATTCTGGTAGTTTTAAACAGATTTATGTACCGAGCGTAAGCTAGCTAGCAGGACTCGGGGGTCGTTAGCCCACCTGTCGAAGTAACGAATGTAAACCCGACACTCGCTGTAACAGCGGCAAGTATGAACAACTTTATGAGACATTAAAGAAAGTTACCTCACTTCTTAGAGGCAAAAAAGTCACAGTCTGCATTACCTCTATCCACCTCACGGTTATCTTACCTGAGGTCGCCGAAGGGGGGGGGATAGAAACTTGACCAGTGGCCGCCCTTATTTCCTGTCAAAACTCTCCTTCCTTTAAAAGTGTGAAGCTGTTTGGGAAACTAAAGCGCCCGTAGAAAAATGCGTTTCTCCGTTTAAAGTAAACCTCTATCTGAAAGCAGCGCTGGAGTGGTTTCTCCGTCTGTGGCAGCCGTCTGTCCCCGGCACAGAGGCGCAGTGAGCGGTCTCTGAACAAGTGCTTTGTCCCGCTGGTCCGCCGCGATGATGAGGCCCGCCGCGCTACACCGCCGCCTTTCAACCGCAAGAGGTCGCGCTTTCTGCCTTAGCACGGCGACACACCAGACGCACGCATTATTAGAAAGCAATGTTTTCGCAGCAGACACATAGTAATAACATTTAGCAACAAAAGGGCTCAAAAAAACGGAAGCAGGCATAGTCTTCCGCTAGACGATATAGTTCTTAAAGCTCATCAACAAACCGGCTTCAGCGTAGATGCTTAAGAGGGACCGTAAAAAGTTTACACTAGTTAGAAAATAACACCGAGAGGGGAAAAAATACAAATTAAAACTTTTGCTAGGATTTGTTTTCAATAAAAGCTGTATTTTTGGCACGTGCTCTTTAATTATGTATTTATTCATTCATTTGGCTGGAGGAGTTTTTACAGGTTTATACAGTAAGTCAGATATAAAATTAGAATAAAAGTTTGCAGTTGGGGGCCAACACATGTGTTCAGTGTACTGTCACATAAACACTCATATTAAATAACACTGATACTTCACAGCAGTTCTAATACCGTTTGATAAAATTAATAAATGGAGAAAAAAACTGGTGTTTTTAATAAGTCGAGCTGATAGAGTAAAATAGTGATAGTAGTATAGAGATGATAGTGCCATATAAACAAATACTGCTCATTTATTCCCTGTATTTTTACTTTAATGCTGCTCTGTTACACTGTTATCCTCAACGAACCTTAATAAACAAGGATTAAAGAAGGAGTTCTTGTAAATAAACCTTTGGTATTTCACTCCGGGAAAAACACTGTGATAGACATGATTCATGTTAGTGTAATGCTTTGTGATTCATGGCATAATTCAAAATGTCCTGTTTCTTCTGGGGGGAGGGGGGGGGGCAAACACTTGCTTTTAAAAGAATAAGATCACATCACGCTTTGTCTCGTGCAGTTTTTACTTCACTTCATCTCACAACCAATCGATTTTTGGTTATTCGTTTCCTAGAGCGTACAAGATCCAAGCGGTGCAAACAATGGCGTGTCCAGCGGGGTGGCCTGGGGGGGCACAGGCCACCCCCCAAACCAGACTGGCCACCCCAGGTGCCACCCCAAAGGCAAAACAATAAAATTCAATCAAATATCAAATGTCCGATTATGTTTTCACGGTGACGCTCAGATATCCGAGTGTAAGTGAATGCAGCATCGCTTCTGCGCTATGCGCATCACGTTAGCAAAGGTAGGAGAGCCAAGCGCGAAAGACGGCACTGCAGGAAACAATTTTTCGGTGAAAGAAAATGAGGACAGAATAAATGTCCCGGTAAGTAATATCAAGTTTGTTGAGTTTAGTAAACTTCGGTGAAATTAGAATACCAAGGAAAAAAATAACACTTAAAGAATTATTGCAGCTGTGGAATATTTCAGACAGTATGCTACTGAGGGCAGCTAACATAAGAGTTATGAGTTATAAGATATAATCTAAGTCGTAACATTGCTGTATGGAGCTGCAGATTTGGTTGCAGGTTAACATAGCTGGACTGGCCATCGGGCATACCGGGCATATCCCCAGTGACTTATTTTTTATTTTTTTTGTAATGGCATGAACAATGAGAGGTGGTGGATTGGCCAGATGCAGGTCGATGTGTAGAAATAACTCCGTTGTTTGGTGGTGGCTATGACGGGGCTTCCACAGAGGCAACAGGTGGATGAGGGAAGGGGAGGCAGGAGGAGAGCCCCGAAGCAGCCGCCAGTCCGAGTGTCAGGTGAACTGAACTTCAGGTAAGAAGTTATGACCTGCAGTCTATCTGGGTCAGATATGAACTAAGTTTAGGTGGAGTTTATTTTCATGTTGCTGACTTTTTACTGTCAGTTGCAATAACTCGTACTGCGTTCTAGCCAGTTTGACGGAGTTTTTATACAGCTGGGTGGGTGCTATGATGTTACTGATAGTGAACTTTATTTTATTCATAAGGTTAGTTAGTAGAGTTGCCAACGGCTCCTTAAAAATGGAATGGTCCCTCATTCAGAGAAAATATTACACGTTTCGTATTGAGCTGAGAAGAGATGCAGTTTGTCCCGGACTTTAGCTAGAATGGAAAAAAGACACAAAGCTGGATTTATTCTGTCCTTACGCTGCACAGCTGGCTCTTCTCCTCTCATTCTCCCCCTCCCTCTCCTGTTGCTACTTCAATCATGAAACTGATCAATGATCAGCTGATCGGCTTTTCTCTCTTGTTTATCGCCCACTTTGCGCCAGAAAGAGGAAACCAGCGGATATTGCGCTAAACAACAGCAGCACGTTTAAGCTTGATCAGCTGTTGTTAGAATTTATTTAATATTAATTTCTAGTATCAGCTGATGTTTGCTGGAGCCACAGCTGTAAAGCTGCTGGTCATGATGTCTGTTTAGATATGTGGTGAGAGGGAAACATGAAGATGAAACCAGGAGATGTCCTTACTGAACCATCAGAGCTGTGATGGAGAAACAGGTTTACCTTTTAGGTGACATGAATGAGTTGAAGTTATGAACTGTTTCTGAGAGACAAATAACACCAGGATCCTTTTTTATGTAGCTGACAGCTGGTAACTGTGCAGGGGCGGGTCTAGCAAAGTGTTGCCAGGGGGCCAGGTAGGGCATTAACAGGGAGAGGGGGGCACAAAGAAATACTTTTCTTTCTTATTCTCATTTAAAATACCTAGTTTTTATTAAATAATTATCTAAATCTTACAACCAAAGTTTTTATCTGACGTAAAATGTATAGAAATCATACATATACCAACAAGACTGTACATCACTGTCACAACAGCATTTGTTTTCATTCAAAGTCTTTATGGCTTTACTACCTGGTGGGTCGGTCTGTAGTAAAAATGCCCAATTTTTTTGTCCCAGTCCAGCCCTGCAGCTTAATACTGGCAGTGTCACCATGCCAGCTGACTGTATTTTATCATCAGCCAGTGTTGTTCTTTATCAATATTACCAAAGTTTACCATAAGGCAGCATAGAAAGTATTTACTTGCTTTCAGGTTTTATTCAAATGTTAGTCTTTTCATTTGTTTCTCCACTTTTTTCCTGTTTCAAAATCAAACACCAGTTTGTGAGAAGATTATCTTCTTTTTTTAACAGGCAGATAAAGTTTTGCATTGGCATTGGCTAATTTGTCAATTGTTTGTTACAAATGTTCGTATTTTAATTTTCAAAAATGTTTTTGCCCAAAACATATGTGCACTATATGTCAGTAAAAATACTATGCAAATATTGATGTCCTTGAATGCTGAGTAAACACTGACAAAGCACTGATTGTATCTCTTGTACTTTATCAACGCAGTATCTAAAAACTTTGCACCGTAGTGGTTAAAATCTCATTCTAATAAGAGTTAAAAGTGCATTTGGTTATTAGGTTTATAGGATTATTGAATTATGGTTAAGGGTTGGTAGAATTTTTTTTTTAAACATTATCTGCCAATTAAATCTGCCACCCTTCTCCAAATCTGTGCCCCTACCTGGCCCCCCCAACAAAAATTTTCTAGACACGCCACTGGGTGCAAACTGTAATAGTCGGGAAGGTGTCACCTTTCGTGTTTACGTGCACAAAAAGAGTGAAGTTCAAGAGGTTCACCTCCTTGGATCGGTGCCACAAACACTGCTAGTGCCAGGTCAGCTAAGAGTACAATGGAGACGTGGAGAGGAATGTTTTACTTCATTCCTTTTAAATCAGGAATAAAAACTCTTCATTGCAGTCTTTTTTAAACATTTCCCCTTCTAGTGCCGCACAGCACAAGTCACGTCCAAATCCTCCACGACATGTAGCTGCAATCGGCTGCTTCATTTGTAAATAGAGCTGTAACTTTAATCCTCAGTCACGCAGCTACATTTTAATATAATTATAGAATTCAGCAGCCTAAACTCCTCCAGTAAGGCATTGCATTACATATTCATAAGCTTGATGGTAGCCTGGCTTACCTGGCTTTATCTGTACAGATTTTACTTTTAAATCTCAATCAGTAAATTATGTCTAAATATACTCAGTCAGCGAGATTCATCAAATCTGAGAGAAAATCTGAGAGAAATCAGCATAAATCCAACATATATGTAAACCTGCCATCATATCAGAGGTTATTTAGTCCCTGTACAGTAATTGTGTTTTTCTGTGTGTGAGGTAGCACGTCTGACTGTTTTGTAGAGTTTGAACCCAACACATCCCAGTCTGTTTAAGCAAAGCAGTCCTGCAGGGAGCCAGACCTGCACACACCTGTTACTGTAGGGAATGTTCACATGTTGAGAACAAGAAAAAGACCTCATTCCCCAAAATACAAACATATCAAGAGTTTGCTTCTGACAAGTACTCGCATCCTCAAAGCAGTCCAAGGGACCCCAGCCACAGACACTAAATAATTACTCTGTAAAAGCAGAGAGAGAGAGTGTGTGTGTGTGTGTGTGTGTGTGTGTGTGTGTGTGTGTGTGTGTGTGTGTGTGTGTGTGTGTGTGTGTGTGTGTCCTGAAATCAGACGTATTTTTCTGGTTGATATTTTCTTTCTCGACAGCGTCCATTAAAGACTTTAAAACACAGATAACCACTGGGTGTCAGTCACAGAGGGACTCATCTGCAAGATGGGACACTCTGAACCAGTATGACCCCAACACCATTAGACACCTTGTCTGTTAGACCCACTGATCCATAAACAAAAGCTCCACTTTGCTGCCAGTATTACTACAGTCCCTTTAGAAACAGCAAGACACTGAAGTTTTTCCAGTTCAGCTGAACTGTAATTCCCTGTTTACTAGCTTGGATAAATCATCTCTCTCTCGCCTTCAGGCGATACAAAATACTAACTCGTCCTACCAAGCGTGTTCACATTACTCAGGTCTTATATTCTTTACATTGGCTCCCAATAGAGTTTAGAATTTGCTTTAAAAATCTTGTTTTAACATACAGAGCACTAAACGGCCCCAGATTATTTATCCAAGCTTCTTATAAAATACATTGCTGCTCGTCGTCTCCGCTCAGACTCAGAGTCTGTTGGTTCCCGTACAGACTGAAGACAAAAGGGGGCGGAGCCTTTCTGTCTGTTGCACCAAAGCTGTGGAACAGTTTACACCACAATTACGTTTGCTTGACTCTGTGGATTCTTTTAAAAAGCAGTTAAAAACCTTTCTGTTCAAACAAGCCTTTTGTTGATCTACATATTTTATATTGTTTACATTATTTACATTTGATCTTTTACATTGTGTATAATGTCTATTGATTGTATTTATTTTAATATTTGTGTACAGCGCTTTGTGACTGTTTGTCTGTGAAAAGCGCTTAATAAATACATTTTACTTACTTTTTACTTACTTACTAAAAAACAGCTCAGAAACTCTCACTCAGTCTCGACTAAGACCGAAGAGGTCACCAAACGTTTCTCCCACTGAAAACGCTACGTCCAGGTGAACAGAATCAACCTTTGGGAAAACCACAAAGCAATCCTTTTACCTAAACACCTTACTGTCCATAAACACCAAAGTGGCACAAACCAAACAAAAAAGTCAATTTCATTTCAAGCCAATTTTTCTTTCAAATCAATCATTTGACACAAGGCCACAGCTCCAGCTGATATAACTGCCTTCATATACTGACTGTGGATGGATTTGTGATCCCATGTGGGAATATAGTATATAAACCTATTATATATAGGGCAGGATAAAACAAAATGCAGCTATTGGAAAACCCACAACCTCCAAGAACAGCTCGGTATAATAACCCACATCCATCCACTTGTTCATTTTCTTCACAGCTTATCCAGTTCAGGGTTATGGAGGTTCAGTTTGAGTGTATTAGGATCCCCATTAGCTCATGCTATAGCAGGAGCTACTGTTCCAGGGCTCTGACGAACTTTTTAACAAAAAAGCTTTTTTCATACATAAAACATATGAAAGACAAAACAGGCTCGGAAACAACAAAACAACACAATTAAAACCAACAGCTCAACATGAAACAGACATTAATTGTTACAAATAAGCATCTATAGGATTCAGAGTATCTCATTTCCTTTTATGATTAACTCCATCCCAGGGACCGACATGCTCATCACATAAAATGTCGAAAACCTAACAGCAAATAACCAATTCTAAGGATTATTCCTGTGTAAATATATACTGTTGCAATTTTTTTACAAGTTGTGTTCATTCTTAATACCAAAAACTGTGGAAGTGAATTCCATGCACCATCATTGCTCTATACTGTGCTCTCCTCTGCACTGGGTTAGTTCAAAGGCAGGTAACAAAAAAAGCTGCCCGTCTGTCGACTGACGTGTGGAGTATATTGATGTCACAAAAAAAACAACAGTTTGCTGTAGAGAATTTTTGGCGCTTTTGCTAGGATGATTTTTCTAATAAAACTAACTGTGGAATCATTTCCCTTTTACACTCAGAGAAATGAACACAAGGCTGGTTTGGCCAACACTTGTACTAAAAGGAAAGTGTAGAACTAAACGAGAAATTTGCAACTTATACGAATTTATTCCAGTTATTTGACCAAGTTGTCGAACAGTAATCTAAATGTGACTGTAGGAGCCATATGAGTGGTTCCCGTCTGAAGTGGGTTGGTTTAAATGGACTCACTATATTGGTGTATGGGTGTTGGGCGTGTCTCATGGGTGTGGTAGATAATAAATGTGGTTGCACTCACTTGTACACAGCACCTGATGTGATGAGCAGAAGGTAGGGTGAGCACGAGGCAAAACTTTCTGTTGACCGCAACATGTCGCAACATACCGCAACTTGAGCACAATTTGAATGATTTGATATATTTGACTGTAACTTGATGGTGTTTGTATATTTATGCACTAATTGCTGCCATAGACCAGTTTGGAGTTTTGACATAGTAGCTGGTGCATTTATTTGTAAGTTGCAGTTATTTGCTTGTGCAGTCTGTGCGTTTGTTTGACGGTTGATCCCATGTGCTGATTTATAGTTTGGACAGTTGCATGTGGAAATAAAGAAGCAAATGATACAGAAGTGTTTGTGCGTTAATTGTTGCGCGTCATCAGGTGTCCTCATGTTTAGCCTGCCGCGGCCATTGGTTGGAGTAGCCGCAACAGTGACAAAACGAATGTGTTTTCATCACTCTATTAGAAATACATCGTTCCCTCGAAGCTGGACAGGAAACTGCAGGATCTAGGACTGAGCAGCTCCCTCTGCAGCTGGATCCTTAGCTTCCTGTCTGACAGACGCCAGGTGGTCAGACTGGGCAGCATCACCTCATCCCCCATCACACTGAACACTGGTGCTCCACAGGGGTGTGTACTGAGCCCTCTCCTGTACTCACTCTACACCTACGACTGCACAGCCACTAACAGCTCCAACATCATTGTGAAGTTTGCGGACGACACTACAGTGGTGGGTCTTATCACCAACGGTGATGAGACGGCTTACAGGGAGGAGGTCAGCGCCCTGACCCACTGGTGTCAAGACAACCATCTCACCCTCAACGTCGCAAAGACAAAGGAGTTGATAGTGGACTTCCGGAGGTGCAGAGAAGTACACACCCCCATCACCATCAGCGGCGCTGCTGTGGAGAGAGTGAGCAGCTTCCGGTTCCTTGGTGTACATCTGGCTGAGGATCTTACGTGGTCAGTACACACAAACAAAACAGTGAAGAAGGCGCAGCAGCGCCTCTTCTTTCTCAGGAGACTGAAAAGATTCGGCATGAGCCCCCGCATCCTCAGGACCTTCTATCGCTGTGCCATTGAGAGCATCCTCACTGGATGCATCATCACCTGGTATGGCAACAGCACCGCCTACAACTGCAAAGCTCTCCAGCGAGTAGTGCGGTGCTCTGAACGGATAATTGGAGGTGAGCTTCCCTCCCTCCAAGACATCTACAGGAAGCGGTGCCTGAGGAAAGCGGGGAGGATCATCAAGGACTCCAGTCACCCCAGCCATAAACTGTTCAGACTGCTTCCATCAGGAAGGAGGTTCTGCAGCATCCGGTCCCGTACCAGCAGACAGAGAGACAGCTTCTTCCACCAGGCCATCAGACTGCTGAACACGTCATAGACACCTCAGCTTCACTACTGGAACTTTAACATTATGCACTCCACACTGTATATAAATGCCACTGTTTTGCACATATTCAACTCTGTATATTTTATATATTTTATTATTATTATTTTTTTTATTTTTTTATTTTTTACTATTTAATTTGTAAAAATGTGTATACACACACACACACACGTAGGAAAATATTTAGTATACACATCCAGAAATGCATACACTATTATATATTGTACATATATTTATTAGTTTCAGGTTGGCCATTCTTGTATTTTGCTCGTTTGTGTTGTTGTGTTTGCACATCTCTGTTGCTTGTGGGGCTCGCACACAAGAATTTCACTCGCATGTGCTGTGCCAGTGTGCCTGCACATGTGATGTGACAATAAAAGTGATTTGATTTGATTTGACATTTTTATACAGCTGCCATATTCCTGCCCATTTTCAATGATATTTGATTTATATTACTGACAGTATGTTAAACTGGAACAAAGTTACACTGAGTAACTTTGTCTCCAATGACAGAACCTCCCACTGTCAAACACAGCACAGGTGAATCTTTGTAAAGGTGGCTGGAGCCCCACCCCAGCTGTCCCAGAGAGGTGGTGTACACACTGGGCGGCTCTGCTATTATAATAAATATTATTATACAGCTCAGAGTGAAAATGGAAAACGCTGGCACTGATGCCGGCGAGCTGGCTGACTGGTTTCAGAGCCAAAGAGAACACAAAGCCACATCAGCAAAGTTATGATGGCAACAAAACTTTAGATTAAGAACGGAAAAGGAAAAGTTATTACTCAGCTGCCACAAAACACTGAACAAACCCACATAACTCATTGTGTGGCCATAGTTTTGGTAATATGAGTGAGCTTGTGAGGTAAACTGAGATACAGCTGTGAGAAAAGTTCACTATTGGTCAGGCGCACCTGGTTATCCCAGAATAAGGAGTCCCTGCAGTAGATGGTGGGGACCTGAGCTCAATATCATGGAGTCTTACACGACAGACAGAAGAAATGAGCCTGAATGTGAAAGCGTTAATTTCTGTGTGCATTCAAGTTGAACCTTGAACCTTTCTCTGGTGGCGTAGATGCTCCGAGATAGCATTCAGCGCAAACTGTGGTGCATTGGTGTTTTTATACAAGTGTGTTAAACTTAGAAGTTAAATTTACTGAACTACTATTTTATTTGAAGGTGGTGAGAATTCAGAGGCTGACCCGACTCATCCACAGCATCAAACACAGGGCAGCAAGCTGAGCGAGCCTTGGACAGGCTGCCAGCTCATCACAAACCTAACAATAAGAGATTTCAGATTTCACATACACACCTAGTGTCAATTTATTATCACCAATTGATGCCACACAGAAAGACAGTCAAGACATTTGAACCCAGCACCTTTGGCAGTGTCAGTGTACACCTGTGTTGTGGCATCACAAGAGATTTTCCTATTAGAAACTTTCTGAATGAGCCAAAAGCACAGAATCAAGCTCCACCTGGTAAAAGGGTGGCTCAGTGAACCAAGAGTGAACTACAGCTTCCTGTGACGGTGCAGTCAAGATCAGGTGATCGTCCCTGTGCGGCTGAGCCAGCCTGTTTTGTGCCCATGTGGAAGATCGAAGAGAACAATACCCCGGCACCTATTATGAGAACCAGTTTCTGTGAAAGAGACAGCTCAGATGAAATTTCTGATTTTGCCAGAGGTGTTGAAACCTCTTGGGTATTTCCTTTCTTGCCTTGAACAAAGAGAGGTCTGTGATGGAGGGGATCCACATTGTGCACAGCCTGGAAGTCCAGGCCCCAGCATCCACTGAGATATGCAGCTCCATTTGCTCTGTTCTGGGTGCGTTTGATATTTGGCAACCTGCAGCGAACACTTTTCCATATGTTTTGTGTTTTTGCACAGGCCTGATATTTCTTTAAAGCTAAGGAGGAGACTCAGGAAGCACAGAAGGAAAAGGGGAGGCATGGAAGGAATCTGACTAGAGCTGACCTCATCATGTTTTCAGATTCAAGTGGAAAAAAATACCAAAAATACCAAGACCACAGTCAGAGATAACTCAACAACATCAGTTTAGTTCAGTAGTTTGGCAAATACATTTATTTGAGCACTTTAAATATAAAACTGCTTATGAAAAATCGTGTTTCTAATGATTTATTAGTCCCATATATAACATTACCTGAGTCACCACCTTTTACTAAACTGGCTCACAGGACGTTTTGAAAGGGACTGATTTTAAACTTCACACCGATGAATGTTTTTTTGGGGGGAAATTCTTAAGATGTATTTATGTAAACCGACATTTATATCCGTATTTAACAGGAGAGAAAGCCGCTATAGCAGGAAGGAAACCTAAAGTTGTTTTTATCATCGGAGTCATAAATGCTTCGAAGTGATATAACCGATAATAAAGTGACTTTTAAGCACAGCTTAAAAAGTATGGGGCGCCGTTTGTAAAGTGAAACATGCTGAAATTAACGGCAACATTTTTCCACATTTAGCTCAAAACAAGTCATTTTTTACAACATTTAGTAAAATATTTGTAACTTTTCATATTTAAAACAGAATTTTAAATGTTAAATATAAATATTATATTTAAATCTAAATGTTAAATCTAAATGCTAAATGTTAAATCTAAATATTTAGATTTAAATCTAAATGTTAAATGTTAAATCTAAATGTTAAATGTTAAATCTAAATCTAAATGTTAAATCTAAATATTTAGATTTAAATCTAAATGTTAAATGTTAAATCTAAATATTATATTTAAATCTAAATCTAAATGTTAAATCTAAATATTTAGATTTAAATCTAAATGTTAAATCTAAATATTATATTTAAATCTAAATCTAAATGTTAAATCTAAATGTTTAGGCTAACATGCAAATTTATTGCACGGATCAGCGGAAATACCAAAATAAAAGTTTCCGAAAACCTCCGGTGCAAAAGTGTGCCGGTAGTGGTCAGACACGTTCTCACTCCCAAAGCGTAATAATTTTCGCTAGGTGACAAATTGTCAACATTTTATGCTTTCGGGTACCCAACACGTTCCTAAATTACGGCATCGGAAAAAGGAGAGCACATGAGAACCGTTTGGACTCAATCTACACGTTCGTTCATTTTCTAAAAATCGCTTTGGAAAACACTATTTTACGTCATTTAACTGCTAGTAAAGGTTAGGAATAAGGTTATAGTTAGATAAGGTTAGGTTTAGGGCTGGAACACATGGCTGGAACGTCTATTATGGCGGGACCGTCATTCCACTGGAATTCAGCCATAACCCGACCATGAGAAAGCACGTCCGGCGATTTAGCTGAAAACATCGGAAGATCCGTTTTGTCGGCCATCCAAAGGTTCAGCAGTAGTGCACTCTTAGCAGCTGCAGTCTTCACTTCACAATCGCTGCAGCACGCTCGTAGGCAAGAAGTGAAGCAGCACATGGCGGGGAGAAGTGAGGAGAACAGACACAATTTTGCACCGGAGGTTTTCGGGAAGCTTTTATTTTGGTATTTCCGTTGATCAGTACAATAAATTTGCATATTAGCCTAAACATTTAGATTTAACATTTAGCATTTAGATTTAACATTTAGATTTAACATTTAGATTTAGATTTAACATTTAGATTTAACATTTAGATTTAACATTTAGATTTAACATTTAGATTTAACATTTGATGAAAAGTTACAAATATTTTACTAAATGTTGTAAAAAACAATTACTCGGAAAAAAAAACATGTTTTTGTAAGGTTTTGAGCTAAATGTGGAAAAATGTTGCCGTTAATTTCAGCATGTTTCACTTTACAAACGGCGCCCCATAAAAAAGCTCAAACAAAAGGTGACCTGTAGTTTGGTAACAGCAGGTGTCTCTCTTTCCATTTACTTAAAAATTATGTTTTTGGTTTTACATTTATGCTTTTAAATCAGTTTGATCTTACATGCTGTGAGCAACCGATCATTTGAGCTGAAGTTCCTCCGAAAACATGATGATGATGATGAAGGAAGGAAGGAAATAGAGGACATGGGCCCACCGAGGAGTCTGTTCTTGAAACACAAACGCGCAAAGTCCTTTAAATGTTTTTTTAAATATCAAACCAACTGAAAAATGTACCTTAAGAAACTTTTTAAAAGAAGTTCTATATATATAGGATATTTAATTATTACCATGAGGATATTATGATGCTTCCATTACCAATATGTTCGGACATGTCCTAATGTAAGTTATTACCTCTGTACTGTACTGAATATACCCATCATTACTAATTATAATCACTGGCATAATGTTTGTGGCAGAATATAGAGATCACTCCCAAAATGACCGAGAGCCGCCGGTCATGCGTCCAGCGGATGCCATGTTTTCCTCTTACCGTGCCCGACGCCCGCTGTCCCGGTGTGGCCCGTATCCAATCAGAGGTACGCACACTCCGTTGAGCTTCTTGGCCAATCAGCTGTCACACACACCTGCCTAACTGCGCTGTGATCGCAGGTTAACCAGTAACCCACACGGTCCCGCCGGGTAACAAACCCGCCTGCAGACTAACAAAGATCAGCAGGCACACAAACTGCTCCACGGTGACTCCTGTGATAAAACTTTGCTTTATTCACAATTAGAGATCTGTCGTTGTCATATTTACAAATACATAATGCAAGTAGGTACACTAAGAGACGGAGAGCAGAATTTACATCGGTCGACCCCGCCCTCTCCAGAAAAACAAAACAAAACCTGAATTATAAAATTAATAAACGCAGTGATTTTGCAAAGCCAGGTCCCCACCCAACTTTTCAAAGAGTGACTTCAGGGCCTAAAGGGGGGAGTCTTGGATCAGCGCACCTGATCACCCCGAGTCACACCTTTGTTTGGGTTGCTGTCGCGCGCGCTGTCTAATGAAGCCACGTTTACGACGACACTAAAGACAGCTGGCTCCTCTGACGTCACCTGGCGGGTTATTTAAGCACATTTGTCTCCGAAACCTGCTCAGACACACATTTATCTCCCCTTTCAAAATAAATCACTAAACTGAGAAGGTAAAACATTAATTCATTAGAAGCTCGACTTGTGGGGTCGATCCAAGTGTGTCGCGTGACTTTAAATACATCCCGAGGTTGTTTGGTTTCAATGAAAACATTAAATCTTCAGCATCCCGTAAACTTCTTTGACACCACCCACATTAATGAGCGAGATCACCATTTGTAAACCGAAACTGTGACGTGTCGTGCCTTTCACTTCGTCATCAATCACATGATCAGCCCTGTGCGACAACAATCATACCGGTAGGAAGGCTCGATCGTGTCCTTAAAGGAGCAGGCCACCGATTCGTGACAGCAAGACGGCTCATCAAAACCAAAAACAGGTTACACTGATTACAGCAGGGGCTGGAGCTGTGAAGAAAATGAAAGCTGCTGAACAGATGCATTGTGGGGGTTTTCACAAATCTAGAGGAATTTCAACTTGTTCCCCTCCTCCTCTCTCACTTTTACAGGAAATGCAACGTAAAAATTAAAAGGAAAATCTTTCTGATAATCTTCAAAGCTGTTGGAGAAATGTTTGGCACCGATGTACACTGAGGCAGCAGGCCGTCAGACGAACAAAAGGTATTAAAGGGCTACATGAAACAGGGGCTGATGGGAAACATGATAAAACGCACACAAAAAAAATGTAATTTTTTTCTGTCAAGTACAGTTTGATCGAAAACAGCAGCCCAGACCTCGTCTACCCTTTAAACGAGTTAACCTCACTGCCCATCTGTGACCTCCAGATGAAAGT
Source organism: Maylandia zebra (assembly GCF_041146795.1). Lineage (NCBI taxonomy): Eukaryota > Metazoa > Chordata > Actinopteri > Cichliformes > Cichlidae > Maylandia > Maylandia zebra. The sequence goes on along the minus strand of NC_135183.1, from coordinate 38,982,748 downwards.
GAACAGCGGGTCAGACAGATGTGGGTTGTTGCGTCTCGCTGAGGTGGCACAGCACACACGCCAAACCGCCACCACTGTACAGATGTGGCGTTACAGCAGGAGAGAGAAGGATGTATACTGACCTATACGTGACTGACAGGATGTGCACACAGTCATCTGCTTGCAAAACCTCCAGATTTGGGAAAAAAATACAAACACACATGCGCACACACACACACACAGAGTAATCCAGTGAGCATTAGGGTCAGATTAGATAAAATGTCATTGCGGGACACTCACTTGAGCTTTAAACATTTTACTTAGAAAGGCACAAACTATGATTTCCTGGTAAATTATTTTTGATGTAAGAAATAAAAATCAAAAAAAGACATGTCCTTTTCTTTCATGAGAATCGACAACATTTTTCAGCCATAACTCAAATATAAGCATCATGAAGGACTCTTCCTAGATCAGTCTTTATTAAGTTGTTTCCTTAATTGTTAATTTCAAACCTAAAGTTTTCCACTGTAATTGTTTTTTCCTCCAAAAAGTGCAATAATAATAAGAGAGCTTAATATCGGTTCCTCTCATTCTTCCACAGTACCTGAGGCCAGTGACTGTGCTACAAAGTCCGCGTCGACAGACGAAACAAAATAGAAGGAAGCCAGAGTGAGGAAAGAATTGAACTCCAGAACACTACAACATAAAAATAAGTTTTCAATGCAGGGATTTGACTTTGAAAACTGAGGATTCACTTACAAAAGAAACAAAAAACAAAAAGAGGAAGAAAAAATGCATAAAAATCCTCCAGACTGATTTATAGATGAAACGCTTCCTGTGTCGCTCAGATTTAACATCAGCATAGTTCACCTTTTCCTCTTTCATCTTGATCCCAAAAAAGACACACCAAAGAAAATAAAATTAACATTTTCCTAATAAAGGAGCAGATTTCTTGCACTCGAACCACTTGAATGGTTTCCCCTGATCAACAGCTGACTGTTCGAACAACACACGTTCTTTATGGAATCTAGAATACAACAACTGTTTCAAACAGCATCTTTTTTCATATTCACGCCACGGTATTCGAGTTTCATTGTTACAGCTTTTTTTTGTTTGTTTTCTTTAAACGTTTTTCTCGAGCCCCTCCCCCTCACGTGGTGATGCAGGTTTGTTTATTTTTCATCTGTAAAGGAATTGAAAGTCTGTGGAGTCGCTGTGACTGCAACGTTCCTGTCACTCGCTGGGATCGAGAGAGAGAGAGAGAGAGAGAGAACTCAAGCGGGGAGGTACATGTGACAGCGGGGAATGAGGTGAAAGGAGTAAGGAGGTGGTGGGGGGGGGTGGGGGGGTAGCTGGAGAGAGATAATGGGCGGTGGGGGGGTCTGTGTAGTTGCTTCCATTTAAAACTTGACCGTGACCACAATGTTTCAAGTTCTCTCTGTTCTCTTCTTTCACTTGTGCCTCTGGAGCGCTTTCCTCTTTCTCCTTTTGAAGAAGCAACAGCACCTGCACAAACACAGAGGCATGGCTTCCTTTAGAAAAGCAGGTATTTACACACATGTAGATACTGGTACATAGCACGGCCTGTGAGGGTTGGGGTTCAGCAGCCAGTTCTAATCTGGCTTCCTTTCTTTTAACCATTTCACTTACTGTAATCTCATCATTTGTCTTCATAATAGTTATAAATGAATTAAGGAAGTCGTGGACTTTTAATAACTCAGTTGTTCATGTTTGAAACTACAAATATTTCTTTTGGGGGATCATCTTTGAGGATCATCCACGGCACCTAATCCACTCGACTCCGCTCGGTCTTTAGGGTTTTCCACTAGGCGGCAGCGTCAGGTACCAGGTGCTTTTTTAGCGTCATCCACATGAGCCGAGTTGAGCCAAAAAATGTGACATCAACAGACTCCATTCCCCTCTGTCGAGCCGCCTTGCTACAGCAACCCCACCCACACTGGGGTGGTACACAACTGTAGCGGAAAACGACCAAAACCCAGTAAGAAAAAGTCGAGTCAAGCTGAGTAGGTGCAAATGAAAAAGACTCGCATAGCTCAACTATGACGATGGTAATCTAGCTGGTCGCCTATTTAAGCTTAACTAGAGCTAGCAAAGTTGTGGGCTGTGAATCGCGTAGAAAAAAGACAACATGAAGAATGTTTCAGAAAGATAAGATGATGTAACTGCTTCTAAATTAAACGAGCCATATTCATTTAAACATTTCTGAGCATTAAAAGAGGCTGTTGTGTTGTTTTTAACTAATATGTATATAACAGCCTAGTCTTTTGTTTTTTTGAGTGTGGTCTCATGAATTACTGACACACAGCTGAGTCACAGTAAATAAAGGAGTTTTAAAGTAAGTCTAACCTGCTTCACTACACTTACAGTTATATTCTTTATGTGCAACAGTTAAAATGTTCCCCTCCCTGCTGGTGAACTTTAAGTCCCATTGATAACATTCCTACTGTGCCTCAGCTGCTACTGCTCAACATACACAGAGATATGACAGTGACACACTCATACTTGATGTTTTAGTCAGGCTTAGAACAGACGCTGGCGTATTTACAGCAGGTAATAGCTCCAATATTTGATCGTCAGAGAGAAAATCTGATTTCTTCTTTATATAGTTATAATAGGTTAAAACGGTGTATATAAATGCACTGCTGTGTTCCTATGTAAACAAACCTAACTTAACTGAAGTAGGAAGCATGGAAACAATATTTAAAGTAGCACAAAGTGCAGCTTGTTACTGTGACTAAGTCACTGCCTGTACTCAAAAGGCTTCTACACGGAGGAGCTAACAACAAGGAACACAAAACAATTTAGATGCTTTTCAGCACCAATTTTGGATTTGGACTTATTGGACAGCACTGAAAAAGAAAAGCATGTGTTTTCTGTGTGTGAATGTGAGGATCCCCCCATACTTGGTTTCATCAGGTACGTCAACCTCGGTGGGAGCGGTGATGGGAGCGTTGGAGTGTCCGGCTGTGGGATCATCAGTGTTCAGCTCGCCATTTGTTGAGCTCATCACCTGCACCATTAGAGAAGGACACCAGACTGAATCCAGTTGATGAACATTCACAGGATCAAATAAATGCACCTTGACTATCACAAGTTATCCGCCCTCTCAGGTAAGAAAACAGTTATGCAAGTAACCCAGGATGAGCCAGCTAAAGCCAACAAAGTTTAAAGGACAGGTTCACACTGTTCATTTCTGTCTTCAAACACAAATAAGGCACCGAACAAGTATTGAAAACGATTTTCCTCGCTGTGATCATTTCTCCTGCTTTTTGAGGCTGGTAAGAAATCCTTTCCTTTGTTTTTACTCCAAAATCTCTTCTTGTTGCTAAAGTCAGTTTGAAACACACTGAAAAAAAAAACAGCTGATGGACAGCTGAACAAGAGAGAGGAAAACTGCAAGGAAAACTTGATATGTGAATAAGATTGCAAGACAAGAACGTGAACCAATCCTCTAAATACTGCAATTCTATTAGCCGACACTGGGTGGCGCTTGTGCACCACATTTTCTGCAGAGACTTATTTCCGGTGACACAGTTTACACACTGAAAACAGCAAAAACACAAAGAACTATTATAGAATAAATGTACAAAAATAGACCTTTAGTGTTTCTATTATATTATTATTATAAGATACTGCTGGATGTCATCTTTGGATGGCCTTGGATGCAAGCAGCCTAGAAGCAGACCGACAGCAGTGACACACAGGATTCACACAGTCTGATTCGAGCACAGAGTCGAGACAGAGCATCTAACGGGCAGGCAGTGTGAAGTCAGTGAGAGAGAGGGGAGGGGGGGGTCAGACACACAGACAAACCTATATGGCCTCATGCATGAGCCATCAAAGCAGCAGCTGTAGCAGCAGCAGTACCTGAACAGAGCCCCCCAGCCGCTCAGCTGTGAGGTGCGACCCCAGAGTCTCCTTATTGGTCACGGGAGTGGGCTGAGACTCACTTCCTTTGGGCTCAGGCGACTTGACGCAAAGAGCAAAAAGGGTTGAGGCAGGTGGGTGTGAGGTGGTGAGAAGGGAGAGGGGGGTGAAGAAGTTTGTGGGGGTTATGGGTCAGGGGGTGAGGGAATGAAGAGTGAGGGAAAGGCAATGTGGTTGAAGGGGGTGAGGGCAGAAATGTGGAAGGACAATGAGAGGAGTTGGGGAGGGGGGGTGGATTAAAAAAAAGAAAAGAAAAAGAAAAATTATAGAAGACATCTCCCAAGCAGAAGCAGGCTTGTTAAGACGAACTATGTTAATAGAGGAGTAGAGGGAAGCAAAAATTTATGTGAAGCACAGATCGACACTCTAGTAAAATCATGCAGGAGTAAAAGAAAACAGCCTTGATGGGCTCAGCTGGCACCGCTGAGCAACAGCGTCATCACGTCATCAGACTCTCTGAACTTAGCTGTGGACTCGGGTTTACAGTACAGCAGTTCTTACACTCTGCTTTCACTGACCTAAAAAAATATATGTACAAATATGACATTTGGCTACAGATGCTCACAGCCAGCACGTTCTATTGATACGCTGTTTTAAGCAGGATGTTAAAGCTTTACAGTCATTACTGTACATGGTGCAGAAGGCCGTGCGCTGCGAGCTTAAAAGGTGGAACGTTATCGCCGAGCCAATCGCATTAAATACAGAGTAATAAAAAGAGGCTAGAGTCCACAGAAACAAGTCAATCATAAAGTCAAACGGATTCCTTGTACAGCTTTACTGGAACCGATGAGTCAGACTCACCAAGTACAACTTCATGATCAGGAAAATTATTTGTTATCACTGGTTATATTTTATAGATTTTTTTGGCATAATAAAACCAATCAATCATTATCCTATCATTAACATTATATAAAAACAAAAGAAACAAGGCTCGGATAGCATGCTATTAACAACAAAAAGTCTACACTTTGTCACAGACTAAGCAAATAAAAACGGATGACAAATTAAAGGAAAAACATGAACCCCTGATTGCCACAGTGAGGTGATCTGGTGACTCCGGCATCTCCCACCTGGTATGGGCCCACTTTTCAATTCTATTCAATTTTATTTATACAGCTTAAGGTGCTTTATATTGTAAGGTAGATCCTGCAATAATAGATACAGAGAAAAACCCAACAGTCATATGACCCCCTATGAGCAGCACTTTGGCGACAGTGGGAAGGAAAAACTCCCTTTTAACAGGAAGAAACCTCCAGCAGAACCAGGCTCGGGGGGGGGGGCAGCTGGGGTGAGAGAAGGAGCCTAAAGGGATGTTTGACTGCTCATCGATACAATGCTGTGCTGAGTGGTTGCATTTAGCCAATGGTTGCACATTTCTGTTCTGACAGGAGTGATCTCTTCCAGGATAGTCACCGATTGGTTTGGTGATTATGCAAATAGTGTGAATCATATGCTATGGCCCCAAAAGTCAGGAGATAGCCCAGGTGAACACCAACGGCACATTTTGAGCTTGGCTGTAAGACGGTGCTCTCCGCCGGCGCTGTGCTCAAACCCTCCGGAGAGTTCAAGAGGTGGTGTCCTGGCAGCTCGTCACCTTCCTAAAGTTTGGATTTTTTTTTTCCATTTATTTGTCACTCGTCTGTACTTTGTCATTACTGGTGTGAACAATGCAATTTGCATTTTCAACTCATGCATGCAATGACTGAGCTTAGCGTGGCAAGGTGTGAAGAATTAATCCAAGTCAAAAACGATGCTTTGTTTCACAGCTGGAGAGTCTGCCTCGTAACGGCACGTGCCCGTTCATTTGCTACAAAGGCATTCGTTTTGTTTTTACTTTACGGACTTTGTGGGGAGACGGGCGTCACTGCTGACCAGTCAGACTGTAGACGCGAACAGGAAGTTGCTTACATTTGGAAACAACGAGAGTGACCTCGAGGATAAACCTGACTGGTTTGGGTGGTCACCCAAGCAACTATATTGGTAGGCGGGAGTGGTGATTGTTGTGTCTTAATGTTGTTGCTGATAACCTCACCGGGTTTTTGGTCTGCTGTTGTGCTTTGTCTCTGCTGTTGGGCTGCACGGGCGTGTCACTGGGGATGGGGCCTATCGGTGTGGGCTGCAAGGCAAACGAACAAAAGCACAAACAAAACAACCTTAGTGAGAAATTTTTAAAAACAACAAACAAAAATAAATAATGTTAATGCCCACGTGATGAGAGACGCTTTTGGCAATTTGGTAATCGGGTTTGCAAAAATAATTAGCTTTGCGTTATTAAGAAATAATTACAGTTAGAGCAACAATATAAACTGATTGATGATGCTAGCAGAGGTCAGGTGGGTTCAGTGAAAGGCACTCACGAGCGATTTGCCGACCCAGTCGTATTCGTAGTCGAAGACGTAGCCATTCCTATCAAACAGATCGGTGAAGAGCTTCCTCAAGTAATCGTAATCCGGCTTCTCAAAGAAATCCAGCCTCCTCACATAGCGCAGGTAGGTGGCCATCTCTTCTGTACCAAAAGATATATACTGTGAAATCCACACCACTTTCATTTAAAATAAATAAACCCGAAAGGAGGAAAATAGCGCTCTACTGACCAGGGAAACTTTCACAAAGGACTTCAATCGGCGTTGCTCGCTTGGTGTCTCCAATTTTCTGATACCTCTCCTTCAGGGTGTCGGCCTGCAGGGGAAACAAGTTTAAATGTTTACTGTACTATAAATCCTACTCTAATCTAAATATGAGCACATGTGCTGCTGCTTGAGGCGTCCATGAACATGTCCAATATTCAAAACAGACAGATTCTCAAGTCGTGATATCACATGTGCAGCGCCTGCATTTGTGCCGCGGCTCTTTGGACTCACAGAAGTTTTGCCACATGTCATGTCGATATCAGCACTTTGCAACATCGTCTCAGCTGTAGATATCTGTTGGTGTGGGGAAAGAAATCCCACAAATCTAGGGCAACCTGTCGCTGACCTCCTCACTGGCACAGGAAAGGCTTCTCAGCTGTTATTTAATTTTCTATCACACATGATGGGATGTTCTTCTGCTCTAAACCAACCAGATCCCCTCCAACCCTTCAGGGTGGTATAGTTTTACACTCCATACAGGGGGTCAGCACAACTCTGTGCGAGTTCCTTAGCTGCCAATATATTGATCGATAAGCTTCAGCGGATTTTCAAGCTCACTCTCCTGTTGTGTGTTTGTGTTGGCCAGAGCTATCCAACATCCCCCACATTTATACATCCCTCACATTCATCCACCAAGAGCTTCCACCCACATAGCAAATGTTCAGATGAGTTGTCTTGTCTTCTAGTCTGTTCTGTGTACACCTTTGATACCGATGCCTTCAAAAAGCAACCACAGCAGCTCTGCAGCCTGCTGAAACCGGCCCTTGAGACACCTGCGACTGTGGCCGTGCTCCTTAGTCATGTAAGCTTTTTCTCACAGCTCTTAAGCTGCAAAACAAGGTGCAGAAGGTGGTTTCCTGTCGCATCTGATTGTTTGTGCAGAAAAAGGTGTGTAAATTCAACAGAAAAATAAAGAGACAATATTTTAAGTATCCAACTGTGCCAATTTAACTGTTTCTCAGTGTTTCAGTTTCTAAAAAGAGAGACCTTAAAATGTCACCAGTCTGAGAGGATGCTAAAGTTGAGTGGGCGTCAAGTATCAAAAAAGAAACCGCTACGCCACGCATCGAGTGGATTACAAGACAAGCGTTATATCAGCATGAGGCAAATTGCTGCAGTACCTTTAGGCCTTGCCAGGGAAGGCTGCCTCGAAGGAAGTACATGAACATGTGACCCAAGGCCTCCAAATCGTCCCTTCTGCTTTGTTCTGGAAGTACAAGATCAGGATGAAAATGAGGTTAGCTGTGATAAACAAATGCATTTTATAACCAGCTGGCAAGACTAACAGTGGCTTCAAAGAAACAAAGCACGAGTCCACTGTTCCCGTCTTAAAAACATCTTATCGAGCCTCAACATGAAGATGGCCAATCGTGCGTCACGAAGAAGCAGCAGACTGAGCTTCTCACGGCAACTACTGATTAAGGCAACAAACCGATCAATGTTCAAGTTCAACACACTGAGATCTATCCTTATCAGGCTTCATGTACACCAACAATGGCAATCACGCTAGGCGGTCACATGAAGGTTGTTATCAATGCGATAACCACCAGCCAGTCCAGGGTTTAACAATCCATTCACATATTTATATAAAACAGGCATTGCTGGCAGCATGTGCCCAAAAGAGGACAAGAGTACTAGCAGCAGATTTTACAGAGGCTAATAACTTTCTAAAAGCACAAACATATCGTCAATTTTTTTTATTGACGTCATGGCTATTTTTGTTTTCAACTCTTCTGTAGAAATGACCACGTTTGTAACACGGAAAACTCTGGTTTAAACCTACAGTTACCATGCTAGGCCCGTAATGCTGCTTTGTGCTACAGGACTATGAGGTTACTGGTTAAAATGCTTCAAAATAACCCAGAAACGAAACAAGACATCAGAAAAATATGATTCATTTAACAATCCTAAAGCATCCCTGGTTATCTCGCATATCACCAACATTCAGGTAACACCCAGTGACTAAACAGATAACAGTATGTAAAAATCAGGTTAATGCCATTTGTTTGCAATGCTGCATTTGTGAGCAAACCAGTTAGGACATTCACATTATACTAAATATTCATGCAAATAAAGTTTGCATATGCAAATGTAGACAGCTAATCAACCCACAGGTGTATTCCTGAGACTTTCTTACCCTTTCCCAGGTGTGTGTTAATGCTCATGTAGCGTGCCGTCCCAGTCAGACTCTTGTGCTCCCGATAGGGGATGTGTTTTTTGGTCTCGGGGTCTATGTATTCTTTGGCCAGACCAAAGTCAATGATGTGGATGGTGTGCTGCCTCTTGCTTCCTGGCCGCCCAACAAGAAAGTTTTCAGGCTTCACGTCTCTGTAGATCAGACTCTTGGTGTGGACATACTCCATCCGTGTTATCTAGGTGAACGATCGGTGTTAGCATTTGAAGTTTTAATCGCTTTGCAAGCTGAACAGTTTCCAAACATGAAAACTCAAAGCAGTTTATGCAAAACGCGATAAAAAGAAAGCCTGCCCATTAAAAATGTTAACGGCAGCCAAACCAAAGACAAAACTGCAACAGCACAGCAAGCATGTCCACCTCAGCAGAGGCTTAGAACATGAAAACATCCCAAACCCAAGCACATGTATGTTTACTCAATTTTTTTTTTTTAATTTGAATGAAAAAAAAGAGTAAATGCTACATGCACAGGCTTCTCTCATACTCTCATGTTGTGGCTGATGATGCTCATGTAATATCTTACCACTGTCATCTTATATCGACTAAGATTTTAACACCGAATTCAAACACAAAGTAAGTTTGGAACTAGATACTACAGAACTTGGTACTCGTCTCTACTCTGTTTCTAGCTGCAGTGATAATGGAGCCATCTTCCAGGCAAACACTTTAATAAACTAAAATTCAGACTTTCTGGTATTTACCCACTGAGTTCAAAGTCAGGTTGAGGGGTCAGTAAACCTGCCCTCTGGAACAAGCCGCTAACGACAACATTTGTATTCACAGTTGCACTATGAATAACTTTCTGGGAAGCCTGATGTCACCAAAGCAAGCTCCTCTGAACATATGCTCACTCCTCTCCCACTTTAGGCCTTACCAGCTGTATGGCTATCATGAGGACGGTCTTGAGGGAGAAGGTGCGGTCACAGAGGTCAAACAGGTCCTCTAGACTGGGCCCAAGCAGCTCCAGCACCATGGCATTGTATTTCCCACAAGGACCAAAGTAGTACACCTGAGGGATTCCCTCTGTGGAGACACAATAACAAAGTTAGTGAGACTTTTTAGATTTTGCCTTATAAATTAATTGACTGAAACACAGTTATTGATAATCGGCTTTGCATAATCACTTTTGAGACTTTTATTTTCACTGTGTTACTAAGTCAGAGTTTGTTACACCATTGGTTCCTGGTAGGCCAGCACATGCTGTCAGTGTTGTAGTCAATCACAACAACTGTAAACAACAGCAGTGAAAACACGATGTTTTAAGTGTTAACATAAATTAAGTGCTTAATTGTTAATTAACAAAGTGCTTTGTGTGCTGAATTATGGTGCTGGTTTGTTGATAAGAAAGAGTGGGGCAAACTTTTATTTCCTCAACAGGTTTTTCAGAAACAGGAGTGGCTTAGTGCTTTCTTTGTCCTCTGAAGCAGGATTAAAGGGAAAGGTGTCAGCGCCCAACCAACAACTGTACAAAGCCTTTGTTACCAGAAACTGCCACACCCATCATAGTCTGTGTATAGGACGACTTCTAAAGAATGTGGAAGGATCAACCCGGCAGTATTTACCTTCTTTAAATATATCAGCGTTTTGACAGTGGAACTTCTGGGGGCGTGGCAAAACTGTTACGAAAACACCCCCTCCCCTGGAATAATCAGGAACAGTAAAGTCTTGCTTCATTTTTCAAAAATACAAGTGCATCTGAAAACCACCAGGAAAGATTCAAATCTCTTAAAATCAACTGCAGTTTGTGTAAATGTTACACAGTAAAGTATTTTGGCCTGAGGCTGCGGTTTCCACACGCTTTATTCTGACGACGACAACAACTGAGACCAGGGAGGATCCAGATTTATCATTTCTTTATAGTGGTTAATCCACCATCATGCACAAGCTCTTTCACCAAAATTATATTTTTAATCCTAAATATAATTATTGTTCTTATTTGTGAATTTTCAAATTGACCATTATACAAAAAAAGTTAAAAAAAAAAAAAAAAGTTAAGTGTACCTGTTTTGTTTTTTTTCACTAAGATACCAAATTACAGGTCTTTACTTGCATTGCTAAGATGAAAAATTTGTTTTAGTGATTGAACATTAGGCTTCTTTGTGTGGGCTAAAATTTGGGTTAACAATATACTCATTTTCCTATTTGTTTATTTATTTATTACAAAAGCACAAGAACAGACTTGCTTATCTGAACAGATTTTCTTTTCCAGTCTTATAACCTTTTTGTAGTCATGAGCAGGGCTTTTGAGCCAAAGCTACAAAGTTTGCAGCTTAATGATCAATTCATGGTACCACATTTGTGTCCATTTGCATAGCTATTTGACTACGCAGAGAGAAAGATCACAGGTATGCGACCTACACAAATGTGCTTGTGTCCAGACTTCTAAAAACCTACAGGGACGATGCTGTGCATAGATTAAATGCTGATTTGCTGAAAAGGAAAGGGAGTGACAGCAGAGATGACCAAATGGAAAATAAACATAGATATCAGTTCTCTTATAGGTTATAACTACAGTACTCTGCAGTGTGGAAGAGCCACCCACAGAATGATTGTTTGACACATGTCTGACGGGGCGGTAAACAGCTACAAAATGTAGGCGATGGTCTGCAAAGCTGTGCACAGGACTGACGTACAGATTCGCACATGTGTGTTTCAGGATTTAATGCTGTTGTTTCTCCTTCACTTTGAATTTGGTGAACGTTGCTGAACAGAGCTGAGGATCCATCCATTAAAATATGCCTTTAAACCACAACAGTGATCTTCCCACCAGATTTGCATAAAAATAAAGAGTAAAATACTAAAAGAATGATCAAGCTCTAACATACAAATCTAAGAAGGAACTACAGTGAGACAGAGATGACAGAGTTGTTTAAAGAGCTAAGGATCTGACATTAGGACTAGTCACGTATTTCTCTCCCATTTAAATAACAGCTAGTAAATCAGTTGCCAGGAACATGCTTAGAGTGGGCACAACTCTGCATTGCCTTTAGGGCTGCCACGATTAGTCGACTAGTCACGATTATGTCGACTATTAAAATCGTCGACGACTAATTTAATAGTTGACGCATCGTTTGAAGCTTTGTAAGATCACAAAAGACGCAGGAATGAGTAGTAGGATTTAAGAGTGTAATAACGGACTGAAACAGAAGATGGCAGCACTGCATGTACAAGGATGCCAGCTGCCGTTAAACCCCGAAGAAGAAGAAGCTGTGTCCCAGAATTCATAGCGCAGCCCAGCGCAGTTGTCAACAATGGCGGCAGCTAGTTAGTTTTAACTTTACTCTTATTATTCTTTCTGGGTCACAAAATAAACATTTAACATATTTTCAGGCGAGAATGTAGCTGTGTAAACCTCAAATATCTGCTCAGTTTATCAAGACACCACATATTTTCAAAAGCGCTCCGACGTTTTCGGAGACGTCTGTTACCCACTAGCTCGTTAGCTAGGCGGGGGCAAGGCTAACTAGAGCCGTGAGAACACCGGACTCCCGGCAAATCGTTTTCAAACCCACCGCCGTCTTTCGCTAGTCAGGTTAAACATATATATCAGTCACTTAGATAACTTAAAATGTTATTGTTTGGCTTTTTTCAGTATTTTATTTGTTCCTGAGTAAATCGGTTTGGCTGAGATTAAAGTTATAGTTTTTACACAGCTGAATAAACGTCAAGCAGACAGCTGATTATCAGAAGTGTGAGACGCTGGAGAATTTACTCCGGTGTTCTGTTATATTTTAGAAAGCAAGGAGTTTATTAAACTTCACCGAAACAATCTGCAAATTTCATTAAAAATTAATAAACTACCATCTTGTCTTTATTTTTAGTTAGCACAAACACTTCAAGCTGTAAGCTAATGATAGTTATATAAGAGCAGATGCTGCTGGTGCAATAAGCTGTACGTCCAATGGATGATGATCTGATTAGTCGACTAATCGCAAAAATAATCGGTGACTAGTCGACTATCAAAATAATCGTTTGTGGCAGCCCTAATTGCCTTAATGGTAGTTTAACATTGCAACAGGACCCCAGTGCATCCATGCACACGCATACACACAAACAAGCACGTCCGTCTGCACTTTAGCCTCTAGGATTTCACTGGTGATGATGGAATGGACTGTATTGACATTTATAGAGCACCATTATACTCTTGCTGACCACTAAAAACATTTTATACTAAAAGCCACATTGACTTTTTTTAAAAAAATATTTAAACTTGAAACATAAACACCAAAGACTCTATTCTTTGCATGTTAGTGTTTTATCCAACATGCATCCAAACCAACAGCCAGTTTGGAATCACCAATTAAACGCATGTCTGTGGTCTAATACCACAGATGAGGCAGTGATGAGAGATCACTCGGAGGCCTGCTCGTCAAAGCTTGGCCCAAATCTAGAGGGCATTCAACTCATCACGAGAGGAGAGTGCAGTGTGTATCGTAATCTTCTGCGGGTGAGCAAAGCTTGTACACAGAGCAGCTGCGAGAACTAGTCTAAAAATGACTGATGGGACCAGCTGGGAGTAAATGAGGTGATTTTTGTCAAAAATGTAATATAGACCATGACACAACAATAGCTGTGCAAAAGAGGATATTGTCTCAAGCATAACGACAAAACAAGGATCCTTCAACAACACACAAAGCAAACTGAAACGCCCCGACCAGGATAAATGGCTGTAATTCTAACCGTAACATAAAGTCGTACAAAAATATAAACTGTGTGTTCAGCATTGTGGGAAAAGCTCTGGCTTTCACTGCAAGCCTGCGTCAGTGGCGCTCTGACCCTTGCTGTCTTGACAATTTCAGACAATTCACCCAATTGTATGTGCAGGCAGTCCTTCTCAGGCGACACAGCAAGAGGGAAGGCGGCATCATGCTAGTCGAACACAATGTTGGCCTACAATGAAATGTCAGCCTTAAGGGCCAAAGAGGAGAAGTCTGGGGGAGAGGGGGCAGCATCAAAGAGGAGGGTAGAGGAGAAGGAATCCATATTAAAGATTTAGATTAGAGAGTCGAGTATATTGAGGAGAGAGCAGGAGAAGTAGAGACTTCCATTAGGTTCACTGCTCTGAAGAGGTTCTCACAAAGTTGAAATATGATCAGCATTCGAGCTTTCAAAGACTGAGCCGGAAGCTAAAAATGCAACACAGCTTAAAAGCACAACAATCTCCGAAGATGTAGTCAGGTTAAAAACCAGCAGCTTGAGGATCAAGCAGCAATACTTTTGTTGAGTTTGGGCGTAAGTTAATTATTAATTATATCTGATAACTTTAGATTTTAACCTCCGCAGAAGCATGTGTGGCCCGATGACACCACAGCTTAAGGACACAGTTGTTAAAATAATCTTATCAGTCCAACTTTGAATAATACCAGCAGCAGTAAATATATAAAAGCACATGATTTTCCAGGGTCACAGCAGGTGGGTGGATGAGCCTCAATGATTTGCAGAAAACATTATCAACGTGCCGCGTCATGCCACTGAAAGCCTTCATGATTCTGAATATTAACAGCCACAATATTCGAGAGGAGACCTCCATACAAATGACCCTAATTACATAACATCCATGCAGGCGTGATGAGATGACTCGAAGAGCTACATGGCTATAAAATGCCATTAAATGATACCTACTCTCTATAAACTGAAGCCAGTCCCCTGACAGTGGTAAAGTGAACGATTGGTAGCATTAGACTTCTTCTAAAAGGATATGTCAATGACTTGTTTTGCTACTGGCAGCAGCAGCAACTGCAATAACAGATCCATTCTAAATGTTCACAAAAATCTGCAAAGTGGGAGACAGGATTCCCAACAGCGGGGATCTGTTCAGGACAAGAGAGAATTAATAGTGTGCAGATAAGCTCCTCCTGGGCGTTAAGCGCTGAGTAGTCCGTGCTGTGACATATTTGAGGTTCTCCGGTTGGGCAGGACTAACAGGGTCACATGTCCCCATTAAGCCAAGTTGACAACATAAATAGATTTAATCTATCGCCTTGATTCCTCCCATGCTAGACGGTCAAGTGAGCCTTCCTGACATATCACCATGTAGTGGTCAGTCACCAGCTGGAGATGAGGCCTCTCTGCTCAGCTCTAATACTGCAGCTCTAAAGTGTTGTGCAAGTAGCAAAAGAATGAATCAAATTTTGATAGAGTCAGATATTCCCCATTATTTTCCTTGATTTACACACAGTTTGCAAAACTTGACAATATTATGTAGCCACCTGTTGAATGTGAACATCTCTTAATGTCAGAAAGCAGCCAGATCGCTTCATTTATTTAAAATAAATGAGCCTTGCCACAGAAATTACTCATGTGTGTATGCTTCCGCTTGCAAAAGATTAACACAAAAGACATCTGGCACAGGTCGGAGCAAATCACTATTACTGAACCTGTTTAGAACAGGAACATAATATACTTCAACCTAAAACAAATTAAACCACTGACAGTTCAAGTGAACAACCTTGATTATCCAATTACACTGGCACCTGACTATTAGGCAGTCAGTGTTCAAAGGATAATGTGGTGGAAGAAAAAACAGAAAGTGCAGGAGTTCAGGGAAAGCTGGCTTGTGCTTGTTACAGCAGTGCTACTGCAGTACAAACTGCTGAGAATCCTAATTTTACTCAGTGAAAGCTATCCGAACACAAAGTACATCACAGTTTGCTGCGTATGGAAGTCTGCAGTCACTCAGTGTCCATGCTGACCCTGTCCAACGCCCCATGCTCACAATGGGCATGTGTGAATCAAAACTGGACAGGAAGTGGAAGGAAGATTGCCTGGTCTCATGACGCATACCATTATTGTGCACACCCAGGTGCGTGTGTGGTTGCTCGTGGTTCCAGCAGTTTGGGAAGAAGGCAAGCCAAAGCGGTGTGATACTCTGGGCTTCTTTGGCTTGTTGTCCCGGTGAGTGACAGGGGAGGACTAAAACAGCCCAACAGTGCCATGTGTGGGATTAATGGCTGTGAGCCACATCAGGGATACTTTAAAAAGGCCAATGATCACTTGTTGGTTTTTAGCACCCCTGAGGGATGGCTACTGAACAACAAACAGAGGAATGGAGAGGATATGTTTTTGCATCGCTTAACTCCACACTTAGTATCGGTGCTGAATTCAAGTGGATAGGGACAATTGTGTGTCTTCGCCCAAAATCAGTTTGAGTAAAGACAATATCAGAGCTAAGCAGGTGCATTCACACACACACACACACACACACACACACACACACACACACACACACACACACACACACACACACACACACACACACACACACACACACACACATAAATAAAGCTAAAGACCAATAGTGGTCTCACTGAAAGGAAGAATGCAAGGGAAACAGGCTTGTACTGCAGGAATCCTCTGCTATAAAAAAGGAAAGTGGCACTGGAGGTGACAGGTACAGTTATGATTGACTAAATGTGAATGTCAAATGAAGAGATTACACCAAAGAGTGCCATCCAGACAAACAAGCCACACCCTGTCAACACACCTTGGAGCGTTTCCCTACAGTGTACAGGCAGCGCACAGAGAGGCAGAGGATATCGTGACTAAGGAGACTAGGGAAGCTATCCAAGCAGACACCATAATGGCCCAAATGCTTGTAGAGGGCCAGCTATAAATAGCCAAGGACTGCCCTAATGCCCCACCTCCGTATCAACAGTGGAGGGTTTTTGCTCTGGCACAAGGAGCCAAGAAGCAGGCACGTGTCACTAAATTAGACCAGGACACATGCACTTTACTTGACAAACAGACGAGAATCACTGCAACAACAGGAGCACTTGGAGTAGATTTAGAATAGCACACACAAACGACCAAGTAAGCTTCATTTAAATAGGTACAGTCGGTCTTTTTCAGTTTAACTGAAAAAATGTTGTACTTATAAATATACATTGATTGGTGTGTAATTAGGTCTTCCAACAAATTGATGCATTCTCATAAACTTAGAACCAGTCCACTCAAAATACATAGGAGCGAGCGCTGGATTGCAGAAGCCACCGTGTTGCCCAACATCCTGAATACAGTGTCTGAGACAGACACATTACACATTTATGAGTGTAGCTAGAGACCAGCCACATATGTAGGATGACAAAGACAGAGGAGAAGAGAACTTTAACCAGGTGGGGTTGGAGGGTGAGAGCTGATGGTGAAGCCTATCATGCAGGTGCAACCACCAGTCACCACCACGAAGCCTGCAGCTGCAAACTAGAGCAAGAAGAGGCCCAGACCTCACAAGCCTTGGAAGAGCCGCTGCAGGTTCATAGTTATGACACCATGACATGATTTCTATTTCCTAAGGAAGAAGCGAGCAAAGGTAGAAGCTATATATTGTTTACACTTCCAATATCTCGACTTGCAGTGAGTGTCCTTAGTAGCAGGTGGTGAAAGTAAATCACTAAAGAAAAATTGGTGCACTGGACTTATAAAACAAGACAAAACAAGAGCATTGTTTCATAACCTGCAGTGACCAAAATCCTAACTAACGATTAAACTCAATTAATCACCCATCTTCACAGGTGCTCATGATTGTCTTTCTGCGTAAGGTTTCACTTGCAGCACAGGTAAATCTAGTGTGAAAATGTCCATTCATATTCAACTCCCACCTATTAGAGGGAAAAAATAAATACAGAAAAAGAAAATACAAAGTGAAGTCTCTTACCTGAATTCCCCAACTGTTTGTAAAATCTATACTCCAAATGGAGCTGCGGCGCCCTGGATTTTATAGGTTCCTAAAAGAGAAGAAAGGAAGAGTGTTCACACATCGGTTTGTGTAGGTATGCGTGCGTACAGGTGACTGCATCAAAAGTTGCTTTTTTTGGCACAGAAAAAGTTTTCCTGTAAATGAGATAAATGTAAAACTAGGGCTGTTCGAACATAAACCTTTCACAATAAAGCTCAAGATCCTGTTGAGACTTTTCAAAATAAACTGAAACATGAAAGAGTATGCAGAGTGTTTACGGATGAGAAGCAAAAAAGAGACGTCAGGTGTAGGGGTGGGTTTTAATAATCGATTCATCGATTCTGGCTTGGATAACGTGATATCGATTCATTAAAATCCTGAATCGATATTTTTATATAAATGTATTTTGCGGAGATTCCAGAATCTCAGGTGAAACGTCACAAAATTTTGACAACCACCAAACATTTAAAACAGTAACTGTGAGCAGGTGGCTTCTGCACAAAGACGTAAACACAAAGCGCGGGCCCGCGGATCACAATCAGTGAGACGTCGCCTTTCTCCCCCGACGGCACGGACACGGTCGGGGCTGAAAGCCGACAGCTCGCTGATTCTGATGTTTCGGCGGGTCCGCGCTTTGTGTTTACGCCCTTTTTGCCTAAAGCTGTTAGTTTTTATCTCTCTCCAAACAATATTGACCAAACCAGCAGCAAAAGAAGATCCAAACTAAGCTTCACATAAACATCGTCATGGACTCACTCTGACTTTTGCTGTTTTGCTTCCACCACAATAAAATCACACTTCATGCACAGCTCTCTCTCTCAGTATACTTCAAGAACAGTTTCCCGTCTATCCCTGAAATCTGTTTTCTGCATTATTCGTTTGCTTGTTACGCACAAGTCTACCATTGTTTACAGGCTGTCGGCCGCTGTTTTTTTTTTTCCTTTTACTTACTTCCGAAAAGAAAACCTAATTTCTGCCGTTCAATAGGCTTCTAAACAAATTTAAATTTGTCTCTAATAAAACCGCTGTAACTTCAGAGTAGGGCTGAACGATATATCGCATTTGCGATAATATCGCGACATGATCAAGTGCAATTTTCTAACCGCAAAGGCTGCGATTATACTCTGGACATGTCCAAATTCATGGGCTGCATCCTCCTGAGGCCGCATTTGTAGACCGATTACGTCACAGCGACGTGCCGAAGGCTGTCCAAATTACTACCATATCCCAGAATTCATAGCGCGGCCCAGCCAAACTCCAGTTTCCAGCAATGGCGGCCGCTACTAAGTTTTAAAATTACTCATACTAATCTTTCTGGGTCACAAAATAAACTTTTAACATATTTTCAGGCGAGAAAGTAGTTGTGTAAACATCAAATATCTGCTCGGTTTATCAAGATATCCCATATTTGCAAAAGTGCTTCGACGTTTTCAGAGGCGTCTGCTACCCACCAGCTCGACAGCTAGCTGGGAGCTCGAGGGTTACTGATGCGGCCGAGAACGGCACAACTCCCGGCACATCATTTTCAGATCACCGCGGAGTTTCGCTGCTCGGGTTAAACGTAATATATAAGTCACTTAGACAACCTAAAAATGTTATTGTTGGGCTTTTTTCAGTGTTTTGTTTGTTCGTGAGTAAATCGGTTTGGCTGAGATTAAAGTTATTAGATTAGATAAAATAAAACTTTATTAATCCCCCGGGTGGGTTCCTCCTTGGTTTTCACACAGCTGACTAAACGTCAAACAGAAAACTTATTAAACAGAAGTATGAGACAGTCGAGAATTTACACCAGTGTCTGGTTATATTTTAGATAGCAAGAAGCAGACGGCCGAGTTTATTAAACTCCACCGAGACAGCAGTGACGCTAATCAGAACTAGACCGTCCAATTTCACGCCTTTAAATTTTAAAGGCGTGTTTGTGTGTGTGTTTATACAATTGCTATTATGTTTGCACTTTATGTGTAATGTTACTGACTGCAGAGATCAGTAAGATGTGTGTATTTTTTATTTATTAGTTTTATTGATTTAATATTATTTTTTAATTGAATGACTGTCTAGTAGTTCACAGATGTCGAAAAACTGAGTGTGGTAAAGCCACTGATTTTGTTTATGTATATTTCTGCAATCTGCACATTGTACTGACTTTCATTTTAATGTTTACACCAGGGTTCCTTGTCAGCACTTTATGCTCAGATGTTTGTAAGCTAAAAATAAACTATTGTGTATGTTCAAATATACTGTTGTGATTGAAGAAGTTAAATAAAAATGTCAGTCATCAATTCATGCATCACCTCATGTCATCATAACAGAGGTCTGTCTTCCAGGAAAGAACAGTTTAAAATTAATGTAATATAGTATTGGCCATACTATATGATGTATTGCTTGTCTTTGTTTAATAATACAGAAGACAAAGACCTTAAAAAATAATCGCATATCGCATCGCAATCGCAATATTGGGGCAAAAAATCGCAATTAGATTATTTTCCATAATCGTTCAGCCCTACTTCAGAGCTAATGTTCATAAGTTGATTAATGGTTTTCTTTTGTTTTTGATCTACTACAGAACATTTTTATAAAATCCCAGGCCAGGAAAATCGCCTTCATGTTTTTCTGTGTTTTATCTTCAGCTACTTTGACACAAAGGCCTCTGCTGTGATGCTCACACCTTTGATAAAGTCTCAAAAGTGTCAGCTTCCTTTTTATAGATACAAAAATATGTAAATATACTGATCTGAATTATAATATTTCTGACTGTCTGAGGCAAAATTTCCCAGATTCAAATGAAATCGAATCGTGGATCGAATTGATTCAGGACCTTGTCAATCGGAATCGATTCTAGAAATCAGTGACGATACCCAGAGCCCTAGTCAGGTGCTAAAAAATAAACATTAGACTCAAACGTTAGAACAGACTTTTCCCCGCAGCACGCTGTGTAATAAATACTCACAACGAAAACGGCGGCTGTTACAACTTATAACCAAAATAAATATCGTTTCATGCATCGGTTAAAAATTCCAGGTACACGAAGCCCAGCTGGAAACACTTCACACAAGTCGAGATGCCCGAGATTCACAGAATTTACAGAAAATGTTAAATTTTTGTGATTTATATTATTACGTTATTGAGACGATAGAGGTCTTATATCGGGATATGAGATTTTGGTCATATCGCACGTGAAAGGACGTTTTAAACTCCCTACACCATAAAAGTGTGAATTTTACCCCAAGGGAGCAATGTTTGTGAGGAACAACCTCGCGTGCATTTTTATGATTGCACTGTAGAGCTGGGCAATAGAACGATAACGATATGTATCGCGATATAACTTTTACTCGATAGAGAAATTAAGCTATCGTGATAGACCTCGCCGCTCTTGTCCTCTAAAAAAAATAAATAAATAAAAAAAAATAAAGGTCAGCCGATCCAAATTAAGTAGCGCAGAGCCGAACCAATCACAGCCGCAGCGTCACGTTGCGTGACTTGTTACGTACAGCACAAGTGCCAAGCCGCACGTGTGTTTGTTTGGGAAGCAGCCAGCGGGTAATGGAGGAAATGAGTGTGCCGACTAAAAAAAATCAACCGAGCGTGACCGAAGAGAAAACAGATGATGGTTCCAATGCCGGAGAGATTGTCAAACGGAAGAGCCATAGAAGCTCCGTAGTGTGAAGGTATTTCGGCTATTTCAAGTCTGACTAAAAACAGAGTAGCGTGCACTGTAAATGTGCCGAAAGCAAGTCTGGAAATACAATAAACTGGTGCATGCGTCACACTGTGCGCCACGTTATTGTTTCGGTGAAATGAATTTCTACAATACTGTTAATTCTACTCTCTGCAGTGTTTAAATGCTTACATATACACACAGTTACTGTCCGTCCACACATACGACTCGGTTCTGCTTCTATGCCCCAGCTTTGTTTACTTTTTCCCACCGAGGCTTCTAGACTTCTGATTGGCCAACATTTCTGCACGGTTAGGAATCTAGCGCCACCTGCTGCTTTGGCATGTTCATAGCAGCGTTTTCCTTCATTTCTGCCTTTATGTGTGGACGGGATTATTTTTAAAATGAAAACGGAAAATCTCCGTTTTCAAAAATACCCGTGTACGTGTGGACGTAGCCTCAGTCTCTGACTGGAAGCGCTAATTCGTCATTCGGCTTTTGTCAGACTAAAGTAACTGTTAAAACTGTTTGAAAAGCTAAGCTATACAACAAGGAGAGATTGAGAATTTCCTTTTAGTTCTCAGTTTATTTGATATTGACAAAAGTTAGTCAGTTTTGTCTGTTCTTCTGTAACACAAACTAAGATTTATTTTTAGAATTAATATTTTGTTTCTAAGTGGAATTGACAATTTAGTCTGTTTCGTTTGTTCTATTTTGAAACTTAAACGCTTTAGCGGCTGCCTTTTGTGTAGTTTGCAATATTTGCCTTTATTTATCTGAAAAAGTCTCATGTTCCTTAAGTACATCTACCCTGTTGAACTTATTATGGGAAATAAATATTTAAATAAAAACAAGCTGCTGATTATTTCACATTTTACTTGTGAGCAACGGCACATTTAAATCTTACAAATATAGTTATTTGGCTTATATCGTGATAGATATCGTTATCGCCTGAAATGAAAAAAAAAATATCGTGATATGAATAAATCTCATATCGCCCAGCTCTATTGCACTGCCTTGCAATTAACTTAAATACCTATTGTACCACGTTTTACTTATTTTAATGCCAAACAGAACTTTAATTAAGTTTCAGGTCACACTTGAGGGACGTGAGAGGATAAAGAGCAGTTCCAGCTGGTGTACAACAGGCTTTTGTGATGACATGGCTGATAATCAACACGCCAGGACATAATGTTCATTATATCGCAAGCTCCAGCTTTGCAACCTAAAATGTAATCTGATTAACCCCACTCTCATGATGACAAGGGCATTATAGACAAACGTGAAGGGGATAGAACAAACACACCCAACTTAATTCCTCTCCTTAATCTTCAATAGCTGTGCCACAGCCTTTGTTAAAACCCAAGTTTTAGTGCTTGGTGTACTGGCTTTACATGCCTAAAGTTTTGTAGCTTTCTGTGTGTTAAGTCAGCTACTCTACATACAAAAATATGAAAATTCCCTAAACTTTATTGAGCCCAGCAACTTCACTTTGATCAACTTGTTTCCCATGGGCATCTAATTCCAAAGCACTCCTATTTTAAATTATATAAACTGAAAGCTGAAAGGCTGTCAAGCTCCCACATTCACTCCATTAGGCCTTTATCAAATCAGGAGCATCGTCTACTTCTGGTGCCCTGCAAGGACGTAGGAGTGTGAACACAAAGTATGAGCCATGTTGAACACGGTGAGGGACTTTACATCCTTTTATGATAAATGGCTGTCAGGGCTATAAATACATCCTGTGGCTTTTGTTTAAGGTGCTTTCAGAAGACGGTTTAGCGGAGGTGGTTTTAAAAAAACAAAACAAAACATAAGAGCATTGACCAACCTTGCTATAGTGTTGCCTGTGTGCTAAAATGCCACCCACATAGGCCCTGGTTTAATCAAAGGTGCCTAATTGTGGGGAAAACAAAAACAGCTGTGATCAGTGTTATACAGCTAGTTGGCTTTTTCCCTCTCTAATACACTGGATTTATTTGGTAATGTTATGTTATGTGTTTTGCAGTGTGCAACTTCTGCAAACAGCTGAGAAAGCTAGCATTTAAGCAGTCTTTAGGAATACATATGCAGGCTTCTTGAAGGACATTCAATTGTCTGCCTTTTGCTCTTTGTCAACATGATCCAACACTAGGGCTGGGCCATATCATCCCGTTCACAGTAATACCGGTGTAATGTTGGGCAACGATAAGAAAATGAAATATCGCGATAGACTATGGGTAAAACGCGCATGCGCAGTGCGCCTTTGTTTACATACGCACATGGCGGCGGCGGAGAATGAGAAGAGCGAAAGCGGATCGTTGAATGAAACAGATGAACCTGAACTGGTTTGTAAAAATGCTGCAGCTTCACTGGTGTGGAACTGGTTTAGCTTTCGTCCGTCAGATACACAACAAAGCACTATTTTTGGTAGCGCATGCTAGCGGGCCGTCGTTATTACCGTGTTGTTTGGAAAATACGGCGCACTTAAAATCAATCCTTTGATTTTTCTGAAAGTCGACAGAGCCCCTTATAATCCCGTGTGCCTTATGTATGAACTCTGGTTGTGTTTACTGACCTCGAAATGATTTTATGTGCACGGCGCTCAAAAATCTGTTAAATGTTTCAGTACGACTTTGCTAAGCTTCGAAGCCGCACCGCTTGATGGATTGTCGGAGCATTACGGCTATCGTAGGCGGAGCCTCGCGGAGTGATACGTACTGTGCTTCTAGGGCTGCCACAAACGATTATTTTGATAGTCGACTAGTCACCGATTATTTTTGCGATTAGTCGACTAATCAGATCATCATCCATTGGACGTAAAACTACAGCTTATTGCACCAGCAGCATCTGCTCTTATATAACTATCATTAGCTTACAGCTTTAAGTGTTTAAGGTCTGTGCTAACTAAAAATAAAGACAAGATGATAGTTTATTAAATTTTAATGAAATTTGCAGATTGTTTCGGTGAAGTTTAATAAACTCCTTGCTATCTAAAATATAACAGGACACTGGAGTATATTCTGGAGCATCTCACACTTCTGATAATCAGCTGTCTGCTTGACGTTTATTCAGCTGTGTAAAAATTATAACTTTAATCTCAGACAAACTGATTTACTCAGGAACAAATAAAATACTAAAAAAAAAAAAAAAAGCCAAACAATAACATTTTAAGTTATCTAAGTGACTCATATATATTTAACCTGAGTAGCGAAAGACGGCGGTGGGTTTGAAAACGATTTGCGGGGAGTCCGGTGTTCTCAGGGCGCTAGTGAGCCTAGCCCCCGGCTCGCTAACGAGCTAGTGGGTAACAGATGTCTCCGAAAACGTCGGAGCGCTTTTGAAAATATGTGGTGTCCTGATAAACTGAGCAGATATTTGAGGTTTACACAGCTACATTCTCGCCTGAAAATATGTTAAACGTTTATTTTGTGACCCAGAAAGAATAATAAGAGTAACATTAAAACTAACTAGCTGCCGCCATTGTTGGAAACTGCGCTGGGCCGCGCTATGAATTCTGGGACACAGCTGCTTCTTCTTCTTCTTCGGGGTTTAACGGTAGCTGACATCCTTGTACATGCAATGCTGCCATCTTCTGTTTCAGTCCGTTATTACACTCTTAAATCCTGCCACTTATTCCTGCGTCTTTTGTGATCGTACAAAGTTTCAAACGACGCGTCGACTATTAAATCAGTCGTCGACGATTTTGATAGTCGACGTAATCGTGACTAGTTGACAAATCGTGGCAGCCCTATGTGCTTCAACATAATATTACTGTATTGTGTGTGTATAACCTCTTTTTAAGTTTCGTGGATATTATACATGGTTATGCTGAGGATATGTCGGCCAGTTTCCACTGGAAATGCCTTTTGGTTAAACTGTCAGCGAGGAATTTGCATTTGCACTGTTAAATTTTTATATTTATTTTAATGCACATAAAAAACAGCTGCTTGTGTAAGTGAAAATACATTGATGTTGTTTTTTTTTTGCACTAATAAAGTTGAGGAGTTGTAAAGTATTTTGTCTAGTGTCAATTATATCGTCAGTTATATCTTATCGCAAATTTTCAAATGTATATCGTGATAAATATTTTTGGTCGCCCTGCTCTATCCAACACTACTCTGCACATAATGATGGTGATTTTATTAAAAATATTTCAGATCTGGATTCATCACTCCATAAATCTGTGTCCTCTGATTTTATTCACTCATTTCTGATGAGGTTTCAGTAAATGGAACAATGGGGGCAGATCCTGTGTCAGTCTTTCTTAGAGACATGACTGCACATCTACGGTAGTTCTTTTAAGCCTGGCAGTTCTTTTGTCCTCCATTTGTCGAGTTTCATGAAAATGATTTAGAACCCATTACACATGATGCTGTGATATGATATGATATGATATGATATGATATGATATGATATGATATGCCAAGTTTACGGCTAACAGGTCTTTGGGTATCACCTTGCTGGTGGAAAACCGCTGGATTGTGCCGGTCAAACTGCACCATCTTTGGCATTTTTGTAGATTCAACTAAATAAATAGGAACAATTATGTGTTGTTGTGACAGGCTTGTAGTAACAAAGTGTCCAGTGATTCATAGATCAGTGTTAAGTAATTTAACAAAAAGAAATATTTCTCAGATACAAACAATTATTCAGTGTCCTTAGAAAAAACTTTGAAAGGCCTCCAGAAAGACTGAAGAGCACTTTTAAGCAAGCCTGGCTCCTTAGAAGCAAAATATAAAGAAATGAGGGGTGGCTCAAGACTTTTGCACAGTGTACAAATGTAAACATATTATATTAATAAGCACATGGAAAACCCTTCTTTGAAAAAGAACTATACGCATAGTTTTCTAGAACATATGATGATGGGATAAGCCTTTGGCTGATCTCAGAGTCATCACATACATATTTTTCTGCAATTCTTCAGAAAAAAAAAAAAGTACAGAAAAGCACAGAGCTAGTGAGTAGAAACTGAGGAGGCAATAAAAAGGAGTGGAAGCCTGAGGGAGAAGACGTGTGACTGCTCTGGGAGGTGGAGCAGGTCTCTCACACATGTCAGGCCATGCCAGGGAGGAGAGGGAGAGAATATATTCAATATATAAATAAGGGGCAAAAACAGATGGCAGATCGCAGGACCCTTTAAAACAGCTTACAATAGGAAACAGAGGCTTATGGCAGCTTTACGTACTTAAGAGTCATCTCTATTCCCAGCAGATGGGCTAAGCTATGGCTGTGTGAATGACCAGGGCCGAGCTACAAATGTCTGATGTAACATCTCTGTATATGATAAGGATTCTTCTCAGCTTCCTGCACAAATCAAGATTTTTTCTTTTCAAATCTGCTTCCTGGGCTTACTATGCATGCTCAGAATGGGAGCTATCCTGTAGCGTGACTGGGCAGGGCAAAGGCACTATGGCGGAAGGAATACAATAGTAGGTTTTCATTGTCTTAAATGTATACTCAGCTGATCCACAGATTGAAAAGGGTCCTTCACCCCACCCACCCACACACCAACACCCCTGTACACACTCTATCTATATTGTATATGAGGACTGAGGAACCCACATTAGAAGTGACACCAGCATTTAAAGACAGAGCCCCCAAACAGCCCTTCAGGTTTACTGGACTCACGTGGCATACAGACTCTGCGACAGCTCGGACCACAATTCATATTCCAAGTCTAGCAAAATAACAGAAGTTCACATCAATATATGCCTGTCAGACCAGCAGCAGTTTTCTGCTCTAGATTCTTTCTGATGGGTTAATGGTCAGGTGATGGGGACATTTTGTGTGTTTAAAAGGGCACAGAGGTGCTATGCTATCTTTAGTGGAGTAACAAAATACAGGGCTCTATTAGGCACATTCCTAAAGTTAGAAAAAAAGAAAGACTTAATATACAGAAAACAGTCAGTTTTAGTGTCTTACTCTTACTGGCCACTCAAAGTGCTTCAGGACCTTGGCCTAGTTGAACCCCAGGAAACTGAACCCTGAGCTTCTGATTAATCAATGGCCAGCTCTGTGGGATCAGAACACATAGGCCAGGCCTTTCCTCCCCACACACATCAGGGAGCCTTGGCACCATTGACCCAGCTGCCAACTCAACAACTGTTCATCAGTGGACCACGTTAAATTAATAATCACAGCATACTGGTGTTAGCAGTGTTGTTTCATTTATCTTTCCCTGATTGTAGTTCTCCTGGCTGACTGGTGTACTCTGTGTGTTAAAAAGGCAACACAATAGTTTGCTGCTGACATTACATCTAAGCTGTTAAATTTATGATACCAAACCCTAAATAAAGAAAGGAAACTAACCCAGAGCTGTAGATTGTGACAGCTTTATCTCTTACTGACAAACCAAATCCTTATAAACAACTTCACAAGCAAGAAAGTAGGAGTAGATTTTCCAAAAGCATGACAGCCATTCAGACACAACACTGAAGCAGCTTCATTATAGGGTGTCTTCAGTCTAACTACTGAAGACACCCTATAATGGGCAAGATGGGAACTGAAACAGCTATAAATGACTACTAGCTGCAGCTCAACACTAAAAAGGTTACAGACTTGTTGATATCAACACAAAAACATCCCTTAGAGCCTCAAATCCTGCAGCTACAACAGCCTGCGAATGGCACAGAGTTTAAATGTTACATGCCATTTGAAGGATGACCCTTAAGAGCAAAACACTTGAAGCTTGTACAAATATACAATTATGTCATCAGCGATCAGTTGCTGGTTTCTGCATTATAACTTTTCATGGACTCCAAAGACTTGTAGACAGAGCAGACCGTCAGCACCACACAAAGTCCTTTTCCTGGGATTAACCATCTGCATATGATGTCATCTGGGCTAAATCTGATCTCCATTTCCACACAGCCGAGAAACATCAGCTCTGGCCTCAGGGACTGGGTAAAGTAACAACCACCAGATTACAGCAGAATAAAATAAAATTATAGCTGAAATCACCAAAAAAGACAGTAAGTTGTTTTGGTTGCACATGTAGCATCAACTTACAATAAATTTAGATTTAAAATAATTATTTTGTATTCATTTTGAACACCAGTTATATGGTGTTAAACAATTATTTTTACAGCTGACATATTCAGCTGCAAAGACGTATCATGTCATATTCATTAAATAAAAGAGATTGCGCCTTGACCCCCGTGAACAATATCATACACTTAAAATTGACTGATGAAGCAACAGCTGCACGGATGTAATGCAATTCATAAATAAATATCTGTTGTTCAGCCACGATGACATTGCATATGTATGCCTATGTCCAGGGATCAGACCCAGCATTATGCATAAGGCTCAGAATAGATGCTGACCTTTGCTTGGCTCCCAGTAAACCATTTCAAAATATGAAACTGACAATGTGACTCATCTCATCTTAGACAGAGCAACACAAATGTCAACAGAGTGCATCTTTACTTCCAAGCCATCACACTCACTTTAGTTGTGCTAATGGATCACCGTAGGCCTCAGACAAATGGCTGAGGTGTGCTTAGATTCTCTCAATTCAAGCTAGAGGTTAGAAGGTGGTTTTAAGAAGTCAGCGGTGTTCGAGGGCAACAGCTGGCCAGTGGCCAGCTCTTCTCCTGTTTCAGCTCAAATTTAACATGTCCAGATGGAATCATCAGCTGTTTCCCAAAACCTAGTGCGGCAATCAGGAAGTGCTGGGATCAGCCAGATTTAGACATTCATTTAATCCCAAAGAATCATCTTCCTTAGAAAGATTATTTTTAAACGCAAGAGGTGAAGAAGAACATTACGGACAAGGTCAAGAAACACTTCTTTATGCACACGAGTACAGTAAAGGAGTGGTGGCCTCTGACCCGTGTACACTATTATTCCAACTGAATTACTGCCTGTGTTAAGGAGTGGCTCTGTGACAGGTGTGGCACAGCTGAATGAATTGAGAAACACAACCATGTAATGTTATTATCAAGAGTCAAGATGACCTTAGCAGGAATTAGTGTTCAATATCTATTATTATCAGGCTTTGAGGTGGTTATAAGATGCCATTTACTGCAACCATAAACTGCTTTCCCTAATTTTATATTACAGTTATGGCTTATAGCTTCTGACAATTCTGTGCGCATTTAAAACATGTCAAAGTCAGCCGCTACAGACAGAGCAGGAAAAACATATTACGCAGTGATCTACACAGTCATGGGTTGTTCCACTGACATGAACCTTAATAGGAAGTCTCCTTTGTCTTTTACGGGACCGAGTCATGGCCAAAGTTTGATACGCTGAATTGCATAGCCTTGTTTGTTTAACCCTGAAACTGTAGCCACAAGTTGTGTAAATAAAGCCTAGCTAGAATTTCAGCTGATCATTGTTTATAACATCTTAAAAACACACACACACACAGCTGATGTGTGTGTGTAACAGTGCAATGCAAAACAGAAAACAATCAGCAGTCCTTACTGTATTTTATTTACACTTATTATATTTTAATTCCCTGATATGACAAAATTTTTCAATAGATTTAAAGAGCCTGTAGTTTCATTTCAAAGCTGACAAGCTTAACTACAGTCAACATGACAAAAAAATGACTCAGTGTCCCTTTCCTAATCATTTGCCCTAGATCCCGTTAAGCCCCAGCAATACGGCAGCATATCTGAATTTCCTACATGGCATCGAGCAGCTTTAACTCTGAACTCGAGCTTTGCCCCCTTCTCTTGCAAAGCAAACTCTCAGAAATAGACCGACCTGAGGTCAGTCTGGCTCTAGGTCTTTTCAAATGACCATCATCTGATTCTGGTTTGGTTATTTTGGCTCTTGTGTACCACCTCAATTACAATCCTGTAAAGAAAGTCAAGGCAGAGCGGTGAAGCATGCATTCACGGCAGTGACCAAAAAGGAGCAAAATGTGAGAAACTGGTGATGATTGAACATTGCATGTAATTTGGCGATGGACTCTCGAGTGTAACTCCTGAAACAGCTGAATGGAAAATGTGACTAGTGCTTTGGTTTGAACCAGGATGTGGACTTAGAAGCTACAATTACACAGCACTCACTGCTCCACAGGCACACACGCCCATACACCATATTCAAACCTATTTTTTATGCTGTCACGATTTTGCAGTGTCAGTGTTTTATGTACTTCTATAAAAAACACCAACATTTAAGACACAGACATTCCTGTGCAGCTTTTATGCCTGTGACAAAATCTTGACAAACATCAAATGTGAGTCTGCATGAACGCACTGTGTTGCTGCCGGCTACCGATTCATTTGAGCAGAGCAGGGGTGGGCAACTCCAGGCCTCGAGGGCCGGTGTCCCTGCAGGTTTTAGATGTGTCCTTGAACCAACACAGCCGATTTAAATGGCTAAATTAGCTCCTGCAGTTCTCCAGAGGCCTGGTAACGAACTAATCATGTGATTCGGGTGTGTTGACCCAAGGTGAGCTCTAAACCCTGCAGGACACCGACCCGCGAGGCCTGGAATTGCCCACCCCTGCATTAGAGGATTAGCTAGCTGACTAAAGGTAGGCTTTTACATACTGTTGACATCCAAGGATCTTTTAACTCAGTCTGCCCAGCATGCACTCTAGAGAGCCAAAGCTAAAGCGTCAAGATGTCACTTGAATTCCTGACAAACATGCTGATAGAGCTTTTGCTCCTTCAAAGTTTTTCAACAACTGCCTCATGGCGAGCTGGTGTAAGCTGCTGAACTAGACCGCAACGAGAGCTGCTTATCATGATTCAGTGGGAGGCAGACAAGAGAGTTGGATCCAACCCCTCAGATTTCCATCACGACTGACCCAGCACTGTGACTGGCTTCACTCAGATACACTGCCTCACTCATATGCCTCTGCACCGGTGACTCAGCCACAGAACATAAAAGAGTCAACCGGAGACAATCATCTGTTCACCAAACATGATTTCAAACTTGAATTTGAAAAAATAAAAAAATAAAAAAATAAAAAAAGGAGTAAGGTATATAATCGACCATGCTATAGTTGGTCCTTCACAGAGCATGCTAGGCATGGTCATTTTCAAACAAACAAGTTCTTTAATAGATCAAATATTTTGTGAGACTATTTGTTGTACTACAATCTCTACATCCTGGAGTTTACCAGCACTTGTATGTAAACTACCACCCCTACTACATTCTGTAACACACAAAGAACGCATTTGTTACCCAACAAAAACAGAACATCACCTCAACAACCAGATATCAGACCGATGAATTATATGTGGTATGGTGATATTAAATATTACTCCATAAATGTGAGAAATGCACAACATTAAAGTCTGTTAAAACCACAAAATAAATAACTAAAATATTTCACAGCGAGTATCAGATAGTATTTATGCTTACAATGGTCATCCCTTGTAGTTACCAGTGTATACTGGTCCTCACTGGAAGCAAAACATTTAGTGAAATACGTAAAGTAACATTAAATGACTTTTTTGTTTCTAACAGAGTGAACATCTGCTCAGTATTATCAGTGCCTCAGCCACATACAAATAGATATGAGCTTTCGTTTGTACCTGGCTGTCTAGCAGCCTGAACATAATGCAGTCCCAACAACCATGCTGCTTCTCACTCCGTTTGTCCTTGTATAAGTTACTTAGTGGAAAGGAAGGAAGCAGTGACACTCCAAATTTGCCATCCATAAACAAAAATAAATAAATAAAGTATAATAAAACACTCTAGCGCTGATGGGGGAACTGCAGATTTACCACAGATTAAGGTTGTTTTTTGCTGCTATTTGACTCAGACTAAGCTATCTAATAAGGCTGTCTAAAACTTGCATAATGCACTCAGCTAGATCATTTCCCTAAATAACAATATGCACTCTGTCTTTTTGCACAGTGAAAAAAACAAAACAAAAAACAGCGTCTTTTAAAGCCACAATAGCTTTACGGTGTTTCTTGATAGGCATCGTGTTCAAGTGTAAAAGGCAGAGACATCAGCAAAGCACATGCACCAATCAGACATTTTGTACTTTATCCAACTTGTAGATTTGACTATAACTAGCCCTAGTTTATAAATTCATATGGTGTCTTTCTATTCCTCAAAACAAATGTTGTTTTCCCCCCCACATCTGAAATGTGTCTGTCTTTAACAAGCACCGTCTACATAAAATACTCCTCTGCATGCACGTGGCTGGCACACAATGCACAGTAGGATGCTGTGTTTACTGTGTTCATCTCCCTAGATGGCCATCCAACATCAGCCCCCTCTCACTGAGCTATAGGGAGGCATTGGCTGTACAATAAGTATCAGCACCACACTACTTATTACTCTCCTCCTGCGTTCAGGAGATATTACAGACATTTGTCATAGCTAAAGGTAGTCATGACCACAAAGAGGAGACTTCATTTATTTGATTCATTACTGCCAATACCAGTTCTGAAGGCGGAAAGTATCACAGGCCATTCCTATCTGTCGATAAACAACCAGCTACATCAAAAGGGATTAGAAATAAAAACCAAACTGAAAAGATTGTAACTCAAAAGTCTGTTCAAAGTGGACTGGTAGACATCCTAACAAAAATGTACGCAAAAACTAAGGGAAGTGGTTGAGAGGGGGTTGAAGACCTCTCGAAAAACAATTAACTACAGATGGTAAGACAGAGCGAGTGCTACATCAAGACAGCAGTATTAAAATGAAAATCTGTAAAATGCCTCATGGATAGAAAGGTTTAGACGAAAACGTTCTGATGGAGATGATGTGTCACTTTACCCTCTCAGTAAAGCCTGATGGGTGGCTAGTGTGTACAGTAAGCCACAACAGCAAGCAGACATTTAATGGTTTTGTTTCTTTAAGACTCTGGGATCTCCCCTTGGGAGTGAAGCCTGCAGTGTACTTACAGCAGCGTCTGTACAGTCCTGCCTCCAACACGTAGGCACTTGCCAGTGTGAGAAAGCACCCAGCTGAACCAAAGACTGACCTACTGTGTGTCCACAAGGCCGGCCAACAAAGACGACCTTTCAGCACTTAGCAGCTTCTCTCTGCAGTAACGTTTAAAGCAATTCTCGATCCACTGCCAGAGGATCGAGTGCACAGGCCTTTCATACCATACCAACTCAATCTCTGTCTCTGCTATTAAGTGGCAAAGCAGGGTGAAACTGACATTCACCTTTTTACTTTGATTCACAGAGGTGCCACCAAAATACCCAGCCAAACACAGCATTCAGCAAACAACAGTACCAGCCAAAGACTAACTAATCATTACATGCCATCCATCAGAGCTTAGCATTTAAAATTGGTTGTTACAACAAAGCAGATTAAAAACTACTTTCGTCAACCAGATTACATTTGTTATCCCAAGAAAATAGTTTTATTAGTTTCTTGGTAAAACAACAATCTTCACTTGACCGGGCATAAAGAAATTTATATTACACACTCTCCCTCTGTCTTTGTTTTCTCATCTACTCATTACTGTACATCAGAGTTTCTCCAAGAGATGTTGTCCAAAATGCACCATTAAATCAGGCTCTAGTCTATATTAAAGTCTATAATAGACCTGTAAGGAGTACTTAGCAAAGCAGAATAAGCAAACTTTAATCTTTTTTTCATACCATTCAAATGCAAAAAAATTTCTACTTTTTTTTTAAACACATATTTAGTAACATTTGTGTTACTAAGTCAGAGGCTCAGTAAACAAGCAGCATGAGAACATCTGATATGTTTCATGTGACATTTACAGTGGGGCAAAAAAGTATTTAGTCAGCCACCGATTGTGCAAGTTCCCCCACTTAAAATGATGACAGAGGTCAGTAATTTGCACCAGAGGTACACTTCAACTGTGAGAGACAGAATGTGAAAAAAAAAATCCATGAATCCACATGGTAGGATTTGTAAAGAATTTATTCGTAAATCAGGGTGGAAAATAAGTATTTGGTCACCTCAAACAAGGAAAATCTCTGGCTCTCACAGACCTGTAACGTCTTCTGTAAGAAGCTTTTCTGTCCCCCACTCGTTACCTGTATGAATGGCACCTGTTTGAACTCATCATCTGTATAAAAGACACCTGTCCACAGCCTCAAACAGTCAGACTCCAAACTCCGCCATGGCCAAGACCAAAGAGCTTTTGAAGGACACCAGGAAAAGTATTGTAGACCTGCACCAGACTGGGAAGAGTGAATCTACAATAGGCAAGCAGCTTGGTGTGAAAAAATCAACTGTGGGAGCAATCATCAGAAAATGGAAGACATACAAGACCACTGATAATCTCCCTCGATCTGGGGCTCCACGCAAGATCTCATCCCGTGGGGTCAAAATGATCATGAGAACGGTGAGCAAAGATCCCAGAACCACACGGGGGGACCTGGTGAATGACCTGCAGAGAGCTGGGACCAAAGTAACAAAGGTCACCATCAGTAACACACTACAACGGCAGGGAATCAAATCCCGCAGTGCCAGACGTGTTCCGCTGCTGAAGCCAGTGCATGTCCAGGCCCGTCTGAAGTTTGCCAGAGAGCACATGGATGATACAGCAGAGGATTGGGAGAATGTCATGTGGTCAGATGAAACCAAAGTAGAACTTTTTGGTATAAACTCAACTCGTCGTGTTTGGAGGAAGAAGAATACTGAGTTGCATCCCAAGAACACCATACCTACTGTGAAGCATGGGGGTGGAAACATCATGCTATGGGGCTGTTTTTCTGCCAAGGGGACAGGACGACTGATCCGTGTTAAGGACAGAATGAATGGGGCCATGTATCGTGAGATTTTGAGCCAAAACCTCCTTCCATCAGTGAGAACTTTGAAGATGAAACGAGGCTGGGTCTTCCAACATGACAATGATCCAAAACACACCGCCCGGGCAACAAAGGAGTGGCTCCGTAAGAAGCATTTGAAAGTCCTGGAGTGGCCTAGCCAGTCTCCAGACCTCAACCCCATAGAAAATCTGTGGCGGGAGTTGAAAGTCCGTGTTGCTCGGCGACAGCCCCAAAACATCACTGCTCTCGAGAAGATCTGCATGGAGGAATGGGCCAAAATACCAGCTACTGTGTGTGCAAACCTGGTAAAGACCTATAGTAAACGTTTGACCTCTGTTATTGCCAACAAAGGTTATGTTACAAAGTATTGAGTTGTATTTTTGTTATTGACCAAATACTTATTTTCCACCCTGATTTACGAATAAATTCTTTACAAATCCTACCATGTGGATTCATGGATTTTTTTTTCACATTCTGTCTCTCACAGTTGAAGTGTACCTCTGGTGCAAATTACTGACCTCTGTCATCATTTTAGGTGGGGGAACTTGCACAATCGGTGGCTGACTAAATACTTTTTTGCCCCACTGTATATACTAAACAATTAGTGAACTGTTTGAGAACTGATTGACAGATTGATACATGTAACAAACAGCATATTTTCTGATTTTGTCATTTTTACAGTGATCAATGAAATCTGTGATAAAACGACAATATTCAACTCATGTCTAACTTATGTTCATAGATAACAGGACTGTTATTTGTTTTAGTCTGTCAGGAAATGCTCAGCAACAGCCTCTGACAAATCAGATACCCTACTTGACAGGCAGTGACACTCACGGGGTTACCCCGGAGAGCTGTGAGATCAGGGACAGACAGAAACAAGTGGACGGGGAACTATCTGCAGTCTGGGTGAAGGGAGAAGCCTTCTTCATGTCAACGCCAGTAATGCCCAGAGCTGTGCCAGCTGTTAAGTGTCCTGACCCATCCTGGCTCTACTATTAGGGTATTCCCATCTCTGGGAATGAACCTAATATGCCACGAAACAGCAGTGTGTGTGTGCGTTTTATTTTTTTTTATTTTTTTTTTATGTATTCACTGAATTTTCTTTCCCGTGTCTGTCCTTTCTTCTATACCCATACGTACACAACCTGCCAACAAACTCACCCAAAGCTACACATGTGCAAACACAAAACATCAACTGTAATTTTACTGTTACATGTTGCTGTTTTTCTGTGTCTTTCTAAAATATCAGATAAATAAAAGCCCAGTAATAACACTGATGCTGAAAATGTACGCCTACAAAAGATAACGATAGTGAACCTGAAAGGAAGCAACAGAAGTCGTAATTTTAACTCTAAAAACAACATGAAAATACACATCAACAACAAAACAAAAAAAGTCCTTAATAACCCCGAGTCTACAGAGTCAAGTCGGGTCTGATGAGCCCTTTGGCAGACTTCACCCTGTTGTTATTTTACAGTCGGAGATGTTGGGTCCAGTAGCCACGAGATCCACATAGTGGTGTTACAGCCCTAATGCCAGATCCAGATATAGCTGGACACCATGGGGATAAAAATACCCAAACAGATGGGAGGGTTCACAGGCAGAGGGGGAGAGGCACCAAGCACAATTAAAGACTTCAGACAAGAGGAGGACTGCAATTACAGCTGTTTGCTAACCTCTGCCTTCTAGTGGTTAGCACAACCTTTAGTTAATACCTATTCAGCGATAACGACCTCCCTCAGAGACAGAAACGTTAACGTTAATCATATATAAATCATATGCCTAGCCCCAACAGTATTAACACCTACTTAGAATGGGAGTTAGACCTCTTCTTCTAGACTGACCAAATTTCAGGGGAAAAACAGATTTCAAACATCAAAGTGGTACAAGTGGCAACAAATTTATGGTGAAGAGAAAAGTTGAAGTGCTGAGGAAATGGCTGAGCTGTCACAGGCTGCCCCAGAATCAAGCAATCAGAAAACAAACAGGCCTTGACATTTCATGTGGTTTTCACAGTCTGTTTGAAAGCTACTAAACCAGTGCCGCTGGGGGAAAAAAAAAACACCGCTCATGCTGACACAAAGCAAGTACACTACTGACTGAGCTTAAGGCCTGTGTGGGATTATTTAATAAGGGCCTACAAATGAATTAACATTATTCTAATGACAAAGAAATTGGTGAAAGGGAAGGAAGTGTAAAAATGATCTTTACAAGAATTGCTACTGTGCATGAAGTGACAAAGGTTACTAAAGAAACAAACAAACACTGGAATGCACTTAAGAAAAATGTTCTTTCAGTCGCAGTTTCTTCACCTCATCCAGAGGACAGCTGACTCAAAAGCATACAAGAGCAGGTCGTGGGAAAAGGGCCCCGTCTGATTGTTCTTATTTACTTCCTGTGTATCTCACTCTCAAACAGTCAAGTGCACAATGAAACTGGGCTGTAATTAAGATAATAACTTTTCACAATAGAGATTTATCAGAATAAGTTATTTGAGGACACCTGGAACAGTAGGTTTTTGTTTTCAATTTCAAGAGATAGTTCAAGAGATACTTACCAACTTAATGGCCACATATTCGTTAGTATAGAGATTTTTTCCCAGCCGCAGTTCTCCAAAGTTTCCACAGCCAATTTTTTTACCCACGCGGAAGTTTGGACCAACCATAAGAACTCCAGAATTGCTCCCTGTACTCCTGCCCCCATGTCCAGGCCTGCTGCTTGTTGTCTTAGACATCTTTTTCCCTTCCTCTGTCTCTCCCTTGCCCCCTCTCTTGTCAAAATCCATAAGCTTGTGATACCCTGGCCTCTCCACGGTTATTTTCCAGCCATGCAAACCATAGAAACTCCAATGACAATGGAGACTGTTTTAGGGAGGGGGGGGGGGGGGGAGGGAGACACCTCACAGGACAGAGGAAAGGTGTTGCTGTTAAAATGCGAAGCGGTTCAGAAGACACTTAAATGAGCCAAAACTGCAGCCGAATGGACCCGTGTGTCTATTGGACAGCTTTTTCCCTTTTTCTTCGTTTACCAGAGGGGCTTCTTTGTTGTGCGTTTCTCCACTCCAGTCTCAGAGCATCATGTCCCCGCCTGACAAATAGGCAGGTGATGTTAGGATGTGTCCAAAGACACACATGCAACACTAGTCATAAAAAAGCACTCGGAAACGCAACTACTGCATCCACAAGGCCACTTGGGAACATCTCCTGGAGTGCCTCATTCCTTCTGGTCAGCCTTCAGTGACACTTTGGACGCTCTCCATGATGCAGGGCCACAGCTTAGCGGGCAACCCGGAATTACACTGACAGCAGGAACGAACAGTCTGGGGTGATGTTGGTTTGTTATCTGAAAAAGAAAAACATGGCCAGAAATCAGTCCATAGGTTGTGATGTATTTTGGTATTGTCTCGACTAAGAGCCCAGGCCATCATTTACACACAACCCAATCATTACTCACGCTTACAACTGAAATTAGCTTGTTTGGAGATGGACAATTTGGACTGTAATTGCAGAAATAAAAGCTCTGCAATGGCAGGTACCTGCCATAACTTTACAAACCATCTACAAAACAATTAAAAATGGTAAAAATGCTGGTAAATTTAGCAAATTAATCACAACTTGTTCCAGCAACACTTGGGCCTTTATGAAATTAACATTTTCGACAGGGAAAAAAACAAACAAATTCAAGCCTTTTGCATGAGTATCACATTATATCTACAGTGGCTGTTCCTTACTACGGCTGAAATGAGATCTTTATGCAGACTGACGCAAAGCAAATTCAATAAAGGAATCAATACGAGGAGAACTGTTGACCTCAGACATGAGAAATTACAGATAAAATATTCTAAAAGAAACCATGTAACAATGTGCTGTGTGTTTATAATGAAGACCAACATAGCTAATACTGCTAAATAACCATCTTGTTGTCGTCTTTCACAACCACACGCAGGAGTCTCTGCACAGAGCCACTCCGTCATGTCCATGATCTAAGATGTTGCTGAAGAGAGCAGGTAATGCAGGCGCTAGCTTGGGGCAGCTACTCTTTCCTATGGAAAGGCACTTACACAGATCAATGACTGCTGTAATGCTTCATCTAATCACAACATTTGCATCACTGGACAACATTATTGGAAAGATTCAGAAACAGTCTAGTCCACAGCTAGCTCAGCCGTGTCTGACCATCACAAGATAAAAAACACAGTATCATCAGCTAGAAGTTTGCTAGGGATGAGCAAGTAATTTTTTGTGTTTAAATACGTCTTTACTACAACGACACATTTGTCAAAGTGACTCTGGCCAATGCAGAATTCATTCCAAAGACTACAATGAGAAAAACAAAGCACTATATTATATATATATACCTAGGTTGCTTTGCATATGGTGACACTTACTACAGGAATTGTGGCGAAACTAACCTTGCCGGTCACGAGATAAGATGAACACTATGTGACGGAGTAAAACTTATCAGCTTGTGCATGCCAAAAGATGACAGCAGCTCCTGGAATGGTAGAGTGCATTATGCGAGGCACTTCATTTTTCAAGCTGCCGGAGGCCAATACACTATCAACACATTTAAAAATAACAACATGATGTAAGGACATTGGGCAAGTATGGGAATATTTCTGAAAAACACCAATGACCTCAGTATCTTGCTGTCTTGGTTAACTTTCCGTAGGCTGCCCATGTTTTCAGTCTGTCCCATTTAAGGAAGTGGTGCATTGTTTTTCCCATGACAGCTATTTGACATAACTATAGAGTTGTTAAAAACATGCAAAGCGAACAGCGACATATTTCACGTATCGAGAAGGTATTTGGAAGCACAAAGACAGTCCATTTATGAATGATCCCCCTCCAAAAGAAACCTCCCTAAGCCAGATAATGTCCCTAAGGCCAGTTTCATAAAGCTAACTAGCAATAACACTAGCAGGACCGTTTCAAACCGTGTAAATACGAACACAAACACCCACAGAAAATACCCCAAAATGCAAATGAGCAGCGGTAACCAAACCGGAATGGCAAATTTTCCCTCGTCACTTACCTTCCTTTTTTAGCTTAGGTTAATGATAGCTAGTTGCTAAGTTGCTACTGTCTTAACAGCTGTCATTTAGCGTTAGTTTCGGACAACCCAAAGACTCGCTTTCTATACTTGTTAGCCGATTTGTTTCCCCATAAAGAACGATAGATGGAAAACGCCGTTTTAAAAAAGTGAATACCGTCGGTATGAGCTTTAAGAAAGGCTCTGTAACATTACACTTGCTGGCTCGGCGGGCAAGGCCAGATACTCTAAAGCTATCGTAGCGCTGGCTAGGAAGCCCGAGTTAGCTTGACATCCTTCAGTCGTAGCTAGCTTGACTATTTAATTAAGAATTAACGGTAAGTGAATGTAAACATTTAATTTCAAGTTGTAGTTAAGCCAACATGTCACACAGTTGAATTAAGGTAACCTAGCTCGTACCTGCCAAAAACACCGATCCTCTTGGCCCAACGTCTGCTTTAAAAAAAAAAAAAAAAAAACCCAGCCGACGATGTAACGCTAGCCAATTTGTTAACAACACAGTATCACAACAACACGGGCTACCTGTTAGCAAACACATTCAAATTAAATAAGTCGAAGCCTTACAGAGAATCAAATATTCATTGACTGACATTTCCTGAGCTACATATACGTGGCTAGTTAGTAAATGCTTAATAACCGAAAAATAACGTCCCAAGCGAGGCTGTTACAAATATTATCGACTGAAAAAAATACTATAATATAACTATATATATCTTTGAGTCACCTCATAATGTCGCTTTTATGTTAGTTCAGATAACAGCTACAGCCATTACCCGGACCACTGCCGGGCAACTCCTTAATCCTAAACAAGCGAATGCACACCAACGGCAGCCCGGGATCTCTTACCGCTTAGCTCTCAAGCTAGTCATTTAGCAAGCTAGCACGCCAGGCACGTTAATAAACTGCGTTGCGGCTTTTTGAAAAACAGCCGCTGGGAATGAAGCCCTGTCACGGAAGAATGGTTACCTTTAAATGTTAGCTATCGAAACGCAGTCGAAGTCATGGTTCTGCGTTCGTCGCTATCTTCCTCGTCTGGTGCCTCTTATCCTCAAGTTGCTATGATTTCACTGTTGTCTCTTTAAGCCTCCCTTAACTGCACAGCGTCACCCGGGCTCACGCCACACGGCGCTACGCTGGAAAACCGGCGCAACCGCTTTGGTGAATAACCAGAAACATCAGGCGATCGTAGCTCCCCGACTACGTGCTCCAGACCAGACCGGTTGCTTTTGATTGACACATGTGCACCACCGGTAAAACTGAAACTAACATGCTGCAAGTGTAGAGCTGCTCAGCCCGGCGAACATCTACTACTACCGTCCTTTTAAAACGTACTAGTACTGATACTACACTGTAATTTACAGTGTAGTACTAACCCTTTTACAGTCTGTAAAAGGGTTAGTACTACACTGTAAATTACAGTGTAGTACTAACCCTTTTACAGTCTGTAAAAATACTCCTTTACAGATAAACAGGGAGCATATAGTTGAAGCATACATTAGGTTGTAAAAGTCCTTCAAGCTTTTCAGTCCGTTGTGACTGAGGCAATAACGCAATGGTAATAATAATAATGATAATTGGTACTAATTATTGTTATTAATAATTAATTCATGTCAAACATCACTTAGATTTTAAAATATTTTAATGAAAAAAAGACAAATATACAATTTTACTAACTGTATGTACAATTTACAACAGTTTACAATAATTACAACATATTTCCTGAATTATGGGATAATTTACATGTAAGTGACTGAAACTGTCTAGTAAAGGTAGTGGAGTGAAAAGTGCTGAAAATCTTGGATCAGAAGTTAAAAGTTACATAAAATCCTCACAGTACGAATACCTCAAAGTGAGCTGGTATTTGTACTTGCTTCTTTTTTTCTTTTCTTTTTTAAATACCACTGGAAATATCAGAGTTTTAACTTCCTTTCCAAAATGTCTGAGTAGGTTCTCAGTCACCCAGGCCATTGTAGTCTAAGGTGCTTGGAAAGAAAAGCGACTGGACTTCTTTAAGTTTCCTGAAGACGTTTCACTTCTCAGCTGTGAATCTTCTTTAGTTCAGAAAGAGCTTAAAGAAGTCCAGTTGCTTTTCTTTCCAAGCTGCTCACACTTCATTTCCAACAGTTCCACTGTTTTCCTGGCTATGGTCTATACCATAATCCTCTCTTGAAAGAGAACTCTGAGTCTAAAATAAATAATAGAAAGAGCAGGTGCCAGTGATTTTATTTAACATTTCTATGCTTCAGTGCTCAGTTACAAAATGACTTTTCCCAAATGCTTTTGCTATGTTTTTTAATTGTCTACCCCTAATCCTAGTACTTAGCAGTGTAACAAGCTATATAGCGCTGAGCAGATTAGGAAAAATGAACTGTGAAAGTACAGAGTGTTACATCCGTTTATGCAGACAGGTGAAACTCACAGAATATAAACATATACTTTCAGCAGGTTTCAGGTTTGTCTCTCACAGGACTGCTTCAGGGGTCCACATCACTTACAGCCCCAGATGCGGATGTTGCACTGCTTTACTAGAGCAAGGAGTCTGAAGGGAGACGCTACAGTTTTTTGTAAGTGACAATGTAGGAATCCCGAGGGTGGAGCTGTGCTGCTGCATGACGGGCCAGAACACCGGAGGGAAGGCGAGCTCAGTGGACAGCACTCCTACAACTGGCTGGTGAGGTGTGTGACTATAACACTCTCCTGCCATGAAGGGGAAAAGCGGAGGAGAGGGAAGTCGTAGGGGGCACTGTGAGGTGTCAGA
The DNA here is from genome assembly GCF_041146795.1 of Maylandia zebra. NCBI lineage: Eukaryota > Metazoa > Chordata > Actinopteri > Cichliformes > Cichlidae > Maylandia > Maylandia zebra. The sequence continues at coordinate 38,940,195 of NC_135183.1, read as the reverse complement.
GTCTAAATCCCTGCTTTTGGTCACATCAGGAGGAGGAGGCGCTGATGGGATGCTCCTGTCACCGCATGATAAGGTGATGTCCTGTTTGTCTCTAGCCTTGATGTCCTCGTGTCCTGCTTTGCTGTGATGTGGAGCTTCCTCCAGACTCTGGTCTCTGGACAGAGGGGAGCATCGTTGACCTTTACGAAACTTTGCCCTCCTGTTCTTGAACCACACCTGGATGAGGAAGACAGGACGACCGATGCGCCACAAATAAGTGAGGTGTTTTAACACTATTAAAGCTTAATGCAGTGACCCTCAAAGTTAAACATGCATTTTTATTTTAAGATTATACTTGAGGTGTGCTCTCACCTGAATGCGAGCCTCGGGCAGGTTTATACAAACAGCCAGCCTCTCTCTCATGCCAACATCTGGGTACTGCGTCTGCTGGAAGGCTTTCTCCAGAGCCTGCAGCTGCGACACTGTGAATGCAGTGCGGCTGCGGCGCTGCTTCTGCTGGTTGCCATAGCGAGCCTCGAGGATGAGCTCTGGCAGGAAGAAAATGGGAGCAGCACATCACTTCAGGCACGTTTTCAGCAACTTACAGAGGATCAACAAAAATGTCAACAATATCAAAAGGACAACAACAGTCACTTAAACCAGGAATAATTCTTAAGCACCATGTTTAAATGGGTCACTATGAGTTTGGGATGGAATTCACTGTGTTTTCTGTACTGGACAAACATATCTTTTTCTCACACTGTACAAATATTTAAACAAATAGCACTATAAAATATACTTATATTGATGTTTGTGTAAATATTACATTATAAAGATTACATTATAATCATGCAGCAACGAGACTGCTTCCCTGAGGCTCAATATCGGTCATAATTTGTGTTATTAATCTGAAAGTAACTGTAGTTATTGATATATGCTGTGCTGTAAAAGATTAATGTACATTGTGAGAAAAAGAAAAAAGTAATCCCACCGTGGTGACTGACCCACCTGCCAGCCTCTCCGCCACAGTGAGTGTGTGCACTGTGGGACCTGCTGCAGAGTATGCGTGGTATTGCTCCGCCATCTGGTGGCGCAGGTCCACCAGCATGGAGTTAACTCCGTGGAAGGGGTACACGCCGCCGCTGGACGTCCCGCAGAAATTCAAGGAGTTCATGCTGAACCTGAAGAAACAGAGAGACTTCATTACCTTCAAGATTGTGCGTTTTTTCCCTTTACTGTGGTATCGATACAATAACTGCCCACCGAAGCGAAGTTAAGATTAATCGAAAATCCAGAGTTTAAGTCTCCACATCACCGCCAGCTCCTCTCCAAACGAATTAACTACTAATTAAATGGGAACACGGTGACACTTGTCTTATTATAAATTAATAAAAGACCATATTATTTTTTTATTGTAATAAAATCTGAGCGAGAATGAGCATAAACTCTATTGATATAAACTCCACTGATTTCTCTGAAATGACGTCATTATTTACGCTGGTGTAACAGAATCTGAAGTTCTGTGCGTAAACGGGTCAAAGTAGATAAAACGGTATAATTGCCTCTTTCGATAATAGTGATATCAGTGTGAACGGATCTAGGATCACGTCTGCACTCGTGGGTTATCACTTCTGCTTCTGCTTTAGAGCTATTTCTGTTTTGACTGCCGTTTAACTCGCAGTTTAGAGCTCAAAAGTCTTAGTTCGTAAATTCAGTGATATCATCACGCAGCCAGGAAGCTAAACTAGAATAGTAAGTTGCTATCCGGGTTAAGACGTTACTCAAATCTCCTCCTTTCTTTTATTTAAGTTTTAAAAGTGTGCGTGTTTTTACCTGATACTCGAATCCAAAGCAGAACCGTGAGATCCAGCTCCAAGTGCGTCTTTACGCATGCACACAGGTCGGCCAGTAAACGGTAGTCCAGGTTTTTTTAGTCCAATTTGGGCCTTATATCCTCGCAGAGCAGCGCTCTTTGTCGTGGCATGGGCTTAATTCTCCCAAACCATTCTCACCCACGGCTATTTAAGAAGCGTTTACCCAGGCTCCCCTCAGCCATTAGCCAATAGAAAGAAAGGTATTAGCCGGGATTAGGTGGGATGAGGGGAGAGAGGGGGGATGCGAGGAGCTCAAGTTTTTGAAACTATTGAACTTGAGAGATTTATGCCAAGGATCTCCCTATAAGAGCGCGTTTCATTCCCTCCCTTTAAAACAATTAAAACAATGTGGTCGGCTAATCTCCGAGGCAGGGCAGATTAAAATAACAGCCTTTGATTGTCCTCTCCTTCTCGGTCCCTCTTTCTCCCATACCGCTGGTTTTGACAGTCTCCCCCTCGGAGGGGGTTTTCTCTAAGGGTTTGTTTTGCTAACAGGGACCATATTTTGCCTATGAACTGTCACAATGTGAAGTTAATCTGAACCCTACTCTGCGAGAACAATTTATAAGCTCCAGCTGAGCTAAATTAGAAGTCCTCTCAGGGACACAAGACCAAATCAAGGACTGCATCAAATCACCAGAAAGAATAAAGTCCTCCAGCACCAAATGACCAGTGTGGAGCCAGAATACTTTCATCGCCATCACTTCTGGTGCACTTTTTTAAAACCATGTCTAGTTTAACAGCAAACACTTTGAAGTATTTCCACTTTTGTTTTCAGCTCATGGTGTCACGTTTGGACTCTCAAGGCTTAGAAAGAAGACACGCTGATGCTCATTTCTGCAAAGAACTCATAAAACAAAATTTCTGAGACTTCAGTTCTGGCAAAGCTCCAAAAACACTGGATGCCCTCATGTCCCAGAATGCATCTCTTTGGTGTCTTCATCACACTTTATCTGCATCCCTGTTCTTTCACCTCCAGCTTATAATCAGGTTTTCTGTCACAAGTTTGTCATTTCAAACCAAACTGGACAGTTTTATAATGAGACAACACCTCATTAGGAAACTTCACAACAGCATATCAGAGCCCAGATTCTTGGGATGAATGCTGACCTAACAATTTAGTACGGGAGAAGACGTTTCAGAACTGTTTGTGTCAGTGTAAAAAAAAATCCAGGTTTCTCCGTATACTCATACTCCAATGACCAAGAAAAAGAAAAAGGAAGATATTTCTTTTGTTTTAAAGCCCAAAATGCAAAATTCATTTCTACAAAACAAACTACAGTCTTTATTCTTGGATTGAAAACAACGTTAACAATGAGTAAAACGAGGAAACCTCATCAGACGAGATCTTCTTCCAGGTTAAACAGAGATTTAACGGTGCTGAAAGAGTTAATAGAGTTTATCCCTTAAACCTATTCCACAGTAAAGTGGACAGATACAGTGAGGCTAATAAGTCTGTGTTTTCAGCAATGACTGTGTGGATACTTGATGCTTGATGCAGTCTGAAGAGTGTGTCCTGCACCGCAGACTGTTCATTTAGAAATGAAGCAAAGACCTGCATCAAACATGTTTTGATGGCAAAACAAGTCCAAAAATCGATTGTAGGTAAGAAAATTGCTCACATTTGTGTTGATACTCAACAATAAAACACCTGAGCTGCCCCCCTGCTGGTCCCATGCCGTGTACTTGAGGGTTGACCACGGTTCACTTCACTTGTTTCCCATTCAAACACAATCAACTGCTTAGACTTCCAAAATATGTGAAAATGTTTGTGCTCCTCTCTTCCCTGTGTTTTTCCCTCTTCTCCTTTCACTGTTCTTGGCTGTCAGGCTATATTAGTGTCCGATAGAAATAAGTCATTTAGAAGAGGCTCTGTCAGCCAGCCCCTCAGCCCCACTAAAAGCTCCAGGATTAGGTCCCGGAGGCCTTTGTCTCCACAGCCCGCAGGATTAGGGGAGATTTACTGCGAGGAGAGAAAAAAAGTAGTTATTTCATGGCACTTTCATGATGAAACCTGGCCAAAGCTGTGTTGGCTGGGGGGATTAGAGGCACACAAAGAGTGTGCTTGTGTGTGACCCTCCCCATCCCAGAGCAGCCACCACCGACTCACTCACGAGCCCCCCTCGCTTGCCCACCCACCCCCACTCCGGTTCATTTCCCCCTTCTGCGGGCCGGCAGGGCTCGTCCGGGTTCACCACCTACCCATCGACACAAGCGAGGCGCTTCATTTAGCGTCTTTAAACTCTCAACACCCAGTGACCTTTAACCGACGCTGTCGCCGTATTTCATCTGTGTTTATGTGAATGCTGTCTGAGAGAGGGTACCGTCCCATCACCGAGGTAAAAACTGCTTTTGCCTCGAGGACCGGAGTGCAGAGGTAAATGAGAAGTTAGTGGATTTCAGCCCCTCCTGTAGAGTTTAAGACCACTTAAGAGGAGTTATCCTGCTCTTAGAGGATCCACTTACACATGCGTGGATTACGGCGAATAGAAGACAAAAGGCCGAGTCACGGCACTGACAACAGCCTCACCGCCGAGCAGGTGTTATGCAGGTTTAATAACTGTTGTCACATAGCAGAGGGAATTACAGGGACCTTGCTGCTCTGCTCCCAATAAGAAAATGATGGTGTGAACGGTTTACAGTTTCCATCCTGCTCGGTGTCACCAAACATGACATTAGTGCTCGTACATACTTCACACGCTGCTTCAAACACACAGCAGGCTGTGTGTGTTAGTCAGGGGATAAGTCAATTCAGACAAAGCTAATAAGTCAGCCTTTACTAGGAGGTGTTAATGGTAGCGGTTAATATTCGCTTTAGAAATCATTAACAGGAACAACTTTTTGGGTGTGGAGAAAATGACATAATCCATGGTTTAAAGCCAAGAATGTTCAAAGAGAAAAACTTTTGAATATAACTTATTAAACCAGCCAGTGCTCCCCTTAAAGTTCAAAATGTGGGTCCTTCACCAGTGAGAGTGCAGTCTCATCAGGACTGGTCCTCCAAACCAGCTGTGAGGTCCCAAATCCTGTTTTTAACTTGTGCATCTCAAATCAAATCAAATCAAATCACTTTTATTGTCACATCACATGTGCAGGTACATCTTAGTTGAGTTTAGGGGGGAAACCTGTGAGCCTCCCACCGACAAACTGTCAAATATTTTGCAGAAAAAAACAAAACTAGAGTAAACGATCTCGGCTTTTGATCGATTTCAGGCGTGCGCTCGCCTCCTGTTTGTTTTGGTTTTGGAGCCGTGCTTTTCGTCATCTTCTGCTTCTTTTTATTTGGTCAGTAAGATGTTAATGCCTCCTGTTTAACAGATGTTTTATATAGTGGCCCAGTCTTTCTTTAATTGCTTATCAATAGTACTAATTTGTATTGACAAGGGCCTGTCAGGACGGGACCTTTGTAGTTGTCAGTTATCTTAAAGGACGGCCCCCTCGGACACCGAATGGATCGATTGGCGCGCAAAATACAATTGGGAGGCCTTTTGAAGGGGGGGTAAGAGTCCGGGAGCATGTGTGCAGAAGAAGGGAGAGCAGAGGATCTAAAGACTTCTGCACAACACTCGGGGGAATCGATAGGGCCCGCTGGCCTTTGACCTGAGGGGGGACTGGGAGAGCGGCGGCGGCGGGTCGGTCGGTCCTCTTAAGTCCCTGTGAGTGCCAGGATCACGCTGAGGCCTGACACTGACTATGACACTCGGGGCTTAGAGTGACATTGACCTGGCTGCAAACACACACGAAAAGCTCAAATATACACACTGCGGCTCAGAAAAGGCAGTGAGGAGATGAGTTATGACAGCTACAAGCAAACGTTCACACACACTAAGAAATCCAGCAGACCTGAATAACTTCTGCTTTACAACAATTAAAGTGCAATTCGAGTCCCGTTATCTTACTGTGATGTCCTCTGCAGCCCCTGGGAGCACGGTAATAAGCAGCCACACCAGCTGATCAATAAGGGGCTCAGTAAAGATCAGTCTCCTAATTGGAGCTATAGATTAAAGACAGGCAGGGAGGGACGGGCAGCTGTGTGTGTCCCCGGGGTCAAGGGCACCCGCAGCATGCTACACAGGGGAGCAGGGGTGAAGTCAGACCAACAGAGGGGAAACTCAGTGGGTCTTAAACCCAGTGACAATAAAATCTGTGTAAATAGTGATTTTGCTGCACTTTTAAAGGAGTTTGAAGCCCGTACGCACCAATGAGGAGCGAATACTTTACACAGGCAACCGCTGCTAAAGAAGTCCAGAGAGTGAGTGACCTGATGGAGGAAAAGGGGGAGCAGCGTGCTTGTGTAGACCATTTATGAAGTTTTAATGTAGTCTAGGACAGGGATGTCAAACAGAAGGCTTGTGGGCCCGAAGTGGCCCAGTAAAGACTCCAATCCGGCCTCCTCGAAGGCTTTGAGAAATACGAAGGAAGGCATAGATTTGGAATTTTTAACTGTATTTTTTTATAGGTTTTACAGCTGCTGTTGTAATAAATATGATACCAAAGTAGTTAAGTGTAAAAGCCAGGTATTTGAACTATTTACAATTGAACCTTTTTTGGTGGTTCCACAGTAAAAGCAAAAAATTTAATAAATGAAAAATCAGCATATAATAATAATAATAGATTGGATTTATATAGCGCTTTTCTAAGCACCCAAAGCGCTTTACAATGCCACTATTCATTCACTCTCACATTCACACACTGGTGGAGGCAGCTACATATTAATAAAAACCTTGTGTTTTATAAATACAAGGCAGCCTCAGCAATGAAAAACCCAGATGTGCTGTTGAAATTGAACTTTTGTTCTTGTATTAAGGCATCTCAGGATTCGATGCTTAGTTAAAGGCCTTGCACTGGTCTGGTCCATGATGTGAAAAGATTTTGACATCCCTGCTCCAAAGTCTCCATTTGTGCGCATGTTTTCTCGTTCCTCTTTTTCCCCGAGGTCAGTCTTTTCCATTTAACCATCCACCCTCCTTTTTTCCTCTGTGTTGCCAGTATGTTTGGGATCTTTCTCACTAATATTTTTGAAGTTCTGATTTGTGCATCTAACCAAACGAGACATCCGAGTGTGTCAGTTTTTGTACATCGATGATGAAAGTGATCGCTATTTACAGCCTACGAGCACTTGGCTCCAGGTTGCACCATGGAAGCAAAGGTCCACGAGCAAAGCTGTAGCAGCTCAATCATTTATTGTTAACGACTTATCGATTACAGACTCGATAAACTCCAACGTCAGTTTTAAGTCCATGCACGATGTGGGCAGTAAAGTGTTCCTTTGCTCCTCTCAGAGATAATGCAGCCCTCCGTCTCTCAGCATGTGGTCACTTTTGGGGTCCCGGCCTGCAGCTTCCCCCTCCTCCCACCACCACCACCAGTCAAAGGTGATCACGGGGGACAGAGAAAGAGAGGCACTGATCGAATTTGATAATGAAGACGACCCCTCTAAGCTGCTTTGCTCCACATGTTCGAAATCTCTGGAACACTCAATAAACACTAGGAAGGCCCCTCCCTGTCACTGGAACATTGTGTAGGTATTGATCCCTGCTAACTGGCTCTTTTAATACCTGGGGTCCGTGGCCCGGCCTGGGGAAATGCATACTGACATGTGACGGGAGGAGCTTAATAGGCAAACACACTGAAGAAAGGATGGGCCTCACAGTTTAGCATTTCTCTCTTATCTTTTTTTTTTTTTTTTACGATTTACACATCTGCTGGAGAGAGGAGAGTTTAAACCGGCTGCACCTGCTGTTTTAAAGGGACATATAGCCTGCAAGAGGCCCGGGCCTGTCCCGAGAAAAAGCTGTCACACTGTCACAAAGCATTTGTGCAGCTGCGGTGGAAGAAGTCCTCTGATCTGAACAACGGCAGAGACCCACGACAAGTTAAAAGTCCAGAGCGGCAAGAATTCAGCAAGAATCTGCAAAATCTAAAGTTCGAGCACTTGCTGTGCACACAAACAGCACCTGTGTGACGGATCCAAGTGGAAGTGGCCCCTCGCTGTTTGAACTCATTTTAACAACTTTGCTGCAAACTTTAAGCAGGAAACTTTCCTTTTTCCTGGGGTGATCGTGGCTCAAGAGTTGGGAGTTCGCCTCGTAATTGGAAGGTTTGCGGTTCGAGCCCCGGCTCGGACAGTCTCGGTCGTTGTGTCCTTGGGCAAGACACTTCACCTGTTGCCTACTGGTGGTGGTCAGAGGGCCCAATGGTGCCAGTGTCCGGCAGCCTCGCCTCTGTCAGTGCGCCCCAGGGTGGCTGTGGCTACAATGTAGCTGCCATCACCAGTGGGTGGATGACTGGTTGTGTAAAGTGCTTTGGGGTCCTTAGGGACAAGTAAAGCAATATTTACATTTACCATTGTTTTTAAGTTCTTTTCAGCAGCTCGAGAGATCATGGAAATGATTTCTTTCTTCCCTGTCTGTCGAAATGTCGAGCTCAGTTTGTTAAATCAAGCTTAAAATGAGACATTGCTCGAGAAAACGCACAATAATGAAAACATCCTGTATCACACTTTAAAGTCCCCTTTATGGAAAAAATACAGGATTGAGAATATTATGTGTTGGAAGTTTAAGCTTTGCTGCACTGAAAGGTGTGTGTGTGTTCAGTTTAACACTAAATAGTGATGTCACAAGTGGTTCAACCGGATACTTAAACCAGTGCGACACGTGAGGCCTGAGAATAGATCTTCTGTGATGTAGGAGCCACCTCTGGTTGGACTAAAGGGGAGAGGAACCTCGCAATCAAACTTCTTTAGGCCAAAAATCATGTCGAGGTCTGACTGTTATTCAGAGAACAGCACTTCTAGTTCACAGAGGGGTTCTTCTAAATAACAGCCTTAAAAGAAATAAGAGGAATCACAGGTGTCACACTCAATTCAACAGCAACAGGAGAAGTTTCACAAGTCTCATCTTCACATGAACTGACTCCTAAAAGTAAGTAAGCTTAAGTAACTTTTATATTTTTAGGACACTGCAAGTTTGATTTTTGTTCCACCACCCCAATGCTGGGTCCGCCTCCTGAAACACTCAGCTGCTGGAAACGCGATGTCGACGTGACTCGATGACATCATTTCTGCCCAGACGTCAGCTGCACAGAGTTCCCGCCAGCGTCCCGCTCTACCACGTTCCCTGGGTGTTGGCCGGTTCCCGACTGGGAATTTCACTGGATTCATTTTGCTTGGTGACGTGGGTGTGTTACGATGACAGGAGCATTAGGAAAGGACAGCACAGGATTCATGACGGGCAGGTGTACGGGTGTGTATGGAGCCAGAAATCAGAGCAACATTTAGTTTAAACTAATAGATTTTAATAGAAAAAGATAAACCACCAAAAAAAAAAAAAAAAAAAAAGAATACAAAAGGAAAACTGCTTATTTACAGCACTGGTAGTTTTTCAGTCATTTCCAACATAAACAGCACAGGTTCGCTGATGCTCACTAAACGGAGATTTGTTTGCTGTTAACAACCAAGGCTTAGTTCAACAACTGAACATAATTGAGTCATTTTACGGAGGAAAAACAAAGTCACACCTGCTGGCACGACTATTCCTGTGGTTCTACTTCACGCAGAGACAGCGGTGGATCGTCACTGTTGTGCCTGGACACTAAAACACAGAGAATCCTTCAGCTACACCAAACCGGCTGACTTTATTTTGTTTTCTGCCCTCCGACACAATCAAGTATTTCTCAGGTTTGAGAGGCAATCGACAAAACGATCTCTGTTAGAAACGCCGTATAAACAGAGCGCCAGCGACAGGAAACTAGGTGCCACGCGAAGAAGCGCATTTACACGGCTGAAAGCACCTAAATGTAACTAAGAACAAGTAACACATCGTTCGTTACGACACACATGAGGTACTCAGACTTGGGCCCTAAACAACAAGAGCATTTCTATAGTGCAATTTAGGCCGAAGGTACAGCCTGCCATGAATATCATAATAATTCCTAACGTTCAGTGGACAACGACCCGACTTTCTAACTAGTTCTCCCGTGGAGCGGTTTTTAATTATGAGTAGGTTTGAGGCCTTAAACAGAAATATGTGTTAACTTACATTATTTAGAACTGAAGAAAAATCCGCGAGTGAAAACATGGTTAATCGAGGCTCCTATTGCTTTGACGGGGGCTGACAGCTCGCATCTCAAACACAGTAGACAGCATCATCACCGAGCTCCTCTCATCATCATCATCACCTCTCAGCCTTTTACTGATTAAAATGTCAAACTCTGCTCAACGCCCCCCCCCTCGCCCCGCCTCCCCCGTTCCTCTGACCACAGGTTCTTAGTGAGAGCAAGTGCATTCCTCCTGAACTTCTGTCCGCCTGCAACCAGCATGAAAGCAGGAAATCATACTGAAGAACAGAGCAGAGGGGTCAGAGGTCATCTTTTGACCTTTGCGTCTTCCTTGATCTTCCAGATCATCAGCTCCATGCAGGCAGTTGCATCTTCGCTCGAATCGTGGCCCTCCACTGAAAAGACACGCACAAGTTACAAACAAAGAAGTAACATCGTCTTCTTTTTAAGCCCCATTTGTTCCTACGTTTCCCGTCATTGAAGCTAGCGGAGGCAAAGAGCTCTCAGAACTTCTCAACACATGTAAAGTGACTTTAATGAGTAAAATAATCCCTTTAAGCAGCTCTTCAAAGAAAGTCAACTGACTCATGACTGAAGGCCAGGATGAAAATCTGCTAGAAGAACAGCAAAAATAAGAGTCTCTGTGAAGGTTCTCAGTCATCCAGGTCATCGTAGTCTAAGGAGCTTGGAGAGAAAAGCGTCTGGACTTGTTTAACCTGCTTGAAGACGTTTCACCTCTCATCCGAGAAGCTTCTTCAGTTCTAAGGTCAAATGGTGGAGAGTTTAAGCTCTGTGGGAGTAAATCACCAAGAGTGACAACGGACCCCCTAATGATCCTCTACCTAATCACACGAGCCAAGGTGTGAACACGGGTGTGGGTCACAATCAGCCAGGGTTTCAGGTGAACCCATTGGGAAACCTGGCCCCACCCTATCATGTGATTTCCTGAGGTCAAAGGGCCCAGGATGTGAGTGGGCGTTGAGGCGTCTGGGAAGGATCTCAGAACTGGATTATCGATGGCAGACAGTTGGTGTCATAGGCCCCGCCCTCTGTTCAAAGATGGTCGTTCACAGTGGACAAATAAGAGTCTTGAGTACTTGGAATGAAGGCAAGTGGACTTCTTTTTGGTTTGTGAACACCAAGTGTTCAGACATGAAGAAGCCTCTTTGCTGAAAAGCCTTTACCAACAAAACAAAGTCCAGGTGCCTTCTTGCCACCGTGACCTGGATGACTGAGGACGTGAAGCTGTTGCTGTCGTAGACGGACGTTTGTATTTCAGGTCAAAAACACAGATTTCTCCCCAAACACTCGGGCTTCTGCAGCGACATCTGCTGGTGACACGGTCACACTGCAGTCACATCAGTTAGACCTGAAGCACTTTGTCTTTTTCACCAGCAGAATTAAAACTTGTGTGAGATGAGCTTCCACTCATGAGTTTAAATTTATAGCTGCTCACTTTCATTTTATTGGACCCTCCAGGTTTACTACATTCCCATGAAACTGCTGTTATAATTTAATCATTTAACTATTATTTCACCCACTTCATAAAATGACTGGAGCAGCATCCATCTGAAGAGCCGTCCTCCCCTAAAGATTTACCAGCAATTTACTCTTTTCATCCTGAAACACCGTGTGTGACACCGTGCACATCGCAGCCCTCACAGGCTCCACCCCCATTCCTAATTTTCCAAAAACGTCCAAACTAAATCGGAGCAATTCAAACAACATTCATGTCATTTTCCACACAGATCAGTTTAGATGCTGCTGAGAAACACCGGTGTTTGCGGTGCTCAATTTTTATGAAGAATTACAAAGAAATCAATGACATCGTTCTCACCGTTGTCCTGGATGATGCGTTTGAGGTGATCAGCCATCAAGTTCTTCAAGGCACGCTTGTAGGGCAAACCAAGGCGGTGAGGAAACACGATGGCCGTGTCTACAACCGAGCTGTGGATGAGCTGCAATCCAGAGAGGAAAGCACCCACGCTGTGACATCATAGCTTTTAAAAAACTCACTGCAGTGACCGTTTGGTAAACCTCGTGGGGTTAAGTTAATACATTTTAAGCAGAGGGAGGACGTCCTCCACCAGCGCTACCTCTCACCCTCCAAGCAGATGCACACACGATATAAAATCCTGTTCGAGTTATGATATTCACAAGACTTTCAGGAAACCTGCACAGCTGGGTGGACGGCTGAAGGGGAAAAAGGAAAAATGAAACTGCTTTACATTTTCTGCAGTGAAGAAGCGACTCACTTTCAGAGCGAGCAGGTCGCTCTCCAGGCTGTGTCCTATCAGGATGGATTCAGCACTGAACATGGAGAGCAGCACGGCCTGAACGTCTCTCAGGGTGATGGCGGCGCTCTCCAGATCCTCCGCCGTTACACCCGAAAACCTGTGAGTCACACACGAGATCAAAATCAGACCCGAGATCACTGTTGGTTTAGTTAAGCAGCAAAAGCCGGCTGATATATTGTCTCAGGACTCACCGCGTGTTGTAGTCCACCACTTTGCTTTCAGGTTTCACAAACGTGTCGTAGATGACTTTCATCTCTGAGTCGATGACCGTCACCCTGGTCAGCTCCAGACCCTGCTTTGTGTAACACTGTTTCCACAGGTGAGGGAAAAATGAATAAATGACAAGAAACAACATCATTTCTACACAAGAGACTCTCTTTGAAATAAAGATTTTATTTAGCAAACATATAAGTAACAAAAAAAGCATAAAAGCATAATTATTTGCCAAGTTTTCACAGGTGAAACTACGTATAAATCAACAATAAACTCAATAAATTAACTATAAAAACGCACAAAACTGAAGATGGTGGTGAACTCACCATCTCACAGTCCAGAGCAAACACCCCTGCGTTTCCATCTGGAGGCAGAGGTTTGCTGAAGGTCGACACGAAGCCGTCCAGTGATTCTTTACGCCCGTCCTGAACGTGTTGCTGTGGGGACAGGAACCGTTTTAGGTCTGATAAACTTAGTAATATGTACATATGTAAATAAACAGGGATACATGTAACATAAGGTATTAAAAAGGTCAATTCGACCTCTATAAAGAGCAGATCAGTCCCCGAGTGTGCTGGCTTTTTATCAACTCCTGCTAATCCATTGCTAGATAAGAGCAGGACGATACAAAAGTCTCTGAGTGAAACGACCTGGAGGCAGCTGCACTGCAGCCGTAATGAGAGCTGGTTAAATTCTCCAGATATTAAGCAAAGGGGCTTCGGTGTTTCCGTCCCGCAGGTCGAATCGATGCAGCGCCCTGCTGTGATTCAACACATCAACTGAAACCATGAGTGACTCGTGTCCATCTCACTCTGAACCGACCTCTAACCCACCGCTGAACTCTGAACACGACGCTGCTTTAATAAAATCCGCGTCTTATGAAGTTGTTGCCTTGGGTGAGACTTAATAAATCAAGATTATGAGCTTGTATGATTTATGCCGTCAGTTAAAAAGCTGGAGGCATCGCAGAGAAACCTTAATGAAGGCCGGAGGCGCAGCAGGATGAACAGCTGCAACGAGTAACTCCAACCCCGGTAACAAAGTTGTGCTTTCCGCCTATCTAAGATGCACCTTTGTAGTCCATCTGCAGGACGTTGTAGTTTTAACAAAGCGGACTCTCATCAAACACGTCCGTCGGCGTGTTATCAGGTACTTTTGTGCGAGTAGATTCTGAACAACGCGGCTCTCAGCAAGAAATCTTCTTCTCGTCTTTTCTCGACCTTGCGAGTTTGCGTTTAGGTCACGGAAAGGTCATCGGCAGGAGACGTGCAATGTGCAGGATTCTTTGCACCATGACCACAAACCAGTTCTTATCACGACTGGCACTTTGCTGCTTCCTTGTTATTTCTCTCAGTTACAGCCAAGTTTAGACACAAACGAGGAATCTGTCTTCAAAGAAAAGAAACTGAACGTGCACGCCTGCTCTTTTTATCAGGTGCTTTCATACCTGCACTTTATACACATCTATGCACACTTTATTACTTTAAACCGTTTTTAGCTGTCAGGTTTATGATGCTTCAGACCAAGATGTTAGCAACACACCCTTTAAAGTCACTCAGACCAGGCGGGCCGCCTTCAGTCCCCACATACATCAATCACCCTGTCGCTGGTCCACCGCTGTTCCTTCCTCCACCTTTGATAGATGCTGACTCCTCCAGACCCAAAACACCCACGAGAGCTGCAGTTTGGAGATGCTCTGACCCAGTCATGCAGCCCCCGTCAAACTCACTCACATCTTTACACTTCATCATTTTTCCTGCTTCTGACACAACAAAATGCTCACTGCTCCCTAAATTAGCCGGCGCCGCGGTGAAGAGACAATCATAATGTTATGCCCGATTGGTGTTGTCGTCACACCTGTGAGACAAGATTGTGTCAAAGCGCAGATGTGAGGATGTTAAGAAAATCTCTGCAACATTAAAAAAGACAATGATGGGAAACATTAACGGTCCTGGATCTGACTAATGTGGGACGAAACGTCTTGGTCACAGCTCCACGGGAAAAATCAGAGCAAACACTTCTCACAGTGAAGACACAGGACAGCATGAACAGCCTGCTGCCAGTGGCTGAAAGGCAGCTCGATGTAGGCGACTCAGGCCACGAGAAGAAAAAGTCCTGCGGTCTGAAACAACGGCTGATCTATTTTGTTAAAGTTCCCAAAGGCGTATGTTGATGACGCAGAGCGCCTAGCATTAGTTCATGAATACAGTTGGTACAGTTTTGCACAACGCTGATGTTTTCCTGCGAAGGGGACCCGAGGTGAGAGACGTGAAGGTGGACGCAGGAAGCTACAGAGTGTCTGAGCGAAGATTTCAGGCCCAGAAGAAGAAACTTAAACAAGACACCTGAAACACACCAGCAAGAAACCACAAGAGTGTCCCAGCTCAGGACCAATCAAGCACCTGTAGAAGGAACTGGAAACGGAAGAAAACCAGTGCTCCCCTCCAACCTGTATGAGATGGAGCAATTCTGCCAAAGGAATGAAGAAAGGTCCAAAAAGCCACATATAGAAGATATTTCAGTCTTTACAGTGTTGTATTAAATACACGGAGTATTAATACATGTAGATGGGGAGTGTGCTGTCCTGTTATGTAGTGCTTTCTTTTAAGGGTACCTTGGCCGTTTGGCAGCCTGGAGCGCCCACAGCTGCAGCACAGCAGCTGTAGTTGGTCTCCCAGCCTCCAGCAACTTGAAGAGAGGAGACAGACAGGAGCAGATAAAAATAAATGAAAGAAAGTGAATGAGAAGCAGAAGGGAAAGGCAAAGATGGCTGAGGTGCCGACTGGGAGACTGATGGGGATGCTCTTCTGATGAATAAAGCAAACGCACCTTTGTGTCTGCGCAAACGTCCCCAGTGAAAGCTGCATTCCTCCTTCCGCACGCAGCTGCCGTTGACGTTGACCTTATACTCTGCGCCGCATCGACAGCATATCTTGCTAAACGCTGCAGAAGAGCAGATCACGTTCATATTGCTGTTAACATGAATTCACAGTTTAACAGCGATTAAGGGAGAAGCGGGAGCGTCACTCACGGTCTGCGACGCCCTTCTTCTCGGGCTGGTTGTAAACGACGGCCTTGCCGGCGGCCTCGGGGTTCGGCCGCGGGTATCCGTGCTGCTGGAGCTGCTCCTCTGTCATCAGGTACGCCTTCATCTTCCTGTACAGTGTGGCTCCTGCAGGGAGACGCACACACCTAAATGACGTCTTTGCACAGACGCTGAAAACTCAGGACGACGGCTGCAATCGTCGAACGCGACTGCGATTCTTCTCGAGATGAGCTCAGACGATCTGAGGTTACATCTAATGATTATTTCCACCACAGCTGATTCAATTGAATTACCTACTGCTCTTTAAACATATCACAGGATTTATTAGTTGCTGCTGATCAGTGAATGATCCCTTTAGAAAAAGTCTCGTAAACACGCTGCATTTGACGTCGGGTCACGGGGCAGGTAGCTGGCGGTAAACAGTCACAAGACCATCTGAACAGCTTCACTGTTAAAGTAAAAGCGCCTCAACAAGTAAACAAGTCTCTGCTTGACACAAAGAATCTTTCAGCTTCTCTGTCCTGCACTTTTCACTTTATCAGATGTTTAATCTGCAAACCAAAAGGAGGAAGGAAACGTTCCTAACAAGGCCAGAGAAAGAGCGGCGTGAAATCGGACTCGTCCTCTCACCGATGAGTTTCTCCTCCTGCTGTTTACCCGTCCTGTTTACAGTGAAGCTGGTTGTGGCAGCAAGACGACCTCCCAGAACTTCTTCGTGGGACTGTGGCTTCCTTTTAGCTACTGACCCCGGCTCCTCTGCGGGGAAAACACAAAAAAAACACCAAATGTTTACTGTATATGGAGAACCTGCTACTTCTGCTGCACTCACGTCGTTGTTTGTGGATGTAAAGAGCTCCACTGTAACGTGTATGGGAAACCCCTACTGGTGACCTACTGGTGACGGGAGACGGACTGGCGCTGCTCTTGCTCCGGAGCTTCTTTAGCGTGTTGACAGCTACATTGAGGTAGATGTTCTTACTGCTACTGCGCTCGTACACCAGCTTCTCCTCATCGAGGGCCTGAAACGAGACTTTCCGCTTACACCGCTGCAGCACATCAACGGTTTTTATCCACCATCAGAACCACAGAGGGCAGAAAAGACTGACGTAGCTACTGCGACATTGGCGGTGTCTCAAGTCCCGCTTTAAAGCCTTGTGAAGACCGTTTCCCCGCCAACGCCACTTTGGTTTCAAAAACCAAGAGTGATGCAAAGAGGCAACGAGTGTGCGGTTCCATTTTCATACACAATATGATCAAGATTTTTAAAATAGCCCTAATTTTTTATTTAAAATGACCCGATATGAGTGACTGAGCCCATAAAATGAACACACAAGTGTTCGGTGAGCCGCTTCCCCCACGGGCTTTACAGGACCACAGCTATCGCCATCTGGTGGTCTTTAGATAGAATGCAGGTTTGTAGCTACGTCCATGTTTTTCACCATCTATGGTTCATACAAAACAAAAACAGCCTAGGCTGTTTCAAATGTGCTGTTCATGCCATTTGGAAGGCGCCGTCCTCCGATGGGCAAAACTTGACGCATTCATCGATGAAAGTGTTGAGGTAGCGCTGGCGGATGTTGGTGGGAACTTTGGCCCCGAACTCGGTGGGGATGACAGGACGCCTCATTGAAGTACTCTGAAAAGGTCAAAACGGAGAGAGAACAATGACTTCAAGCCACGTGCGCAAACTATCCGACGCATCAGGTTACAGGAAGCTCGGGATACCTTCAGGGTGGGTGTGTGCGCCACCCTCTTCTGCGTGACGGTAGACGAGGTCTTGGACAAAATACCGACTGTGGTCTGAGCTTTGACACTCTGAAGGGTGTGACTGGGGGATAACACGCGACCTGCAGCATGTTTAGTGTCTGCGGGACCTAAATCAGAAAGACACACACGTAACGTCAGCGTTTAGATTTTTGCCATTTCTGCCTCTTGGCAAAGAAAACCGAGCCACTCGTACTTGTTTTGGAGGATGCTATCTGAGGGTTAGGACGGTGCGCTATTCTCTTCCTCTCTCCAGAGAAGCTGGGGCTTGAGGCCTGTGTGGCTGCTTTGACCGAAGCAGAGAGCTGAGCCGCTTGCTGTTGGGCCATCTGCATACGCTGGTAGCAGATCTCCTGGGCCGTGGGTCTCTTATACGGCCGCACCGCAGTCCTGGAAGGTGCATCAGTCTGAAAAACGACAACAGGAAGTTTTATCTAAAAGTGAAGGCGCTGACGTACATACAACACAAACCGTTACAGATCAGTCTGGAGGCAGTTCCTCTATGAAACTGTGAGTCAGAGGTTAGAGCTCACAGGTTGCCACATGTAAGCCGAATTTATTTCTTAGATTAAAAAACTGAAAAATGTTATTTTGGTTGCTCAGAACAGAGCTGATGATGCAATAAAAAAAAAAGCTACACTTCAAAGTCAGCTGACACCCGCTGATTAGATCACCCAAATTGTTGCTGACCATTTTGTCACCACAGGTATGGAAACGCCCAGTCGAGCAGTTACTGGCTAACTACTGACAAATCATGAGCGGAAAGCCCCGACAGCCTCAGATCGCCTTCTCGCTCTTTACTTCCTCGCCCGCCGCGTTTCCTGAACTCACACCTGCACTGAAATAACACGGAGTCGAGGCGAGGTCTGCTGTCTGGCCTCCCCGTGACTCCGGCGTTTAAAGAACAGAGACAACAGAAGCGTGAACGAGCCGCAAACATTTGACTTCAAGTGGTAACGACGAACTCCTCCTCAGCCAAAGAAGCCCTGAACCTCCCGTTCCTCCTCTTACTGTAGCTTCCTCGCTGTGTCAAACTTCTGCCGCGTGTTTTTCTATTTCTATTGTGGTGTTTCTATCGAGTTTAACCCCTCATAAAAAACCTATTGTTTAGTATGCAAATATTATTGGTGTTATAGGAACAGGTAGAGGCACTATTCAACTGCCAGTACTCTACTTAAAGTAGTTCATTAGTTTAGGGACATGTAAATTGAAACCTTTATAGCTTTTATGTTGTTTTTGTTGTATTTCTTCTTACAGCGGATGATAGTAAAATTTCAGGGTTTTGATCAAAGACATTTAAAGATGTCTCCTTGGACTCGTCAGCAAGAAAAGCCGGGTCAAAGGTTACACTGTGCAATACGTGTTATTTCTCCATATCCCAATCAAAGATGAGCATTAAACTAAGCCTGCAGGTCGTAAGATGATTAACTGTAGTTCTGTGCGACACTGTGCACAAAACTCACTCTTTATATAACGAGCAACCTCAGAGACACCTGCTGCCGGTCCTGACTGTGAGATTATAGGACGGGAAAAACAAAAACACTGGAAGAAACTTACATTTCCTTTGGCAACAAAATGAGAGACTCTCTTCTTCTGACCAGGGAAGAGAGTGGTTAAAGTGCTGTCTGTGCTCTTCTCCTCCTCTGAGTCCCTAGAGTGCTGCTGAGAGGGCACAACACGACATTTCTATTGAAATCAAAGCAAATTCATTAGCAAAAAAAAGGAAACGGCTAAAGCGCGACAGACATCAGCACCTGCTTGGCCTGCCTTCCCTTGTCTTCCTTCTTCACGTCTTTGGATTCATTGAAGATCCTCAAACACTCCTCCATGGGATCCGAGTCAAAGTCCAGATCGTCCTGGAAACCGGACAGGTCAAATCTGACGCCGTCAACCTCGTCCCTGCCCGCCCTGCTGCAGTCCACGTCACGGTCGCCCTCGTCCTCCGAGGAGGACGGAGTCAGCTCCGACGCTTTCCTCTTGTTTAGACGAGTCCTCTTTAAGGCGTCGGCAGATTTCCTCACCAGGACTTCCTCGGTTTCGTCGTCGTAGTCCGCCTCCATCTGCTCGGCCTCGTCCGGACTCTCGTCTCCAAACAGATCAGCGTGGCTCAGACTCAAACTCTGTCTCTTTACACTCGAAGCGCCGACGCTTTGCCTCGCTTTATCTTTGCTGTTCGATGGGCTCGCTTTACTGCTGCTAGAACCGCTTTTGCTAACTTTTTTCGCATCTTTTTCTCTTCTAATACCATCGAGCTTCCCGTTTTTGTGGGGATGCTCTTTATATTTGCTCTGTTCCTTTTCCTTGTCTGATGTTTTCGGCTTCTTGCTTTCCCTCGCGCCGTTTTCTGCATGTTTATCTTGCTTGCTTGAGTCCGTTTTCACTTTATCCAAAGTTTTCAACTTGGTGTCGCTCTTCTTTTCGTCCCTGCTTTCCTTGCGAATTTTATCCGACGTCTTAACCTTCACTGTGTTCTTCCTGTCGTCTTTCTTGTCGTGACTCCTGTTCTCCTTTTTCGCCGAATCCTGGTTTGAGCTTTTTATCGACCCTCTGTCTTTACTGCTGCTGCTGACGCTACTCTTACTACCGGATGATTTGTTTGCTCCCTTTTCAAGTTTATGTAGTTTCTCAGTCTTGCTACTTTTCTCCTGACTAGTCTGACCTCCCTCTTTCTTCTTTTTCTCTGGGCTGTCCTTTCTTTTAATATTTTCCTGGGTGTCAGAGTCCTGCTTATTCCTCTGCATCAGTGCATTTAGCAAACTTTCACCACTCCCTTTTCTCCCCTTCCCAAAAGAGTCTGAGCCGTGGGCGGCTTTTCTCTGCTGCAGATTGCTAAGCGAGGTGGGGCGATACTCTGCCCCAGAGCTCTCCCCATCAGAGTCAGAGAAGGTGTACTTTTTTGTGTCTACGCTTTGCTGCCGTGGCTTTTTCGCAGCTACAACATAGTCCTCATCGGAAAACTCCGAGCCCGACAGCTTGTGCGCCTTGCTGCCTTCTGTCCTGACGGGCCGAGCGCCCTCACTCCTCTTGTTTTTCACAGCGATTCCAGCCGAGTAGTTGGACAGCGGGTCGTACTCCATGTCCGTGGATGGCCTAGAATTATCCACAGTGTATTTGCACTTTGAAGAGGACGTGCTATTCGAACGCTTTGGGCTAGGAGGAGGAGAAGGAGGTTGGTGCGAGTGTGTCCGAGACAAAGGCCTTTTCAGCGACGTGGGAACATATTCCATAGAGTTGCTGTTGTGCCCCTGATTGTCTGAATCCAAGGTGTACTTGCTGCAGCCAGGGGTGGGATTATACCCTCCTGATGTGATCTGGTAACTCCCGGGATCATAGGCCAAGTGCAAACCCGCCGCTTTACTCGTGTCCGTCTTGCACGAAGACAAGCTGGCGTTCTCGCTGGGATTGTACGGTTCGTCCCCAATCCGAGAGAGCTTCCTCTTCTCCCGCTCCACCTGACTCCGGACCTCCTCGATGGCCTTGTTGACCAGCTCCAAGGCGCCACTGATGTCGCCCGAGGCAGCCGGCTTGCCATTCTGCTGCTCCTGCGGTCTCACTACTTCAGGATTGAAGGGATCGTAGCCTTGATCTGGAGGGAAGAATAAAAGTGATCATTTACTGTGTGCATTTTAAATAGAAATGACCGGATACAACCAACTCGTTAAGCACGTCAAATATTAACCAGGAAGTGATGCATTCACACTGCAGCTGTTTCTCTGTCCCTGTATGTAGAAAATTCACTGTTCCTGCAATAATTTACAGGCCACTCACTCAATCTGTGGAAATGATTGTTGCCTTATGTAGTCAAATATTTGTAGACGGTGAGGTCACTGTTAGACTGATGGAAGGAGAGCGAGATACAGTTCTTCCCATCAGATGCAGTTGGCTAGATCAAGTTAAACTAGGGCATAATCACAACTATCACCACGTGAGTTGACGTTTAAATATGGACACAAATGGCACAGAAAGCTTCAGAGGCTCTGTAATGGAAGCGTTAAAGGTTTAAGGAGAACTGCACAGGGACGTGGATGTGAGAGTTAGCAGCAGGTGGAGCTACACTCCGGAGAGAAGAAGAATCAGAGTCAGTAGAAGCAGGACAGAATACACGATGAATGAGAGGGAGACAGGTGTAACAGTGGAGAATGAAGGTGGATGAGTGAAACGTGTGCATGCTCGAGTAGATGTTAGTGAGACCTGCTATGATGTGTGGCTTGGGAGCTGAAGGTGGCCGGATGCTGATGGACAGGATTAGAAATGACCACAGCTCAGGTCGAGCAGACTGGATACAAAGTGATCTGCGCATGTGCAGAGGAGGGAATAGCGCAGGTAAAAGACGGGGCTAGAAGGGAAGAGGAAAAGAAGGGAGCAGGCAAAGGAATGAGCAAAGTGTGGGAATGTGATCGCGCCCAGATTTAATTAAAACATTTTCTGCTTTCTTTTCCCCCCATTTTAAAACCTAAATGTTTACTTGGAAATGCTCATTATTACCATATAATATAACAAAGTCCAGTAGGATGCAGAGCAGCATTCTTCGAGGAGAATGTGCCACCGTCTTTTTAACGCCTCTGAACACACTGTAGAGACCAGAACAGCTACTGGAGAGCGAATCGGTCATGAACGCCTCACCTTCTGCTACAAGTGCAGTAGAACATTTTTCGCCCTCACTGCTTTACATGAGCTCATATTAACAGCTCTGTGACCGCCTCATCTGGTGCTTCAGTCCCGTTTTTCACGCCTCGCTTTGTGCAGTCATGTGTGCAATATTCTAATTTTGTAGCAGTACATCAGAATATGTGCGCTGCTGCAATTTCCTGCCTGCGGTTATTTTACACGTCCTTAAAGGTTGGTTTGGTTTTCTTTTTTTAATGTACTCCGCATCCACGATATAAACAATAACACGTCTGCCAGGGCTTCTGGTTGTGATTTGCCAGTTCCCACACGTCCACAGCACCGTGTGCCACTCCACACTCGTCCTACAAACTGTGCAAACACGTATTTAGGTCCATTCAGTAACTGACAGAATAATGCCGAGCACCTTTGTGTGCGGAAGGAAGGTCTCTCTGCTTTTTAACATCTGCCGGTGCTCCGTAGGACGGCCGTCTCTGCTGGCTGTGCCTGAAGTGACAGTACGGTCTGTTACACCCATTCCTGCCGCCTTGGCCCTCGCTGTGTTCCGCGTAAAACGGACAGTCAATCCCTCGGAAGAAGCCGGTGGATCTTAACATTATCCCCAGATGCTCCTTTCATGCCCGCACGAAAGCGTTCGGCCTTTTTTATCTACGTAGTTTTAGTCGGACAGCGAGAGCTAGCAGGAGCGACGGAACAATAACAACGTTCCTACGGCGCCATGTTGAATCGGTCAGGAGCAGCGAAATCTCGCGTGAGGTTGGCTCGCAGCGACTCGTAACGTCTCCGCTACACGGCGAGCGTAGAAACGAGTCAAATATACGGCCGTTTTCCTCGAACCCCGTCACTGTTCCACTCGAAAAGGGATTGAGGCGGACACTTCTCCGTTTATAATACGGGAGCTGACAATATGTTGGCTATTTATTCATTTATTTCCCCGAACATGTCCAGAACCTTAAACACACGGAGTCAAGCTAATTCCAGAACACCTGAATGTGCCCTTCATGGTCCGTGTGAAAGCCAAGTAAACGAGACAAGTGTTTCAAGATTTTATTTCACATAAGTCAGATATCTCAAAGACAGACCTGGTGATGCGGAAGAAAAGAAGGAAACCATGTCACAGCACAAACAACGGTGGTTGTAGACGTTGGTCCACCTTTAGAGCTCGGAACATTCACGAAACCCTCGTTAGATAAAACACCTGTGCCGTTTCCACTACAACGGGCAAAAATGTTTAAGGAAGGGGGAATAATTACATATCTGGGCCGTACAGATTTAACTCAGTGTTTTTGAGAATTGTGCCAACTTATTCAGTCACCATCTTTAAGTTAGCCGAGAAAAATTAAATGCCTCAAACTTACGGACTTAAAAATAGGTCTCAAATAAGGGGACTACTTCTTTGAACACCCAAACAGCCTGTTAATGCGATTAACCTTTGGATTCGATCATTTATTTAATCTTTCTTTCTAAAGCCCACATTAAGCATTTGTGGATGGTCACAACTTTGAGGGTTTAAAAATGAGTAACCTATCAATACATAACTTAGAAGGTGGTTGGCGCTATCAACCAGACTTCCTGTACTGCCTTAAAAAAAGATGAATAAATTGCACACCCTCCAGGTAAAGAAAACATTAGCCGGCTCCTAATGTGGTCCTACGTGATACCTACCTTCAGCTCCACTGGCAAATTTCTAACTAAGCGCTGCTCGTGGTTTTTGTGCCCTCCACTCGGTTTAATTAGTAGAGGTGGGCAGACCGATAGTACCAATACCAACGCTAGTATTGGTATGAGATCGATACTAGCACAATGAGATCGATACTAAATCCTCCAAGTTCAGCATGTAGCACTGAATTGTGTTAAAATTGTGTTGGATTTTTTTTTTTTTTTTTTTTGGGGGGGGGGGGGGGGGGGGGGGGAACAATCTAGTGCGATAAATGTCTTAACTTTTTTGTGTTAACTGTCGCGTCTAATTTTCAAAATGCAACAAAACCAGTGGAGTGTTTTTGTTGTGTTAACAGTGATTTAGTGGTCATTAAAATGTGTTCAGAATTTAAAAAACTAATGCTGATTCATATAAGTCAGGACACACTGCTCTCATCTATACAAGCTCCCTTTATATTTTACATGTATTGGTATCGGCAATACTGGCCCTGCAGTATCGCACAGCGCTACCAATTAGATCCAGCTCAGCTTCAGGTGTGCAGGAGCAGCATAATAATTGGCAGTCTTTCAACGCCTGAACCTTTGGCTGGTTTACTTTGCAAAAGTGAGCCACTCCTTATTTCTTTATACTTTGCATGGAAATAAAAAACAGTTGCAGTGATTTATTAAGATATGTGCAAATGTACACAGAAAGCCTCGATTATGCAAAAGAGTTTGAAAGTCAGTATTTCATATGAATCCCTTTATTCTTCAACACATTCTTACTTATTCTTATGGATAATAGTTTGGCTTTTAATTTTACATAAGCTGAAGTTCACATTATTGATTTTCTACGGCAAAAACATTCAACAAGCTCACTATTTTAAAATGTTTGCCCCATTGATAATGTAGATTTTTCAAAATTAAAGCCTTTTATTTAAAAAAAAAATACAAATATTTTTAGGACTTGCAAAGTTTAAAGTGCTGATTACACTCAAGAACTGGAAGACTGGATTAGACTTTATAGGAAAACATCTGAAACAGCTGGGATGAGAAGCAGCTCGTGATCTAAAACATACCATTTTATCTTTAAAACATGGTGTGGCATGTATGGCTGCCAGTGTTACCTTGTCACTGATGTTTGCTGATGATGCGGCTGCCGATAGAAGTAACAGGATGAATTATAAAGTGCGCAGGGCGATGCGTTCTGCTCAGAATCACCAAAATCTGTAGAAATGCCCAAGAGCTTCTCAAGAAACGGGATATTACTCAGTGGACAAGAGAGTCACCTGATTTCAATCCAACAGAGCCGCTTTTCAGTTATTAAATACAAAACTCAAGGCAGAGAGTCTCATAAACAAGGTCTGGCAGAGCATCTGAGGGAGCAAACGGCATTTGGCAATTTAGAGTTCAGGCCGTCACTCACAGCAAAAGATTTTCATTCAAGTATTAAAAAATAAGCCGTACATTTAAGATTGTTAGTCTGTTCTGCAGTAGTTAATGCAAAATCTTTGGGTTAAACTTCGGTCACATTTTGATTGTTTGATTTAGTGTCCGCTGTGCTGGTGTCCAGAGCCAAAACTAGAGAAATAAAATGAGCCTCTGTCCAACAATGGATTTTGTAGCAGCTGCTGTAGAATTGTAGAGAAATTTCATCAAATGGATGAAAATGATAAGATCTAGAAATACTCTATTGAATTTGGCTAGTATTTCTTACACTTGTTACTTTGCTGTAAAATGCCACGAATGTGTCGGCGGCGAGAAAAATAACAGGGCGTCATGAAGGGCTTCAAAGATGACGCTTTTATTTCACCGGATTTATTGTAACCCCCTTCAGTGAACTGATATGCGTTGCTTTTCACACGGATATCTTTGTAGCTATGATCCTGTTAAAGATGAAGTGAAACAGGCAACTACTCGGCTCCATTATTTGTTATTATAAAATGCAAACCAGATGTCAATACAGAGCTGATTGTTTTCACAGGGAACATACCAAAAGCAAAAGTAAATGGACCGAAACCACGACACAAATATATCTAAAGATACACAAACAGACTTCAGCAGGCCCTGTAGCTTATTAATAAACATGCTCATATGATTCGTGTTAGAGAAATCCTTCCTTCTAAACAACTCTGCGCACGCACACGGTGCACAAATAACATCAACTGGATGCTGTTGAACGTTTAAATGTTGGGACGTGAAATTCCGTTATCTGCAGCTGATTAACCCCGCCTGCACGTCCCGTTGAAATGTTTTAACGGGACAGCAGGGGGAGACAAATACCTGCGCGGTGTTCCCGTGGATCACGCCATGTTTCCTGGACACCGCACAGAAAACAAACTGCTGTTGCATCATGCAGTTTCCTCCAGACCTCTGACGCTTTTTCTGCGCCGAACAAGAAGTTATGCAACAGTGTGAGAATGCGTGTGTTTTGGCCTCCGCTGATAAACCCACGCAGTGACTGCGTGAAGTCCTGCCAGTCCACATGTAAGGGGGACGAGTTAAAGCATCACCACGACTGCACGGGTGCTAGTTGAAACCCCCACCCTTTGATAATATATTTTTAATATATTAAAAAAGGGGCCTCAAACTCGCGGCCCGGGGCCACTTATACTGACGTGAAGAAATCTAATGCACAAAGTACTTTTACTGTTAGGGAGGATTTATCTGTTGTTGAGTGTGATGTTAAAATAAGTTCTTTAAAACGCCAAAAATGACTGAATATGAAGCCAACATGAGCAGAGAGCACAAACATGCCGAGGGATCGGCTGTGTTAGCTCAGTGAAAGAGCCACAAACTAATGTGTACACCTATGTCTGCATTTGTATTTTATTAAATACGAACAAAATTAAAGCAGAAGTGATGCCACATGTGTGGCCAGGAAGAGAGGACCAGTGTGTTTATTTGGTAGTTCAATGAAAGGCTTCAATTAGTTTACAGTTTTGTCTTCTCATACAATATTTGAAATTATTGTATGAGAAAAACAAAACACTACATTTCAGGAAATATTTGTGGGTTTTTTCTTGTTTGTTTTGTGGCCCTCCAATGAGACGACAGTGTCAGCAGGGGCCCACAGATCATTTAAGTTTGGTTGAAATCAGACATAAATATCACTAATAGATTGTAGTGATCATCTTATTAAAAATAACTGAGCATTAGTTTCACCGGCCTGATATAAACAAGAGATCTAAAGACACGACTGTGAATCAGGAAGGACATTTTTCACCTTTTAAGATCAGTTTTGACTAAATAATCGTTCAAGTAATCACATTAGCCAGTTCATTCTAAACCAGTTGCTGTAACCCTTGTTACTGCCAACCACACACAGACTCTGGAGACCCTTTCATCACACAGAACATTTCTTGTGCAGTATCATCATTTTTGTCCTCTCTCCACGCACATTTGACCAAGCCCAGCTGATAACATCTCTTGAGATATTTCCATCTGCACAGTTGACTAATCACGGGATGCCAGATCCTGCTGAAATCATACACTGACATGTTTCGTTAATTCAGCAGAAGGGATTTTGTGAGGATCATCAGGTGGCAGAGAGGCTGCAGCTCTTGCAGCAGGTTGCATCAGTCTGCGTCTGGCTGAGAAGAGCGCCTCCCCTCACCACTGCTGCAAGCGTGACTAATGTGTCATGAAACCACAGTCATATTTCCATGTGTGAGAAACATTTACCAACAGCCAAGGGCGTCTGTGACACGGCTCACGTTATCAGGGAGCGTTACTGATACTGGGATTTACAGCAGATTCAGCTGAAATGGCCTCAGCCTTGGCCCGAAGATAAGCCTTCTAGTTAATGTGAAACTACTGAGAGTGCAGGGAAAGTACAGGTCTTTCACTTTCCTGGTTTCAAGCAAAAACAAAAAAGAAAAAAGTGACAGGCCAGACGAGAATGTTGTTCAAAGCATTTTATTGCATTTTTTTTTTTTTAGAAAAACAATACAAAATTCCAAAGCAACGGTCATAAACGTTGCCTTGGGTGAACTGCAATCATTCACATGGTACAGTAAAGTGCTTATTTTAAATCAAAATACCTTGTACTACAGGATGTATTGGTTTGAAGCCACTTCCCATGAACACAATGGTCTCAGGGGCGATTCAGACAGTGTTAAAAATCAGGTGTCAACCCAGAGCCTGGACTGTATCTGACTGGCACACTGTGCTCATGAGAAGGAACCATTTAAATGGTCTGATCTGCCTTAAATGCTTTCACCTGCAGGCTACATTCAGATTGTGGGGAGACTGTTGGTACTATCCATTCGAATGACTGAATTTTAACACGACGTCAGCGACAATATACAAAAAGAAAGAAAGAAAGAAATGGAGGCTGAAGGATATCACTTTGTCCCCTTTCTCCCAATAAAAGGCAGTCGAAAGAAAACAAAAGCTACCGCCATTCGACATGAAATAGAAATGGTCATGACCCAGAAAACCCTTACTGTACTGGTCGGGATATTACAGAGTATGGCCACAGTGTGCGTTTGAGTATCCACCCCCATTCAAAGACAGGGACAAACTCAGTTGTATGAAGACCCCCCCCCCAGAAAAAGGCAGAATACTGATCTGTATATTTTCACCCCCCTCCCCCCACAAAGATTGCCTTGATCATTAGCTTAATGCTTTGAGATTACCAATAAGCAAAGTAGTTTCCAAAATGAAGAAACAGCTGCATACACATATTCAAGTAAGTCTTATTATAAGACATAAACCCTCATAACTATGCATCTGTAGAAAGGTATTCTTAGAACTATTACAGTGTCCTATTAACAGAATAACGCGTCATCTGACACCATTTCCAGAGTACCGTCGCTGCAGTGCTGCCAACAGGACACGGAGACGATCAGAAGTTCCCCACTTATCTCTGCTAGGTCGTGGATCATATGTTTCAATGTCATGACTTGAACCCTCTTTGGTGAAATGGCTACAGTGCTGAGAGACGTCATCGCCAGTCCATTACCTGTCAGTTTCAGAATGAGCTTTAACTTAATCTAATTAACGACAAAGAAAGATTATTGCCAACGCAGAGTAGGGAAAAATGAAGATGTACCAGCCACTCATGGATAACTGCTCCAAATTCACCAGCAACTTCATACTAATGTTTTCTGTGTCTGAAATGTACCAGCCACTTTCATGTTTTACCACATCGGTGCTGGTGCCAATTCCCCACCCTGCTCACATATAAAAAAAATAATAATAATAATAATATATATATATATAACACTTAAAAACTTGCCTTCACTGGGCACGAACGCTCCAGTTCAACTTAAACTTTCTCCATTTTTACCTCATACACCACATACTCAACTTTAAAAACTCAAAAACAAAACAAACATTAAAAACAACAAAGGAAAACATCTGGTGTTTCACCTGAACTGAACAGCACCTGCATGGAAAAAAAAAAATCTCCATAGAAAAGAGAAAAAAAAAGAAAAAAAAAAAAGAAGCTTATTAACAGCCATACAAAAAAGGATAAAAATAAAAATCAGTGTGGCACATTGACATGGAGTTTTCAAACTTGGAAGAAAAAAAAAAGTAAACTTTATACAGCTAAATGTCTGAAGTTTTTTTTGTCTTTTTGTGGAATGTTTTTCCTTTTTGTGTTTATTTTATTTTATTTTTCCCCGTCTGCCTCTAACATTGAAAGAAAATTTGTGACATCATTCTGGGAGGGGCGGCGTGTCGTTAGAGACAACGTTGAGACCCTGAAGGACGAGGAGGACGAAGATGATGGTCCAAATAAATCTGATCAACAAATGACAGTCTGGTCACATTGGGCAAAATGTGCTTTTCAACCCCTTCACAGGAGTTTAAACTTTTACTGCCAAAATATTTAAAGTTAAATCCATAAATTGATCTGTAGAAAAAAAACAAAAACAAATTCTGGTTGTAGCAAGGGGACGTCAAATTCTTTACAATGAAAGTAACACTGACCCAGTTCACTTGCGTAGCCATTTTAAGTACTGTATAATTAGCTTAATAAGCCAGATATACACGCTATGAGCTTTGGCCCCTCCCCCCTCCCCGGCAGCCATCAAGCATGACCAAGTCAAATCAATTCACTAGTTTTAGATTCAATTTAGAAGAAAAGGAAAAACTGCATCAACCGATGCAGCGGCAAGTCGTAGCTGGTCAGGTACAAACAGCCGTTGCCCTTTGAGCACTAAGTGCACGGCGACCGAGCTGGATAAGTGCGCATCTCAGACATTTACACAAGAGTCGGCTGTAAAGAGCTCATCTTAAACGGAGGGGAACAAAAAAAACAAAAAAAGACTTTGAAGAGTCTCCAGCCAACGCGCCTCAGGCACAGACAGCACTGGCTTACAGCCCTTCCAACCCTTATTACACTGAATCCTTTCAAGACAGGAACAGCCTTCATCTCGGCATATTGCATAAGCTTGTACGTATGTGCAGATGGGCCATTCGTGCATATACATACAGGCAAAAAACATTCCAGATAACTTAATTCACAGTGG
Organism: Maylandia zebra; assembly: GCF_041146795.1. NCBI lineage: Eukaryota > Metazoa > Chordata > Actinopteri > Cichliformes > Cichlidae > Maylandia > Maylandia zebra. The sequence goes on along the minus strand of NC_135183.1, from coordinate 38,910,218 downwards.
ATCCAGTTGTAACGTGGGAGCAGCACAACAGGTTGTCCTTTGGTGTCTGAGCTTAGTTTCGAAGATCTATGTTCGGATTTCTTCTGAACTGAGTTGCATGAGGAAAAAAACAAACAAAAAACCAACATAACTTAGAAAATACTTTGCTGTCCAACGAGTCATTAACTGGCCCTCCTCCCCAACCTGGAAGTGCACATAGCTGTGTTTGCTATATGCAGGCCCTGTGCTGATGTGCTTCAGAAGTGCTGGAGAAGGGCAGAAGGCATTTAGAGGAAGGGCTGCAGGCAGCATCTCCCTTTACAGCTGGCAAGAGAACCTGAATAGCAGAGGGACCGAGGCCAGAGAGGGGCCAGAACTGAGGAGGAAGAGTCTCAGGGCAGTCGTGGAACAGGACTTGAATCATAACGGAAGGTCGGGAAAGTTCAGGCACAGTCTCCCACGATGACGAGGGGGGCCAAGAGCTGACGAAGCTCCGCGGCGGAGACGGGCCCACCTTTCGGCTGGCTGCTTCGCTGCCTGCGCTTGGCCAGCTTGGAGTTGGAAGGAGGAGAGAGGTGCATAGACGAGCCAGAAGCGGTAACAAAAAATTGGACTTCCTGCTGCTGCTGCTGCTCTTCCATGCCATCCTGTTCAGCCAGCTGCCGGTTCACAGCCATGGCCTTATCTGCAAAAACTGTAAGATCCCTGGCACTGCTGGTCCTGATGAGGAAAAGGGGAAAAGAGATTAAACTGTGATCAAAGCAGGTATAAAGTTGGAAATGTTTATTGTCAGAGTGTCTTGTCGCTCTTAATTTCTCACCTCTGATGTAAGATGGATGTTGGCAAAGTGTCAGATGCACCCTGAAAAATCAAAGTCATGTTATTGGTTTTTTGTTTGAACAACTTTACTGTGATTTGCCTAAAATGCAAAAAAAGTGGCATAGTGGTGGATTCAGACTCACCCCCAGCACCCAGGGGTGCTGCAGCACCTGACTGGCACTCAGACGACTTTTGGCATCCCGGACCAGAAGTTTGGATATCAGGTCTTTGGCACTTGAGGAGATGTGAGCCCAGTCTTTTTCCGGAAACTCATATTTTCCTTCCTGGATGCTCTCAAATAAAGTGTTCTGTAAACAGATGCGAAACATTTGCAAATGTTACTTTGCTCTGAACTCACAAAGATAACGTAAGACAAACAAAACTCACGGGAATGAATTCATCAGTCTTACCTGGCAGGTGTGGCAGGGTTCACCTAATTCCCAGCCACAGCCGCCACCACAGCGGCCTACGAATGGAGGATAGCCACTTAGCATGATGTACAGAATGACTCCAAGACTCCACAGGTCACAGCGCTTGTCGTAAATTGTAGCTTCTTCACTGAAGGCCTCAACTACCTCAGGTGCCATGTACTCTGCTGAGCCGCACTAAAAGAAGAACAAGAAAGCCAGTGCGTTAGCCCCAAGGGACGAAAAACACAAAGCGCAGCATGAAAGAGTTAAACCAGAGGAAAAAAGAGACGCTTTGCTTGGCTGCTGCCACATTCTTTCACTCAGCTGACACCTCCTGGCTCCGAGTGTGAAAGCTAAGGCCCCACTCTTAGCTTGTGGGGTGGGGGCAGTCTATGAGACAGTCGCATGATTATCTGCAGTAATGGGTTCACTTAATCTACAAAACTGCTCGTCTTAGTCCGTTGAACATTTCTTAGTTGGAACGTGCTATGAGGCAGGTTTGTGTGGGTAGACAGCGAGTGGTGACTCAGTGCTTTGATCACACAGCTGTACACAGCCCAGGCAGACTTTGTTGAGGGCAAGGACAGACTCAGCTCTACCAGCATGTTGTTATGTAGCTAGGAGAGAAATTAGGCCAAACCCCGAGCATGGAAAAGAGGATTGGCTGTCCTGCATACCCAGAGACTGGGCTGAGCCCTGATCAGTTACATAACTTGAGAACACAAACAGCAAGTACTGTTTTAATAGTTTTAGGTGGGGAAAAAGCAGGTCGTTGGTTCAGCAGGACAAAGATCATGTTCATTTCTGAGACGCTTTAGTCCTTTTGTCATGAAGTCCCCCACATATCCTTCATTCCATCTGTGGGGGCACATGTTTACATTGAGCAGGCCTCCATTGTGTCCCAGTAACATAAACCAGCTGTCTGCTAACTCCACCTCCAGTTTTATGTAATGAAGTTTGCTGCACAGGAATCGCATTTCAGACAAAGAAAATCCCAACCCCCATGTTTCCGCCATCATCGAGTCTGGGGCAACTGCTTACACAGACAATCCTCCAGGATTCAAGTCAAATGCAGCTGCCGCACACACACACGCACTCTCTTTTTTGCCAACCAAGGTACTTTGAAACTGAAGACTAATGCAATAGTTGTGTTATCATAAACAGCTATCAAGGCTAATCGTGTTTAAAAGCTGCTTTACCACCCCTGAATCACAAACAAGTCAGGACATAGATAGCCAGTCCATGACTACCTGCAGCTGATAAGGGCTAAAAGAGGGCAGTCAAATAACAGTAATCATGGCTCTTTGGCACAGACTTAAACATAAACTTGCATTTGTTCTTCCTGTGCTGTTGCACACCTTGCGAACTTGCAGTCACATCCTCTTCAAATCTTCCAGTAAGCTGCAGAGAGCTGTTAATCAGCTGCTGTTACCACAGGATTTGTCGGTATTGCAACCTGGGGCTTTCCTACGACCATGTGACTAGTCACACCATACCCACAGCACTGATGACACACCTCTGGTGTTTGTAAATGAAAGGATTACTAGGAGAGGCTTACAGGAAGAAGACTTGTTCTGTCCTCAAGAAACTGCACCTACCTTTATGACAGGTACAAACAAGCAGTTTCCTCAATTAAACAGACTAAACTGCTTGTGTGCAGTGTTACAGTTTCCAGCTGCTACATTTAAGCCTCGGCATTCGAACAGCCAGAATTACATCTCACTGGGCACATAGGTGGGCAATCACTCACGCAGAATTCCTAGTAAACTAAAATTAGTCTTTTTCCTAGAAGGGTCTATCTCGGCTCATTCGAGTCCCTATTTTCCCAGTTTACACCCAGTATAGCACCACTACATTTACAGTAAACCTGTAAATCATAAAATGTATTTGAGAACCATAGAACTGCGCTTCAAATGCAAAAGTGCATATTGTGCAACAGCAGTAAAGTGGTTACAGGGGGCCCAGAGAGAGTGCCAGTCGTGAGATGAAAATCATAACATTGTTCCTGTGATCAAGCAAGGAAAACAAGCCAGAGCGCATGAGCGGGCAGAGTTTGCACCTCCCAGTTATCCTCCCCCTCCCACCGGGCTATCCAATCACATCTCAGTTGCCATGTGTGGGGGGAGAGAGACTAAAATTTCTAGAACAAGCCTTATGCACAGCTATTGTATGAAGTACATAAAGAAAGCGCAGACCAGCACAAGAGTGGTTGGGGCCACTGGGCGGAGACTGAGCTGAAAGAAGAGGGTGTATGGGGTTTTTTTTTTTTCCTCTCACCACACAGAGAGAAAGGAGAAATAAGCAAACGCTTGTGGGGGGGTTTTCACTGCGACTCCTTCATATCACAGGACACAGCCTTGTAAAAGTTATCATGTACCCTCCAGTGTTACATCCCAGGGCTATCACACCACCTTCTGTACTCCAGAGGCTTTTCTCCCATTGAACGAACATTTTAATATATTACTGGATCAACTTAACCCGAGGGAGATCCTGATTTAAGACTAAAGCACATGACACCTCTTGGCCCCAAACCATATACCCTTCAACAAGTCCGGGGATGGGCCCACCATCCATTATTTCTGTGCAAGGAAGATGAAGTTACCAATGCCGAAAGCCCCCACCCACCAAACCACATTCCTGAGGGCTGAGCTGCCATCCTTCACCTGCTCTGGTCCATCTATTCAGCACACTAGATAAGCAGCAGACAGAGCAAGTGTTGACACAAGTAGAAAGCTTGCCAGTTCAACTTTACCACTCCTCTGAGGTTGAGGGTTTCCTGCTGTTCTGGACACTGTTCAGTGGTAACGCTTTGTGTTGTGACGACAGCCACAAAGTTAAACAATCATAACCCCCAGACTCAAGCTCATGACCCTTCAGTGTTTGCTATTGATTAGACATCAACGGACATCAACATTAAATAGACAGATATGCTTCCAAATGTTAACACACTGAAGTATCCAGCACGATAAGAGGAACATAAAATTTGGCACATCCAGGAAGCAATCCATGCCATTTCAGAGAAACTGCCCAGCAGTAAACTAGTGTAAACATCAGTTAACCCCACTGAGGACTGGCCAATGATCAGCCAGGTGAGACTTGATAAACACATTTACAGCCGCTTTTATCCACAGCAAGAAAACAAATCACTATGTCACGGTGTAACTGATTAATCTGCTCCTGGATCAGCGATTTAAAAAACATTTTTTGGATGAGTAACTTACAGGAGTGAGGAGCTCAGGGGTGGAGATGGGTGAGCTGTCACTGTTCAGCTTGATCCCACTGCCTAAGTCAAAGTCACAGATCTTGACCGGGCATATCTGAGAAAAAGAGCAGATTTTAACAAAAGGCCAGCAGCAGCTTTATCAACAAATCAGCTGACCTCTGAAACACGTTTAGGCATAAATATCTCTGCAGTAAACTCACCTTGTGTGCACTCTCACAGAGAATGTTTTCAGGTTTCAGGTCTCTATGTGCCATTCCTAAAAACAAATAGATGCCTGTTATATCCATATTTAATTTGAAACTGTGAGCAGTAATACTGCTTGCCATTTTGTTCAAATGATCTTACCCTTGTTATGAAGGAAATCTAGAGCACTGGCAATGTCCTGCACCACGAGACCGGCCTCCTGCTCACTGAAGTGCTGTCTCTTGTGAATGTGTTCCAAGATTGACCCTAGGAGGGAAATGAGAGTCCATTAGCTCCATTTAAAAGCTAAATGCTTTCAAACACACTCACCAAAGCAGCAGAATTTCTTTGTAAACTAGCAGCTGTAATTTACTAACCTCCTCGGAGCTTCTCAAACACCAGGTAGAATTTGTCTTCCTCTTCAAAAAACTCCACCAGCTCCAGGATGTTTCTGCAGAAAACAAAAAGGCACCGAGTCATTTGAGGTCTGCAGTGTGATGATGAATAAAGGGCTTTGTGACTGCCTCCATACGACTGTCAAGTGGCTTTAGTTTTGTCAGAACAGCAGAAAGTTACCTATGGCCCTGGCACTGGTAGAGCATCTCAACCTCACGGAAGACACGACTGCGGCTGTGACCCGGCCTTTTCTCGATTATCTGCAACAGAAAAGCACCAAAGCTGAGCCCACTTTGTCCAGAAATAGCCCATTTTCAGCAGAACTTTGTGTTTTTATACAGAACAGGATGGAGGACAATTCTTAAAGTGCTTAGTATACATATTTGTGGGCATGGCAGCCACTCTCTCACTGCACCACAAACCCCACTTGTGGCTGTGTTTAACAGAAAGCAGACGGTATAGAGCTCACTATACAGTCCATATGCAGTCCCCTATAATGAGCTTCCTTCCCAACGTTTTCCTGCTTGCCAACCTTTATCCTACCCGGTGACACACTTGCAGAGATAGTTTAACCTACTTTCAGCACTGCCCAGCATACCAGAGACAGAGCTGAATGAAAATAACAGCCCCCAGTCTCTATGTTTAACCTTTATTCACAACCCATATGTAAATCTTAAGGAGCCATAAGTGTTCCCTTCAAAACATCCCATGACCTAATCCAAAATGTTTACAATTATCAAAACTGCTCTAAAAATAACAGAGCTGCCGGGAACTACAGCAGTGAGGGCCACCAGCTGCATAATGCTGTGCCAAGAGAGACAGAAAGATAGACTGCTGACACCAAAGCAAAAAGCCTGAATTTTCCAGCTCTGGTCTGTTATTGTGTGCTTGGGAGGCTGTGCATGCTTCTCTTCCTGGTAGCTGGATTACAGCTGCTATTGAAGCCCACTGGGGCCAGAGCTGCAGTATGTGTCTAGGATTAATACACGGACAAGAGGCCTGTGAGCAGTCCAAAGCCTGTGTACTGTTCCAGTCTGAGTCAGCAGGACAACAATCAGCTCACCCTCTCCTGCCACAGCAGAACTCCCACCCTGGTAGATGTTTCCATACAGAAACTATAAGGTTGAAGAATGCATTGCAATCCCAAATGGGAGGACACTATTTTTAAAGTGGTAGATTTAAGGTCGCTTATCCAAATTGCAGCTCGTGAAACATCAGCCTGCTGAAAAGCGAGACCTCACTGCAGGTTCTAATATCAACCCAGGCTTGTGAAATAATAGCTTTAAACAGGACTTGTTTGGGAGCCTTCAGACACACGCTGCTCGGCCCTCTGTGCGTCTATGGATGCCTGAAGCTTTTGTTGCGTTTGCAACAGAGCCCGCACATGCAGTTCACCCCCCTACTCCCCCTGTGTCTAGAGAGGGGGAGGGGAGAGACGGGACATCTGGCAGGAGTAGTCTGAGTCCCCCTCGACTCCCAGCAGACCGTCCTACCTCCTCCCCCAGGACTGCATAGTCCCAAGGGATCCATAACAAATCACTCTGGGACAAACTAACTGATCAGTCACATGAGGATCTGTGTACAGCACCTCTGAAATATTAATTAGGAAAAAAAACAAGATATGGACACTTGTACTAAAGAAGCAGCCTTTAACTCAGACTTGATCCATACATGAACAAAATCTGGGGAATAACTAATTAATGTTTATGTCCAATGAGCAAATGGGATTTCAAAATAAAAAAAAGTGGATTATTTAAATTTTTGCACACTTCAGCAAAAAAATAAATAAATACATAAAAATTTCACAATGTTTTGCTCCTAAAACAAGGAAATGACTTTGTAATAAAAAAGGAAGTCCCCGAGAGTTGAACATGTGCATACAAGTCCTCACGCCATTCAAAAAGGAAATCGAAAAAGTAACTGTACAGAGTGAGAACAAAGCAGTGTAAACACACCGGGTCACAACCCTCACCCATCACCCCTCCTTCCTTTCTGTGGGTTTTGTTTTGGCACAGCTAGCAGCACACAATGTTCTCTGTGCAAGCTGTAAAGAAAGGGGGAGGGTATATCATTTCCAGCTCTCTGATTGGCTGATGAGCTAGAAAAAGAGAGGGGGGGCGTGTCTACTAGCAGCAGCTAGTCTTTTACACAAAAAGTGCATCACTAGGCACAACAGAGGAAAGTTTGCAGAAAACCACTACAGAGAGCTGAACTGAGAGAAAAGATAAAGAGGCATCCTGTCCCAGACCAAAACTTTCCTCAAAATTTCTCAAGAAAAAGACGTGAAAAGGAAGCACAATAGAAACACTGATGCAATAGCCCAGTTTACTTATATTAAATTCCTCTCATGGCTCAGAGCCTCTTCACACAAAGGAATTTCATTACGTAATCCAACCCTCTAACTGTAAAGCAGCCAAACAGAGTCCTAGAACTCTAGCATCTCCTATAGGAAGGTTTCATTGACAACAATACATTAAAGCACACTGTATCCACTGAATGCGTGGCAGTGTCTTACCTTTACAGCATACTCTTTATTGGTGATGAGGTTGATGCATGTTTGCACTCTGGCATAAGCACCCTCTCCCAAGACCTCTTCCTGCAGTCTGTAGACATCTGTGGCAAAAACAGCAAGTTAGCAAAACACAATTACATGAAGGAGAGCAGCTTATACAGCTGTTTTTATAACAACTAGGAATGAAAGCTTTTACCCTCGAATCTTCCAGAGAAACTGTCAGTTGCCCGGCAACGCTTTTTCTTCTTGTTTCTCTTCTTGGCATCGGGGATGTCAATAGGCTGACTGGAAGGCATGTCTGTCAAAACAGGAGTGCCTACATTACCATCAGCTATTGATAGAGGAATGCAAACAAATCCCAAATACTGAAAGAGAAACTAGGGGGAAGTTTTACTTATGTGAATTATACTGAACTAGTCATAAAACTCACCATGTCTGGGGGAGGAGTCAAAATTAAATGATGAATCGATAAGATGGGATCCATTTTTAGTGAAGTCCTCTGATTCAAAGGGATTTTGCCCCTATGGAGTAATAACATGTTTGTTATGATGTGCAATCTCAGTGAACCAGTCAAGATGAGAGCATCTATTGTCAGTCATAACACCTACTGTGACTATAAAGCCAAACTAGACTGAGAGGCTGACACATTTTGAATAATCGCTCATATCTGTTACACCAACACAAGAACGTCCCAAGGCCATAAGGATCTTTCTTGGTCATCTTTCAACTATTAGCTGTGGCATACTCGAGCCATACATTCATCAGCTGCATGTGCCCAGCAGGAAGTATACCATGTTTGTCAGCCAGAAGATGCGTTTATCTATAGCTAGGTGAAGTCCCTTCTCATATATGTTGCCAAACGTGCTCTGATTACAATCTTCCCAAAAGGAGTGACAGGAGCTCGAGCTATCCCTGGATAGAGTTCCAGCTCACCTTGAAGGAGCGGTGGAATCCAGTGACTTCGGCGATCTTATTTTGCACCATTTTGCTTCGATTTGGTGTGTGGGGGGGGGGTTCCGATCAGGATATGCGGCGGCAGTGGTTTTTGAATCAATTTGCACTTCTCCGAAACAAACAAAATCGTTTCAGAGAGAGACGCAAGTGATCACACTGCGCTAGTTGGTCAGCTTGGTGCGGCGCTTTAAACGGGAGCCCTGTTGACGACACAATTTGAGACCCCAGCGTTACAATCCAGTGTAAAAAAAACAAACAAACAAAACAAAACACACAACACCTAAACTCTTCGTGTTTTCCAGATTGTGGACGATTAACTAAACGCTTAGGCAAACAGCAGGCTGGCTCATCTCTGTCGCGTGCGCATACAAACAGAGCGCGAGAGCGCAACAGCTAGCATTCAACGTCACTCCCATTTAGCTCGCCTTTAGGTTAGTTACAGACAGTTAAGCACGAGGACAGATCATTAAAATCATAGCAGTTTGGCTAATGAGTAAATATATCTAGAGGCCATGGTTAAAACGGTGAAACCGCTACAGGAAGGCTACCAACACACACAAAAACACATCTCCAGTCAAAATGTAACCCACAAGTGCAAACCAGTTGACAGTTACATCAGAATTAACTTTAACGTCAGACAACAAAGATTAGCCAGTGAGCGTTAATACTGCATAGCGGTTCCAAAAACAGCCATTTCGCTTTTAAATGGCAAAACAAAGCCGCAGCAGCCTGCTTTTTCTCCTTACTTACCCCGTTGTTAATTTTTATAGCTCCAGTGTTAGCGTCGTTGCTTGACCCACAGCTTCGAAAGCCGCAGAGGACGTCAAGGGGGGATACGACTGATAGTTTGTGCGTGGAAGGTGGTTGAGAAGAACGAGTGTGGGTGTTTTTATAACCTCCCGTGACTCCGCCCTCCCGAGGAATGCGTCAGCAGCCCGCACTGATCGCGTATATTCGAGAAAAGGCTATTGTGGCAGGGTACCATTTCGTTTTGTTGAAGCGTTCTTCTACTTCTTAAGGGAAAGAACGCTAAAGGTTATTTAAATATGACACACAATAAGCACAACTTAATAAGCTCGGCCATTTAGATTATGTATTATATTCTCGTTTGAACTCTAGACCATATATTAGGATAGAGACTTAAGAAAAAAGAGCACCGTACACGAATTGGTATTGAACCAGTCAGGTCTGTTTTGTTTAGGAGGGGGTAGGGCCCCGAGGCGGGACTTACCGAAGAACAAAACGAAAAAAAATACACGCACGTAGTCACAGTCAGCACGTCCCACCGCTGTTTTGATGGAAGAGGATGTCGATGGAGGCCGGGAGAGATAGTGCAAAGTGCAGCAAACCAGATCTGCGAGTTTACACCGTCCCGATCACCTCATCTGTTTATGCTGCTGTCGCTGTACGTCAAAGGCACACTTTAATTATTAACTCGACTTAAAAACAGAGCCAGCCTTGTGTTTTTTGTGAATACATAAATAAGCAGTGCAAGTTACTAGCACTGCCCCATCTTTGTTTGCGTCAAAAACTCTCTAGTCTACAATTATAATGACTTCACTCTCACACCAAGGGATGAATGACCACGGGCAGGGTTTTCATCGAAAACCAAGGTCTTAGTCACGGCACCCAGCTCCCTCTCAGTGACTGGGCCGGGGCCATGCCCTCAGCTTCTGCGGCATATCACTGTGGCGCATGGTCTCATGCAATGTTGCGCGATACAACCAGAACGGCACCACAATGTACTTAACTATGAGCTGTACTACGCACTGGATACAGACAGCCTTATTTTTGTTGTTGTTGTTGCTGGCTAAACTGCACTATGGTTTAACTAGAACAATGTATGGTTTTTAAAAGACAAATATCTGTTGAGGAGTGTACTGAAGTATTCCTGAGTACACGTTACTTTATTTAACTGCATACATCAAGAAATCATGTCAAATATTAGATTTTTTGGATCAGTCCAAACCGTATAGTTTTTACTTTTTGGGATATTTGGTAGCTTTTACAATAGCTAAGCCATCAACATTTCTTCATATCCTATGATGCCAGAAACCGAACATTTCCAGCTGAACCTTTGACCTTTTGTGAGAGTACATGCACGTTTTGCAGCCTGATGTAGAAGCTGTTTCGACGGGGGTGGGGACAATGTGTCGTGCTTGTGATAATGAAAGAAATTTAAGGATCCTGATGACGCAGAAAATATGTGTGATCTCTCTGCCCATCTGCTAATTGTGAGATGCCACAGCAGTGTTGCCTTAGATGTGATATGCTTATATGGAGGCAGGTATTTAGACAGGTTCAGTCAAGTGGTTTCTCATAATGAGAGAAACTTATTTCCACGTATTCTCACAATACAGTATGTAATAACTGCACACCAGCTTACTAAGTGATGCTATGTATTATGCTAGAAGTGCTCAGGTATTGTTGCACTATAAGCACATGGTCCAACAAACCTTTCCCCTGCTCCTTTTTCCTACTGGATATAATCCCTGGTTTGGAGTTCCACTTCAGTATTCATGTACTGGGTGTCTTAAAACCATGTAAGGGTTGTTCCAGGAGTCGGCTGCCTTGTAACTGGATGCTTTGTGTCTCTCCTTCTCCTTCTACCTCCTTTCACCTTCTACCCCCAAAACACAAGCCCAATAGTAGCAAACATTACGTAACGCGTTGGCCGATGATCCCCAGTCGGGAGCACATGGTGTAGTCGCAGGGTTTAGTGGGAAAACAAGATCGCACTTCCAAGTTCACGGGGTGCACGGGGTGGGTCTGTGTCACTACAGCTCAAAAGAGAGAGGGACGGGGCCACGATACGTGCCTACATTTGACAGCAGCTCTTTCTGACGTAAAAGCAGCTCAATCTGGAGATTATCCTGGGTTGTTTAATTTGATACGTGATTTAACAGAGGCGTGTCTCTGTTGTTTTGCACTGCAGTAGCCTTGTAATGTGCGTAGATAAAGCTGTGGCTCAATCGCAGTGTTTTGTTGTTGTTCCGGAAATGTGCATTATTGCCCCATCATAACACGTTCTCGTGACGTTCTCACGTTCTTAATGACACCTTTATGGAGCTACTCAACAACAGTAAGGATGGAAAGCAAGCGCTCAAATATCCTCCAAACTCTTCTTATCAAAGCCCACGCTTATATGACTGCAACAGCAAAAGGAAAATACAAAGTGGTGAAGGTCCTGGATCAAATCCAGTCTGATGCCTGTCTGTGCGTAGTTTGAACACTTTTACGGTGCCTGCGTGGGTTCCCTCCGGGTACTCTGGCTTCCTCCCACAGTCCAGAAACCAGTAAGGTTAACTGGTTATTATCAATTGACCATAGGAGTGTGAGTTTCTATGTGTGTGGTGACAGATTGGTGACCGGAATACGGAGCGTGCCCTGCTTTTTGCCTGTGACAGCTGGGCCAAACGGCGACCCTGAATTGGATAAGTGGAAGAAAATGGATGGATGGATGGAGACAGGCCTGGTGAGAGGCCCTCGGGTACAGAGCAGCAGGATTTGTTGCAGAAACATTTCTGTGCTGTTTGTGCACCATATTTGTCCACATACATGAAAAGCCTGTCGTACCTGCAAGTGTTTTCACATAATGCACGTGCGGCACGTATCAATACAACCCCCAAAGGCCAACAAGATTAGGGAGCTAAACACAGTCAGCAGTCTTGTACTAATTTGAACATTTGTTAGATGCTTTTCCTAAGCAGGGAGGTCGCAGCACCCCAGAGTGCTCCCTTTTCCAAGCAACTTTGACTGAACAATCTTCTTACAAGGAAACAGCCACAAGATGGGAAATTTGTAATCTCTGGCAGAAATGGATGTGCATGGGGCAGAAAGAGAAAGACGGCGCACTAGGCCAATCAAATTGTTCCAGTACCCAGAAATCCCTCTCCGATTTGCCAAAAAATGTTGCAACACAGACTGTTTTGCTCCATTTGTACACTAGGGAACCCTTTTGTGTTCTTTCTGTGCTTGCACTTTGTGCTTGTTACATAACCATGTGTAACAAAGGGTATTGATATGAATCAGGTAGTTTTGATTCAGACAGGGAGAGGCTGAAATGTAAGATTTGACCTTTCAGCCTGGGCACTAGAGCTTGTGTCACTTCTTGGTTTCTAAATAACTTGCTGTATGACTAAGTAGTTGTTGTTGTTTTTATCTGTTCTCTGCCCTCACCATACAGCCCTTTCACTTAAATCCAATGTTCTAGCAGTACTTATTAGAAACATTTGTGCAAAGATTAGGTGTAAGACATGCTGGAACAGGCATGGCTTCCGCTTTTTAATAACTATAAATCTACTGTCGTTATGCAAGAATTAGGGAGAATTGCAGTGTACAGATGTGCCTTTGCATGTCCACAGCAGAAAGGGAAATGGGTCTTTGCTGTGGACAGGGAAAAACACCCAACTCGCCAGGGACATGGAAACCCCGGTTTTTGAACAGTTCCAGCAATAATGATCCACAAGGGTTTGGACTTTCAGGAAGAAATGCGTTTTGGTTGTTGAGTTTAGTGGCAGAGTGAAACATGTCCCACACAGAGGGCCCAGAAGGACATCTACAGAGTGCTTCCAGACTAGTCCATACCAGTCTTATTTCCAAGCCTCGAGCTCAAGTAACCAGAAGCTGAATCTGCCCAAATTTCGGCCTCATTTAAATACATCATTATCTTACTGGAACTTTTTACGAGGCCTCTCCACCTCCAATGTCCTAAAATTATCGCCACTTTTCATCTGTACAAGCTGCACAACCGCATGATGCAACTGAGTCATGTGCCGCAAAACCGTTAAGGGTGTGTCCTCAGTCCGGCACTTACTGACTCACATTACATCCCAGCCCGTTTTTGATTGTATGTAAATAACCACACTGTACCATGAAAACAACAGACGGGCAACTGCTGAGCACAGAGTTGGACAGGCTTCTGTCTGATTGGCTGGAGCTTGTTCTTGGCCTGTAGCCAGCGCTTCCCTTCACTGTGCCGATCGCAGAGCCCCTCGAGTCTGTCTGGTACATTCCAAAGGAGAAAAACACGCCAGTGAGGGCGGGAGAGAGAAGGAAGGAGGGAGGGGAAGAGCGCAAGGCGGGTACATCTCATCTCACACATAACAGGCGTAAAGCGTGCTGAGAGAGTGCAGCCCAGTGTTCAGAGGAACTGACTCCACTGTGAGAGGAGGGACACTCCTGTAAGAGGATCAGGTTGCAGGAGGCAATGAGGTCATTCCAGTGGGTGAATTAACCGTGGCACATTGTTACATCATGTTTGTTTCTTATCAAAATTCATATTTATCGTATATGTCAAAATGTATTTGTCCAGCTTGATGGAAGGAGGTGACAATGGGTTCATTTTAGCGCTTTATATGAAGATGAATATGCAGTTTTTGTGCATTAAAATTGAATCAATTGTTTCATACAGGAGTGCAGCTAGTGATTGTTTCCTTGATAGATTCACCTTCTTCATTCTGATTTGTAAAAATTCAGAAAACATACTGACGCATGTCAAATCCCCAAAGCCAGCTTTGTCCAAAGGAGACTTTTTAAAGCTACATTAAAACCGTTGGAAGAAACTGAAACCATCCTTCAACTGTGCAAAGCTGAAACCGTGGAATATTTTCTCATGAACAACAGCTGAAGGTTGAGCAGGTTATTTACCAATGGGGAGGTCGGCAGTTAAAAGAAGTCATAAAAAGCCCCTAAAGGCATAAAACACAGCGCTGAATGGGTGAACGGGGCTGTAGCCTTAAATGCTCTGAGTACTCAGTAAGATAAAACTCAGGGCGATAAAACAAATGAGTGGAGCATTGAAATGGTTTTCAGAATAATTTTTTACTAATTATTTTAGCTGTACATTTATAAATGCTTTGTAGCTTAACTTATCAGAAAGCAATAATTTACAAGCTTCACATATTTTCTTTCTAAAATTCCTAATTGTAAAGGAGCTAGTGACCACAGACTAGCACATATATGAGTCAGCTCGTACTTTCTAAAGGAGGAAAGTCTTCAGTTATTAATGATATGAATCAATAGCAACCATAGACTGTCCTTACTATTTGTGTGCATGGATATATGTAATGGTAACTAGATGTAGTGAAGTACAATGTTTCTTTCTGACTATGGAATTAGACAGTGTCCTTTAAAGACATTGTATTAAAAAATAGTTACTATGTTGCCTAAATTGTCCAACAACATACAGCGTTTTGTTACAAGTTACTTTTTTTTGCTTGACTGCAATGTTGAGGTCTCTTTATTAAATAGACATATTCAGTCTTTGAATGACTTACTCTTCAAGCACCAAAAAAGGAAAAAAGAAGTTGAAGATGTCATTCTAAATTTTTGGCCGTGACTTTTTTGTTTGTTTTTTTGAATAAAATGTTTCCAGAAAGCCTCGTGGATGAAATCATTCTTTTTTTCCTGTGTGTGACTGCAGTGTGGTGAGGTTTTGGCAGATGAAACACTTGACTGACACGAGCCCTGAGCTTTGCAGAGTTTTTGTTTACATTTATTACAGACAGTGCGAACAGGAAGTGCGATTATTTTGAAATTCAAGGAATTAACCTGTTTGGTGTTTTGCCTGTAAACTGCAGTTAGAGAGTGGGTGTAACAGTGAACTGTAATTTTCCACTTTGTCATAACGCAGTGCTGAAAGCTGTGTGTGTGTGTGTGTACGTGTGCAACAGTATCAAATATGAGCTTTGCAAAGACTGATGTTACACTCATATACTATATAGGTGCACCTAAAGGGGCCATTCTGAATGATGGCTTACATGATTTGCCTTGAATAAGATGGTTTATTATGACTAACTGCACCCCTGCAGCAGTAATGAGAGAGACTGTGTGACTATTTATATAACCCCGCCCATAAGCGCTGATAACTTCCACCAACTCCAACCACTGATGTTGTTGTTCGGGACTATTGTTGGCTCAGTCACATTAAGCAGCGTTCATCCAAAAACAAACCCTCTCTCTGTGTTCGTCACAGTACAGTCTGGCCTGTTTCTTACATAACCAGCTTAGCCAAATCATTCACCCGAATCAGGTCTTTCCCCCCCTTCTTGACTCAAAGTGGGACATTGAGCAGATTTCATAAGAGTACAGCAGCAACCACAGGATAGAAAGCTCAGGGAGACGGGGAGGTTTTGGGAGTCTGACGCCTCCTGGTGGACATTAGTGAACACAGCCTGTTCATCATGTTTTCCCACTTGTGTTTGTCATGTGAGGTTCAAGTCTCGTGTGACCTTCAGCTGCCAAGAGTATCTGCAATAAACACCTGCAGGTTTGACATCTGAGAACCCGACCCGATGGCTCCCAGCCCAGCGTGTAAGATAACAGCCTTGATGTCTGAGTCACCATTACAGTATCTAGCCTGTCTGCACATATGAGTTTTAACCAATAAAAATTAATGACTTTAAATGGATTCAGTTCAGTAAAATACTCTGTTTCCTCCGTTTCCCTCAGTTTAATCTTAAGGTTTTTATGACTTAAAAAAAATGCTGCAGCCCATTATCATCAGCATCAGAAAGAGTTGAGAATCACTTTAATGTAAGAACATACTGAGATTTACAGGTGAAAAGAAAGAAACCGTACTAATTTTAGATCATTTGGAACAGAAAAGAAAAGAGGAAGCATCCTGGAATGATTCAGATTAAAAAAAAAGAGACATTAACACAAACAGACCTCTTAATACTGTGCTCTGATAAAATGTCTGAAAACTTTTCAGAAGGAGCAGAACGCCCTGGCGCAACAGGATTCCTGGTTAAACCTACAGTATGCAGCTAAAATAGATTACAGTACTTAAATATAAAAATAGACTCTGGATTTGATTGCTCGTTTTCCGTTCTCCAAAGCAGTCTTCGAGATGGACGGATGCATCCATTCGCCGTGTCCGCAGGTCCCTCAGTGGCACATCCGAGAGGTCATTTCTTTCTGTGGCAGACACAAACAAACAGCACACAGCTGAGCGAACCTTTCCAAAGCCAGTTTCTACACTGATCACATGACAGCACACTGCTGTGGGCAACATACAGGTGGGAAACAAAGAGTAAGCAGTCCAAGCTTTTTGGTCAAAACACACACACACACACACACACACACACACACACACACACACACACACACACACACACACACACACCTGACAGAGTGAGCACTCGTCTTTGACAGTTAACAGTAAAATAAATTTGGGTTTCAGAATAATGGAAAGACAAGAAAAAATCTGTTCTAAAACAAACAAACTGCAAAGACTCATTTTTTGAGTCCTGCATTTCTCTGGTGTGCTCATACATGGGTCTTAACTATTGTAGTTTTCCACTCATCGCATTAAGCTGCAGCAATCTGCAGCTTGTACACAGGACATTTTGTTGCAGCCTAAAAACCAGTGACCTAAATCCCTGGGCCACTGAGGCATCACATGACTGCAGTTTTCATTAGCTACACTAAACAAAAGGATACAGTTTACCCACAGCTTCATTTTTAAACTCACATCTTCTCATCTATAGCTATCAAGTTATGCATCACCCATTAAGCAACATCATGCTGAAATACAGAGAAGCCACAAGTTTTTGGGGAAGTTTAGAAACAGTCTTGCACTTACACGATTTGACCACTAGGGGTGCCAATTCTAATTTCCTAAATCAAACGATATGCTAGACTGATCTGATAATGTAGTAATCGGGCTCTTTGTTGTACTTCTCAAAAGATAATTTAAAGGAAATGTGATAGTCTGTTTACCTGGGTTGCCAAACATGAGGCCCGGGGCCAGAAACAGCCAGTCAAATGCTCCAATATGGCCCGCTAGTCCTATACATTTATTTCTGACAATTTAAGCCCTAAAAGTCATGCTTACAGATTTCTTTCATTCCTTTTCACTTATTACAATAGAAAAACTTTATCGAGTGGAAAAACTGATTTGTGCCGTTAAGCGTACAGAAGGGAGTTTCGCCGGTCCGGCCCACGATGCAAGATTAGCCTCACATCTCCGCTGTACACTGCTCTAAAATGCAGCTTTGTGTCACAGCAACCTTCAAATGCAGCATCTCGGTGTTTTAACATGGGCTGATTATTACACAAGCGTGCGCGCACACACACACACACACACACACACACACACACACACACACACACACACACAAGCCCATTCTCTGTAACTTCTGTCGGTGCTGTGCTTTTTTGGAAATCGAATTTCCCAGAGGAACCCACCCGAGGGATTAATAAAGTTCTATCTTATCTTATTCAGCTATCTTAGTGGGGACCTTCATTAACATAATGGTTTTCCTAGCCCCTTACCCTAACCATAACCATTAAAAATGAATGCCTATCCCTAACCCTTACCCTAAACCTAACCATAACCTAATTGTAACCCTGACACTAAAACCACATTTTGAGCCTCAAAAAGGCCTTCAAACTTGTGAGGACCGGTGAGTGTGTCCTCACAAGTATAGTAGAATGCAGATTTCAGTCCTCACAAAGATAGTTAGACAGGAACACACACACACACACACAGAGCTCGATGTCATCTGCTCACCAGGGGCTCCAGCTCTTTGTGGTCCGTTAGGTTGAACTCGGTGACAAAGTAATAGAAATGCTTGTAGCAGGTGTTGACGTGAGCCTCTGCCCCCATCTGGCTCACGCGGTCAAAGTGGTGGATGTAGACGTGGACGAACACCCGGAACAGACGCGACAAAATCTTCTTAGCCACCTGCATGAATGTCTTAGGGAAGGGAGTACCTGGGAGTCAAGCAGATGGGAGACAGAGCGAGAAGGCTGCGGTCAGTCTGCGGTGACTTTTTATTTGCTCCGGAGTAAACAGACACGTTTGAAATTACTGATGCATTTAATTAAAAGTGAGGCTGCTTTTTCTACATTAACCTTTCCCCGTCTTCTCCCCCTCAGGCCTGGACACCAGCCGCCAATCGGCAGCAGACGCGGCCAGCGTCACAATCGGACACGATCGGAAAATCGACAGGGCTCGGTGTGCCGAATAATTTCCCAACACACGCTTAATTCAGCACATCGTTTTGCTTTGACTAATTAAATAATGTTTTAGGAACGTGTTGCAGAGGATGGCTGCGTCAGAGATCGTTTCTATTCATAGCCTTACTGTCCATCCTGTGACCCATTTCTAAATCCACTGGCTGGCATGTTTCTGTAGTCAGTCAGTCAGCTGCTGAGCCACAGCACAGTGCACACAAACACACTCGGAGATAATAGAAAACCACAAATTCCACTGCAGCAGATTAACTGTGATGTTAGCAATGCTCAGCGCTGAAGGTAATCTGACATACGTGGCCTTGCGGATGCTGAAAAACAGGCTTCACATTTCAGATGTGAATCGTTCGCATCTCATTTCAATTTTCCTCTGTAATTATTACACGTTAATCATTTAAGTGGCTTTTCTCTGCGTTCCGAATGAGTCACACTGAAAGGATCATTAAAATGAAATAGAGGTTACTCATTATAGCCATTCAGTTCATAAAAGTAAAGATATATTAAAGCATCAGCTCCCCACTTTCTGTTGTGTGACCCTACCTGTGGTGCCAACACCCATGCAGGGAGCCACTGGGTTAAAACACCAACAGGAGAAAATTTGAAATCTGAACAAAAGTCATAAGTTTACCAAATAAAACTTTGGAATTTATTGACTGGAATGGCTTCGTAACCATATCGAAGCGTGGCCACAGTCTGTCTGTGAATGGGCTGGTCGCTTGGTTTGCCTCATGAGATGACTTGACAGACTTGAACCAACCGCTGAGACGCCGTGGCTCGTGGCTTATTTCAACACTTACCGACGTTGGTGGGGAAGATATTCTCGTTGTTGATCTGTACCTCGATCCAGTCCATGAGCAGGCTCATGTATTTGGGAGCCGACAGGGCGGTCGGCTTCTTGTACTTGTGCTCGTCTTGCCAGCGGTATTCGTACTTGGGCCCGCCCGACATGACCGGGCAGGTTTGATCGGTGCACGAGTCACTGATGGTGCCGTAGATGAGGTTGATGCGGTTGAAGAAGTCGACCACGTGGACGGCCACCCAATCGTTGAGGTCCTCGCCGTGGGGCAGCTGCACAGCCAGCTTCAGGTCCAGGCCGGCGTTCAGGGACGCCTGGGCCTTCTTGTGCAGCTCGAAGCGCTGCGTCCCGGGCTCAAACTTGCGCTTGGGCCGGAATGTCCTATCTTTGTTGAAGACTTGTTTCAGGGCCATGGACATGGTCGCATGTGGTGGCGGCAGACGATCTGTTCGAATGCTTCAGGTGAATTATTTACCGTTGAAATGGAAGCAGACAAGGTTGTGTGAACAGCCAGTGTGGGTTGTTTTGGTTATGGATTGTCGTGGTTTTTATTTGGACTGAGTCTCTGACTCCTGTGTACGATTAAAGGAGAAAAAGAAAAGGGCAGAATTTGGTTAATATATGCACATTTACATTGAAATGTCTACTTCCTGTCAAACCTGATTGCATGTGTATGTAACAATTAAAATCTAGGGTTGCAAACAGCATGTTTGTTAGTTAAATTAGTGTCTAAAATGCCAAACAACAGTGAGATTTGGGTTTTTCCCAGTCATGAATCATATGTTAGATGCATGCTAGGTTGATATAAAACTGTTAAACCGGAAAAGAAATGGAGGCCGTGCGAGAAATTTTACGCACGAGAGCAACACAACTAAATAATTTGGCTGTAATCAGAATAAAATGCCCAGTTGCCCGACATAATTGATCTGAGACCACACTGCAGCACTGGGAGGCTGTCTGCAAACGACAAGCCTCGGCAAAAAGAGATTAACCTTAAAAGATGAAACATGGTGTCTGAGTGAGTCATTTCCTATTTCATACACCAATTCCGCCGTGAAATCAAGAATATGCCGAATGACAATAAAACCAAGTCAAACCGCGTGTTGCCAACGTAAATCGACATTGCCGTGTTTATTTACGCCTCCATATATACATCAGGTCCACATTGCTCGTTGTCTGGAGGGCTTTGTGTCGTTTTTAAGCACATTTCCAGGATAAAAGTCAGAGATTCAACATCGGGGCTCATGACGGCGGTGCGAAGTTTATTCGTGACGTGACGCTAGCTAACTCGGCCGGACTTGTTGCTCCATAAAACAGCAAATATAAAACCCGCTAAAAACACACGACAAACCCGGATCACTCACACGCTATCGTAAACGAGGGGAAAAAGCCGCCTAAGGGCAGCAGTTAACTCGGGCGGCTCTTCGCAGGGTGACGAAATGATACAGTTGAAAGCCACTTTCCCGAACTTACTTGTTCCGCCTTCCTGTTTCCTTCGACCTTTTATCGAGAAATATCTGGTCGCTGATCGATAGCTTTATGTCGACACCGCAGACGGGCTACATTATGGACACACGGTGCGATACATGTCGTAGAATTAGTAATAACGGTACGAACATGTCACTTTGATAAAGAAACTAATGTCTGACTCCTCCCTGTGAAACGAAAAGTACACCAGCGCAATGCTAGCGGCTTTAGCGGCGACTTCCGGATTCAGGATTTTCAAAGTAATGGGACTGCTTTTTCCACTATATGTGGAGACTTTCATGTTAGCTTTGGTCATTTCATTACATTCCCTCTGACCTAAGAGCAGTTTTCATGTATTAATCACTTACACCTGCTGACAAACTAAATCAAGTTTCCAGTGTGGGTTTTCTCATTTTACTGTTCGGAAGAATCAATCCTGCTCCGCCCGTATCCTGATCAGATGTCTCTTTTTATGTGGGACTACACGGCGTTTTGATTCTTTGCTCTCCTGTCCTACATCTTGACTCAGTACCTCACAGTTTGCAGTCTGCAGTTTTCTACAATATAGTTTTTACCCAAGCCATGCCACAGAAGGTCAAGCAGGAAAAGTTACAAGTAAAACAAAAGCTACAAGTGTTACAGAATTTGAATGACGTGTCAGCATATACTGAAGAAATGAAATTCTTTTTCAGTTTTGCAAAGGAGAAACTATGGCATGAAACGATATGTGCGTATGTGTGCTTATAATAAACAAAAGGTCCTAATCTAGTAACCTGCACAGTTTTAAGCTATATTGGCCAACACTGCTGCTGTAATTAAATGTATAAATATAAATAAACATAAACATATATGAAACTGTCAGACTACACACCAATGTCACTGACATGTCCCATACTGACCCACACAAACACAGCCCCACATGAGGACTTAAGACTAACTTTAAAACAAATCTAAATTTAAGTTAATTCGACACCACACACCTGCTCAGTTATTAGGTAATCTATGATATTTCTTCCTTGTTTGACAGTTTGGGCTCAATCGTCACCCTTTCTAATCGAGTATCTGACACCTTTGTACAACCAAACTCTACAAATTATGGCTAAAAAGCATGTTTGGTGGCAGAACTGTCACCATATGTTTTTTCTTAAATTACAGTGTATAATATATAGTGTCTTTCAAAGACACTTGAATTGTGTAAATCTGTTTTATGCATTATGGATGTAAAAGCCCAACAAAGGACAAGGGCTGGAAATTAGCAATACCGTTAAATTCTTTATGAAAAAATATTAAATATATAATAAATGTAGATTTCCGGGACTCTGATCATATTACCTATTTATACCACAGCATGCATAGGGTCTAATATAGGGTCATAGGGTTTATTTTGTGAAAACCTACTATTATTTTGAAAACTGCTTCATCGACTTCCTTGGACCCTCCAGTGTGGCCTGACGGTTCACAAGTACTTCCTCTGACACAGTTTGGGGCCAGCGTGACTAACCTCAGTTTGTTTCTTTCCTAATAAATCGCCGCGTGTGACGTTTTAAATTACTGGCATTGAAACATCAGAGAGAAAAAACTATTCAACAAACACACATATTTAAAGACAGAGAACAGCTTTAAACTCAAAGTCTCAAAAAGTCTCATATTAGACTTTCTCATTTTGAATGTTTCTTTTGATTAAAAATGCAGATGTTGGACTCTGCACATACATGTTCAGAGTATTTATAAGAAAGTATGCATGCACCTCATGTCCAAAGCTCATTTTTGCCTTCCAGTGAAACATCACCAAATGCTGATGCTTTTATGGAGCATTTTGTTGATACAAATGTTCATGTCTTTAATTGTAATGTCTTTTGTGTTATGATTGATTTTATGAGACAGATTGCAGAAGACCAGTTGAATGGAGGCTCGTAGGTTTCCCGCCACATCTGTGATAAAGTTACAGATTTTTATTTTTATGGTTTTGGAACATCTGGAACATCTGGAAAAGAACAATTAAGACTTATAATGTCAGACTGTTGTTGTAGCTCCAAGAAAGAAAAAGAAAAAAAAAATCACACAGCACTTAAGAATGAATTCAGTCATATCAGCAGATTTATGATAAGTTAATCCACATTTTTCACTCACATAATTCGTTTGTTTCTAGTTTATTAGGCTAAAAACAGTAAAAATGCTTTTAGGTGGAGGCGGACAAAGACGCAGATTTGAATACATGGTTCGATTAAAGTAGCAGAAAATAAAATTAGTTTTGTTCAGCAGTATTACGACACTTAACATTCAAACCACGGCAGACAGAGAGCTTCCTCGCACGGCTGACACACTGAAGTCCGATTTACAAATGCACATTTATTGCTGCGTCGCTTCTGCGGTCAAAGCTGGTCACTGTGCACAGTTCATAAAACACTCTTTGTTTTGGTTGTTTAATGGCCGGCTGAAAGGACGCTTTGTGCAGCGCTGGGACAGAATGTGCCTTTTTTCTGTCTACTTGGTAGGCTCGGGTGCGGCGGCGGCTGCGCCTTCCTCAGGCTTGGCCTTGCCGGATATGGAGTAATGATAACTCCTCATGGCCTCCTCGACCTTCTTGAAGTCAGGACGGTCCTCGTGTCTGTGAGAGAGGAGAGGGGAGGAGCAGAGAGAGGAGGCTGTGATAAATAGAAGTCACAGGATTTTAAGAGGATGCGTTGCTTGCTTAATCTGACGCTAAAAAACAAATATTCAAGAGGAAATTGTTTTCATTTACGAGGGAACGACTGAGGAATATAATGTCGTTAGGTGACAGCAGCCATGCCTGACGTATGAAAACTACATAAGTCATTAAATACACTGCTGTGAAAAGTGTTTGCCCTCCTCCTGTTTTCTTAGTTTAGTTTTTTGCACATTTGTCATACATATGTTTCAGGTCATCAAACTAATTTTAAATGAGTCTTTTTAGACAAAAACAACAAGAGTAAATACAAAATGCAGTTTTTAAACGATTTAAGTACGTTTACTTTATTCAGGGGAAAAAACTACAGACCCTGCGTGAAAGACTAATTGCTCCCTAAAGCTAATAGCTGGTTGTGCCACTCTTGGCAGCAAGAACTGCAATCTAGCATTTGTGATAACTGGCAATGAGTCTTTCAGCCACTCTTCGTGGCAGTATTGTTTAATTCAGCCAGACTGGTGGGTTTGAGCATTAACGGTGTGTTCAAGCATCTCAGCTGGATTTGAGCTCGGACTTTGAATGTACCATTTCTTTCCCAGTTTGTTTCTTATTGTGGAAACATGAACTCTTGTTGTTTTGTTGTACATACATACAGACAACCTCTGTTTATGCCTCTCTTGTATAACGCACGCACAAGACCATCGGTTTCTCACTTGTATGTCCAGCACTCTTTCATCAGTGTATATACTCGCTCTGGACACGCCGCCGGACAATCCATGCGGCTCCCGTTCTCAATGAAGCGGATCACGTCGGGTCCTTTCATTTTCTGGAGAACAAATTCAAAGACAGGCAGCGTGAGCTCTGGGATCACGTCATGCTTTGATAACCTTCTGCAGTAATCTGTCTTACCTTGTAGGGTTTCCCTCCGTAGGAGAACGCCTCCCACATGGTGACACCAAAACTCCACACGTCGCTTTTGCTGGAGAATTTGTGGAAGAGTATACATTCTGGTGCGTACCACTTGAGCGGCCATTTACCTGCAGTACGAGCCTGTGAACACAACGTTTATGATGATGAGAAGCACGCCAAGGACTCGGCCAAAGCAAGCAAACATCGGCGATAGTATTTAGGGCCTTGGAGTGAAGGATTGCTGGGGCTCTCTGGTAACTACATCCACTCCAGATATGGGTCAGTAAATCAGTAAAATGGAAATCAATTGAGTGTTTAGTTCAAACAGGGCACCTGACACATTTTTGTCAATAGGAGCTAATTACTGTTTGCACATTGTGAGGTCAGCAACTCGCAGAAGGGCAATCCATCTAAGACATACTCTCTGTTTGCACACACTGATAAAACCCACACCGGACTCTCTAATCACTCTGTATTCATGCAACTTTGTCTTGCGGTACAACAATATTAAAAAATTCGTGAGTACTTTGTAGTAGTTGTCATCTGCTCCCAGGGCCTTGGAGAGGCCAAAGTCACTGATTTTGGCGAACTGTTGATTGACCAGCAGGACGTTGCGAGCCGCTAAATCTCTGTGCACAAAGTTCTTCTCCTCCAGATACTTCATGCCCATCGACACCTGGTGCATCAGGTTCACAATGTTCTCCACCGATACGGTATCCCTGTGAGGACACACGTCCAGAGAAAAGAAGCATTAGGATATTTTTAGTACACAAATGTAGTTTTTTCCTAAGACAGCTGGGATGGGCTCCAGCTGCACCCCCTGAACCTGGACTGGAAAAGCAGAAGTAAATAGATGGACAGACGATCGATGATGATGATGACACAAAACTTGTCCAGTTCCTTTTGATGCAACAAAACACTGAATATTATTGCAGTTTTAAGTATCCAGAAACCTTCAAATGAAGCAGCCTGAAAAATGAACCATCCTAAGTTTGAGTCTTTAAGACAGAAGTGGGGAACTCCAGGTGAGGTTTTAGATCTCACCCTGGGTCAACACACCTGAATCAATTTATTAGTTCATTACCAGGCCTCTGAAGAACTTCAGGACATGTTGAGGAGGTCAATTAGCCGTAATCAGCTGTGTTGGATCAAGGACCTGCAGGACACCGGCCCTCGAGGCCTGGAGTTGGACACCCCTGCTTTAAGACATATTTGGAGTTTTGGAATCATCCACCTCTCCATTTTCTGCTGCTTTTCCAGCTCTGAGTCATGGGGGCAACAGTCAGAGCTGAAACGCCTCATCCAGATGTTCAGGGGAAATACCGAGGTGTTGGCAAAATGTGAGCTCTGTCCTGGTTCTGCCCCAGGGCCTTCACCTGGGAGGACATGCCCAAAACACCTCACCTAGGATGACTCTCAGCTGGAGAAGCTTTTGCGTGTCATTCCCCTGCTCTTTTATCTATCTCTAATATCTCTATTGACTGGACTTGAGTTATAGGCTTCTCTTTGCTTTACTTAAGTCTTGGAAAGAGTGAAGGTGGCTATTAAAATGTTATCCTGGCACTAAAGCAAACACATAACCTAAAGGACGTGTAAAATCACATCCCCATGTTCCAACTTCTGCCCTTCGAGAGCTGCTGCTGTCCATACAGAGTACGGTCTTGCCTGCTCTCCTATAAAATTAAGATGTAAGAAAGCGTACGTTCACTTTTGTTGTTCTGTATTTATTCCGTCATAACGTGACAGTTCTGAGAATACATGGAGCTGCCACAGGAAAAAAGAACGGCCTCATAAAGATCAGAAATGTCTTGGATGAACAGATTGTCTGATTCATTCCTCATCAGCATGTCATGGCAAGGACTTCTGCAGTGTCAGTATCAGAATCCACCTGAGAAGTACAGACTTGTACCAGGACGCACTTTGAGGGCTCACCTTGAATAGAAAGGGGTTATAGTAGCACCACTCTGTTTACTATTTACCACGTAGAAGAGCTGAGTTCTTTGAGATAAAGTAAGATTATTCACATCGACATGTTTTGATCCTTGTTACAGCTGAAAGATTTCTATGCATGAAACTGACTGACCCTAAACCACAGCCCTGTTTGGTGCAAAACCCATCCTGGGGCAGTGCATGTCTGTGGGAGCTGTTAGGGTTACACTGACATGTATGTATTTTTGTAAAGTCAGAGCGTAATCTGATCTGACTCTACACATGCTATATAGGATTCGTAAGGATCTGAGTGTCATGAAAAATAATAAATAAGATGGTTTTTTTATATAAAAATATGTAAGTCAGACCTTAATCAGTCTCCTAGTTACACTCCTAAAACTGAAATCTCACTATTGCTGGTTTAAAAAATCCTCTGAAGTTTTATTCACTAAAGATTTTTTTTAAAGGTTTACTTGAGTCATTTGTGTTATTTCAACAAAATACTGTGTTTTTTGGATTTACTTTAAAAAATGTACAATGAATGTAAAACATTGAAGCAATACATAAAATATATAAAATAAATACGTAACTGATAAATAAATGAAATAAAAAATATTAACACTTTTATTCAAAAGTTATGTCAAGTGGTTCCACCCAACCGTGCTGCAGGTTAGGATAACTGCTAAGAAACTGACTCAAAGAAAAACCAGAGTTTACCAATAAATAAATAAATAAAACAACTTTTTTTAAGTGTAACTACAAACAGTTAAAGATGAACTTACTTGTTGGAGGAGAGGAATTTGTTCAGCGGTCCGGCAGAAGCCATCTCCATGACCAGCATAAGACAGTCTGCGTTGCACAGGCCAAGCATGCGGACGATGAACGGGTTACTCAGCTGGTGCATGATCTCTGCCTCCCGCATCATCTCCTCCTTCACCAGCTTCTCGTTGTCGTTCTTCAGCACCTTGACGGCCACGTCTATCTGACCCCTGAATCCAAACAAAACACAGGCAGCGACATCAGTAGACGCACGCACGTACGGCTCAGCGTCTGTTTTTAAAATGTTCGGCTCCTCACGATTCTGTTTTGAAGACTCCCTTCTTGACACAGCCAAAGTTCCCAGAGCCGAGCTCCACCTCGTCCATCAGCAGGTCGGACCTCTGGATGTTGAACCTCTTGATATCATTGGGGTTGTGATACGGGTTGAATCCATTGCAGTCCATGGGGAGAAGGTCGCGGTCTTCGGGCACAGTAGTCTTTGTGACCAATGCAAGAGCTGCAAAGTACAAATTGCACACAATAAATTGCATGTGCTTTGTTTGTAGATATAACGTGCAAAACATTTCAAACTTGAAGGTTTTACATTCAAAATCACGTATCAGAGTCTAAAACATGATGCACTTGTATAAATTAATTACCCAGTGATATATTAACTGGACACTGTTACTGAGGAATTACATTTTTTAACTCACAACCTTTAAACACAGCGCTTGGCATGCAGTTATAATCTATCAGATTTCAGTCTTCCTTCTACGACTGATTGTGTAATTGTGAGTTTTTTTATTTGAACGCATCCTTGCAGGAACAGCCATCGCAGTTTATGCTCAATGCTGCCTGTGTGTTTGCACTGCTGGCTACCGACCTCGAGGTGGCGGTGTGTATCCATTGGCGCCGCGTGGCCTCTGAAAGGAATGACAAAGAAATAAATCTCAGAGGATGAAGACGTGCGCTGACTTGAACAGTGCAGGATGTACCGACTACTTACATTGGGAAGACTGGGTGTCTCTGAAAAATGACAGGAGAATTTCATTAGTGAATAGAATCAAAAAAGAACGTTGCGTATTATATTATTCATATTATGAATAAACCACAATATAAACTGCAAATTCAGGCTGAGATGTGATTAAAAAAGGAAAGATTGGTCAGTACTTTCAACAGCAGCTTTGCCGTTAACACACGTCTCTCCGAGAACGGTTACAAGGCCGTCAGGTTTCATCTTCAGATACTCCACCAGCTGAACATTGAGAATAAGTTTAGTTTAGGCCAGAAAAACGACACACAAGTAAAGAGGAAGAAAAAAAGAGCCTGAGGACCGACCTGCCAGACTGTGTCAAACTTTGTTCCCTCAGGCATAGAGAATTTCCCCGACTTGTCCTGGAGGATCTGATAGTGGTACACCGTTTTCCCGTACATCATGGAGAGAGCGTATGTGCCAGACTCCTCTCTGTCTCTGATTCTGAGGAACAAAACACACATAAATGCAAAATCTTTACCCAACAAACAAACACAGCAGGCTTTTTAAAAAAGAAGCAAAAACTTACAGAAACTTGCCGTCCGGTTGTGCTCCCGAGTAAAGCCGCCTCTCCCCCTCATGGCGGGAGATTTTGCCGTGGTACCAAGGCATTTTCTCATGGGCTGTAGTTGCGATCAGCTTCTCGAGCTGAGGAGCTTGACTGATGATGGCCTGCTCCATGGCTTCGCCCTGAACCGGAAAAATGATCACGTGTTATCTCCGTGTTTTGCAATAATGACTTTTTATCTAAAATTGCGGGGAGGACTGCATCGCAGCTTGCTGGTGTTTCTGAATTTGCTCATGCTGGGTGTCAAATGCGGTGGAAGGTGGTGCATGTGAAGCTCAGAGAGGGAACGTTATGACACTCGAGCTGCAGGCGAATTCTGCATAGACGTGGAGCTAGTTTGGCTCTTCAGTTGTATCACCGGTGTCAAAAAGATACTGATCGTTGTATGTGGCAGGTTACTGGAGGAGGCACAAGTGAAAATGCTCTTCTTAGTTTTAGTCTTGTTGACTAATTCTTTCAGTGCTGTCATCTCAGACCCTCGTACTCCCACCTGGCCTGCCTTTTCTTTCCAGTTACCTGCTCACTTTGTTCCTATTCCCCCATCTTGACTCTTTACTTTAGCTTCTACCGTCTGTCTCATACTTTTGGTTCTCGTTTCTAAGAACTGTAGCTTGTTAGTGCAACTACTTTCCCCAGGCCACAGAAACCTTCAGAGGAACTGAGAGCTCCTACCTGTGTTCCTACTTGAGGAAAGGTTTGGAGAGATTGTGTGTGGGCAAAGTCTCTCCCACTCCACCAAAAAAGTCCCTTCAGAAATGTCAGTTAAACCAGACTCAAACATACGGCTTGCGGGGAAGACCTTTCCCCGAGTTAGAGTCCGATCGGGGCCACAAAATGAAAACGTTGCAGAGAAGAAGGTCACAACTTCAAACTTCTCGTTGTATTTGCAGAGAGCCATTAAGAAGGGAGGGATTGTCCGAGTCCGAGGTCTGGGCCGTCACAAGTTTTTCAAAAGTTGTTTAAAGTCTACCAGCAAAGTGTGACCTGGCGCTGCCACACCACTGATCTTTAACTTTGAACACTTTGTTTCTTTGTAACGACATTCACTGACTGATGTGGGAAAACTGACACATGTTGGTAAGATTGCTGATTTTTGATAAGACACCTCGTGTTGTTGTTTTTTAAATAGTGGTTCATTAAATGTGAAGGTTTCTCAGACGTACGTGTACTTTTAAAAAAATATCTACATGTCAATACAGCAGTGGAAAGTTTTATCTGTGCAGCTGCTCTCAAATAACCACAAAAAAACAAAATGGCAAATTTTGCTTACAGGCGAAAACATTTATCAGATCACAAATTTTTTATTTTGTATAAATTTTTCACCCATCAGCAGATTTTCTATTTGGTTTATTTGCTATATTTTGCAGCGCGATGAGGGCGGAAAATATAACGACTGAAGAGATCACTTTGACTGCACTGTACAGCGGGCTGGATGCAGACATCAAAGCTATCTCCATGAGCAGAAGTCAGCACATTTGCATGGTTAAATTTTGTAAAAACAACAACCGTAGTTTGTTAGGAAGACATTTAAACATATTCAATATCACAGAAAAGTAATTATAGCTAAAAAATGAACTTTTCAGTCTCCGAAATGCTCAGGTAAAGTACAAGTAGCTCAAAACTCTACCCTACATGGTTATTTTCTTTTTCTAAACTCTTCAGCACCACCCGACACCCGGCTCACCTCCAGATTCCAGGTCTGCTTCACGTACTCCCTCAGCATGTTTTCTCTCAGACTGTCAAACACGCCTTGCCTGAT
This sequence comes from Maylandia zebra, assembly GCF_041146795.1. Classification (NCBI taxonomy): domain Eukaryota; kingdom Metazoa; phylum Chordata; class Actinopteri; order Cichliformes; family Cichlidae; genus Maylandia; species Maylandia zebra. The sequence goes on along the minus strand of NC_135183.1, from coordinate 38,879,894 downwards.
CGGCGTATCTGGGGAGCGTAGACACGGCTTCTTCAGGAGGCACACCAGGCCGTCGGAGTCTTTGCTGTAAAACTCACAGAGCTCTGCAGGGCCACAGTGAGGCTTCCCTCCTGTGATGCAGTAAGTCCCGTTAAGCTGTTTCTCTACGGAGTAATGGTGGAACTCCAGGTTCCACACGATAGACAAGACGTAGCCCCCCAGACTGCGGAGACACTGCCGCAGCAAGAAGAGGCCGTCGGACATCCCAGCCAGCTTCAGGTGCTGCTCGGCGTCCGAGCGACTGATGCTGCCGTAGAAGAAAGGCAGCTCGGCCGCAGGGTCGATGGACATGGTGAGACCTGGTAAAAGTTGGCCTGGCCTTGAAGTCCTGGATGTAATCAGTGAGAGAGAAACTAGGGAGACAGAGAGGAGGGAGGGGGACATTTCTTTGAGAAAACTGACCAATGGCACAGATTGAAACAAATTTGCCACCTCTGACCGCTCGGCTTTTTTAGTTTCTACCTCCTCCACTCACAGCCAGATCAATGCAACTTTCTAATTTACCAAATTACAAATACAAGTTGGTGGGAATACAGCTTAAAAATGGACAACACTAAAATCAGTACTACAAAAAGCAACAGAAAAGCCCCAAAAGACACACACACACACACACACACACACACACACACACACACACACACACACACACACACACACACACACACACACACACACACACACACACACACACAACCTGGATAACCTCACCTTCTCTTCCCTTCCCAGCTGTGTTTCACTAGGATCTACAACAAACCCAACAGAGCTGCGCTTCTCAGGAGCCTGACACGTACAAGTGAGGAGACATATGTGGGGATGTGACACTTAGCATGAGGCACCCACACTTTGAGACTGCATAAAGTTTGCAGGTTAACAAAGTGATGACACAAGCCACAACAGGAAGTCGCAGTCCGCCCTCACAGCCTCCTTTCTCCAGCGTGTCGCTCTTCCGTTGAACAGGTGCTGTACGGTTACAGAACATTCCCTCTGCTTTAAAACTCATCGTTTTTTCATTTTATGGAACAAAAAAACTGAGATCAAAGTATCGTTACTGTAACGAGCGTGTGCGCGATGAGAAGCGCTGGTACTCGGTTGACTTTATTGTGAACGGGAGTAAGGACAACTTTAAAATCAAAAGGGTTTCGACTGCAGCGTGGAACAGTTACGCGACAACAAGCAGAAGATGTTTGAGATAAAGAGGGGAATCGACAGCGATCACAAGACGTCACAGGCATCAGCTCAGAAAACCCAGAAAGGAAATGATCTGAAATGAAGAGAAAGATCGAGATTTCATGAAGACACGCAGGAGATCAGCCAGGCTGCTCTCCTGAGCTCTTCTTCGATTTGGGAGTAAATAAAGACGAGAAGCACATTTAAACAAAGCGGCATGCAAACTGATACGTGATTGTCTTTGTGTTATTCTCACTATGTGTCCATCAGTTTCATTTCTTCATATCAGTGAAAACTTCACCCCCTCACAAAGAGTGCAGTTTTTATAACGATGAAATTATAAACCTAAAACCTGACATACACAGCATGTGCCATAAGTTACTTACAGTAAAACAGGAGGTGTGATTACCAAAAGCTGGCAAATCTACTTTACTGTAATTTAACTTCTTACACCGTAACATATAACATGTTTTTAAACACTATGTGAAATAAAAAGTGCAAAACCTCAGCTTCCTGGTTATATACCTGAGCTGCTTCCCACATCAACAGTGGACAACCAAACAGCAACATACGACTGCCACAAGAAACCAGGTTTTACTGCAGCATGACCTCCAAAACGCCACAACAAAGACCAGACCCTACAGTGTGGACAAATGGATGTCGCCTAGACATGAGCAGCAATGCTGGAGCGCTTCATGATCTGCACCTAAAAGGTGTTTATTTTAGTCAGTATGGATGTGCAGCACATGGAAAACTGGTTTTTCTAACGAATGGAGACTAACTGTTCATACGTTTATTCAACTTCTGCACCACCTAATCCGATCTCAACACACGGGAATAACTATTATGGAGTTTATTTTTATTTTTAATGCAGAAAGGTGTTTATCTTTTTGCTGTCATTTGACTTTAAAGCTAAAATAAGCTTCTTTTTTTTTTACCCCATTCTGCTTAAATTTAGTGTGCAAATTTGCTTATTGCATTATTTTATATTAATGTACATTTACTTATTTTTTATTTTAGACTGCTTTGAGAGCAAAAAAGGAAATTTAAAGGCATCAACTTGAGCTCCATGTAAGCACTTTCTGATATTTTATAGATAAACAATAAATGACTTGCATCTTGTTTGTGTATGTGTTGAGAAAGGAGGTCTACTCCTGTAAAAAGTCTATAAATGGATGCAGGTGACTCTATTCTTTTTCCCCATTTCTCATTTAAATTCCCCATACACTGTGGGGCGTTTAAGTGGGTAGCGCGGTGATACAGCAGCTCAAAATTTATGATCAACTTCTGTGATATTACTTGAGCAAACTGAAAGGGAAAGTGAATTTAATAACAAACCCCCTTTAACAGACCGTGACAAGCATATTAGCCATGCTGCTGTAATTTACGACCAAACTAACCAAAACACTGACGGCTTTCCAACAAAACATTAAAAGGTCCAACAACAGCAGAAGCCAAGTCCCGGCTCTGCGTGTGCTCTTTATAAACTAAGAGTTTGGTGCTTTCTTTCTTTTTTCTCCGCCCTCCCTCTTTTTATTTAACAAAAACAAAGACTGGCGGGAGATGAGGCGACACATGGCACGGTTCCTGAGCCAAGCTTTGAACCCACACTGTTGCGGGGTGTCTTTCATGCAGCGCCCGGGACTAACACACAGAAACTGTTTGCATGCAGTGTATAATTCCCTCTGATGTGCAAAGAATACTTTGGTACAAGAGTGTTGCAGAGTAAGCAGATAGTGATTGACCCAATGAGTGGTGGAAAAAAAGAGTCCTATGAGTCACTCTGTTTTCAGCAAGCCGAGGACTCGACACGAGATCTCGAGGCCTGAACGCTGGTTTTCCACAGAGAACAGAGAGAAAGTTTTCTGGTGTGAGAGTAAATGCAATTAAATAGGAATCAAAAACCTGATTGTGTTTGTCATTTGGTCAAACTCGTCTGTTCTCGGCAGACTCACAGCTCCAGGTTATCGTTTTAGATGGCAGTGATAACGGGGTTGTGACAGAGCGAAACGAAACACGGCGGCCATTATGATCTTTCCGGTGGGTTCACCATTTCTATCTTGTCATAATGGCTAACCCGCCACAACATTATGTGCTCGGACGCACGAGCTTCGACAGACTATGCGAATACTTTGACATCTTCAAACCATTTGCGCTCGGATAAAAGCAACGAGGTCGAGCTTTTAAAGGCGACCTCAGCGCAAGCATCAAGTGTTTATTCAAGTAAACCACAATTAGGAAGCGTAAACATTAGCAGCGGAAACACATTCGACATGAAGGCAGAGCAGCGCTTAGAGCTGACAGCGTTATGTGCTCATGTTTAGCGTTTACAGTCCTCAACTTTTTTTTAGCTGGGTGCGTTAGCGTGCTAACACGTGCTAATGTGAAGGAAGAACTAAACGAGGAAGAAGATGGGGACGTCGTTGACAAAAGTGAAGAGGACTTTAATTTTTTTAAACAGTTTTTGCTGAAATATTTAAAAAATAATTTTAAAAAAACCCAACCCCATTGTGGCCTCTGGACCCAGATAGCAGGGCTACTTATGGCTCGCTAGCAAATGCTACGTAAGCTAGATCTAGCCTAATACTCAGTAGACAAGCTTGACATCTGTCACACCAAGCCTAGTGTGGCCCAGCTGTCACAACACACCTGTAATCTGACCCATATAAGATGAATTAGGGGCTTCTGGCCCACAGAAAACCTGGAAAATGATCATTTATTGCAAAGAAAAGCCAGCGCGTCATCACAGTCACTGTTATTCTTCACAGTACTTTTCTCAGATGTGTCAGTCTGACGCGTGGTAACCAAGTACAGCTACAGGTTTTAGAAAAATAAACCATTTGTGTAATATTTGTGTTACTGAGTGTAAACTCCTCCTCGGCTCATTTAAACAGCAGAAATATTATTAATATGTGGGCACAGTCACAGTGTTGAAGTGGGGAACCCGACAAGACGTGCTTGGTGTAAATAGCGATCAGTCAAATAGCTGCTTAACTGGCTGCTGAGAACAACATGACAAAAAGCAAATCACCAGAACAGTGTTGGTCCTTATCACGCACGAACGCACCAGCGTGAGCTCAGACAGTCGATGTGCCTCTCTGTTTTCTGTAGATTACCCACTGATATTAAATCAAGAGCATAGCAGTGATAACTATTTAGAGTTTTTAGGTCATGATTATTTTCTTTGTGATATCAGGAAGTTAGCTCATGGCTGTGCAACTCGAAGCATTTCTCTGTACATACATCAATGCGCGAGACTGTGTAGGCACCTCAAAACAGACAATGTGCCCTTTAACTGTCACATATGAAATTATTTTTCCAACAAAACTGAGCGAGCGTTCGAAGCGTGTAGGTGGAGTTGGATAAGAAAGTGCATCTGAAATCAGGAGCCCAAATGCCCCAAAGTGAATCATTATTTCCTGAATCAGTGGAAAAAAGCTGTTGTTAGATCCTGTTATCTGCTTTATGTTTTCCAAAGTCTGTACAGCACCTGGGAAATAACCTGACAAGATGTGATTAAATCACATTAACTGTTCAGGCCTACCTCAGGTAGGATTCATTAGCATTCAAAGAGAGATTTATATTCCTCTTAACAATAACTCTACTTTGATTTCTGTTCACTATAATGAGTGTTTGTGTCAACCGTGTCTTTATCTAAAAATAAACTATGCTAAAACTCTGAATATCACACTGTGAGTTAAACAGAGCCCGTTCTGCACGTAAAAATTCATCTTCTGCTCGTCCAAACCGATTCTGTCCGACTGTGGCCGACACATGTAGCAGATATGCCTCAGTGCAGCACCCAAAATACATCCAGTCATTTTAAGAACAGTTACAAGGGATCACAGACACACACGGACCTCTTGGGTGTCTTAAAACCTACACCATTTTTTTTTGGTTTTCTATTCCAAGTCGCAATGAAAGCAGCTATTTATGTTTTGAGCATGTAATGACTGCTTTTCTGAGCCAGAGCAACAATGCCGCGGCCGACTGCGGTGCACGCACTCTTTTATTCTCCTTTTTTTTGACTGTTTCTATATAGTTGTGAATATAAAACAAACCTCAGTTGGAATTAAATTTAACTGATCGATTAGATCTTGTTGGACTGAAGTCATCAAAAACTTTGTAAATGAATAGCTAAACTACATTTTCACGTGTTTCATGGCCTCATGTTGCTATTAAATCAACGTTTACTCAAATATGTGAATTCTCGAGCACATCGAGTTCAAACTCCTTTGCAGCTTTTTGTCTGTATAACTGCATTACAGCAACTTCTCAGGCTCAGACTTCAGGTCGTCTTACTTTCACCCACCTTACTGGGCTGTTGTGTTTTTCCACACAAGACACAAGTATATACATAAGTGTAACTAACCAGTTTAACCAATACGACACAGTCTGTTGTTACATAATCAGATATAAAAAAAACTTACAGAGCACTGTTGTTCCAGGCAGACGCAGAGCGGTGTTGTTGCTTCAGAGGCAAAGATATATCTGTTGATCTGACAGAAATGTAAGGTGCTGTGAAGACGCGAGGGTTTAGAGACAATGACACACACTCACATACACACACACAAACCCACACACAGGCAAAACGGCAAATGGCATGCGTGGAGGGCTGATTTCAGTTTGACTGTCACCAGTGAGCCTCTCAGTTAAGTTAAATCCCAGCTGATGTATTACAATCTGTACAGTGCCATGTCTGAATATGCGAAACAGTGAATTAATATTAGAAGAATAAACCAGCATTATTGGGGAGTTCCTCTTTTTTGCTTTCGAGATGAAAACGATTTGGTCTGCTGGTTGAACTCGAGTCAGGATGCACTTACTTAGCCCATGAACAAAGGGAAAGAGATTCCTCTGTCCATAGAATAAACAAAGTAACATCTTACATGTTAAAGGTCAAAAATTTGCATGCTCGATCTTCTTTGTCTTCCGCACTTCTGCACCACCATCAGCCTAACTGCCCCAGGCTGGTGTTAGTCACCGACCGTCTGCCGCTTCATGCTCGTGGTGGTCTGAGTAGGCCTTTGCACCTCTTGCCCTAAACCTACATCTAAGGATGCCTAATTATTAAAATGATGGCCTCGTTCTTCGAGCAGTCTTCTCTTCATGTTGCAATCATCCTATTTATTTATACAAAGTCAGCCATGCAAAAGCTGTAAAATAGCAAGTGGTGGTTTTACACAAGGCGCTGACCTATTTTTCAGCACCTGTAGATAGATGACATTTGACCATCATGAGTTTCCCCTTGTTTACGGCGCAATGCTCCGTCTGTTTATCTGTTTTTGCATTTCACATTCTCACATGACAGCTGAACACGTGCAGTCAGCTGGCACTGTCCCATGAATTGATAGGATTTAAATATAAAGAGTGGAGACAGCAGAAAAGACAGCTGGCCAGGTGCTGTCCAAAATGAACATACATATGTTTGTGTACATATGTTTACAATATATACAAAACACTTTATATCGATAGTCTTTTAGATGAATTGTTAAAATTATAAAATACATTAAAGGTTAAAAGGTTAAGTCATAGCTAGGGTAACAGTAACCCCTTCCTGATTTCTTAGTTTTTTGGCATATTTGTGACACTTAAATAGAGACAAAAATAACCAGAGTAAATACAAAAAGCGGTTTTTGGGGTGGCTGTGGTAGTGTGATGGTCTCGGGTTGCTTTGCTGCTTCAGGGCGACTTGCTGTAATTGATGGAACCTGGATTCTGCTGTCTGCTGGAGGATGTCCAGCCATCACTCGGGTTATGCAGCAGGTCAGTGATCCGAAACACATCATAAGTCTACCTCTGAGTGACTAAAGCAAAAGAGGTTTTGGAGAGGCCTAGTCAAAGTCTGGACTCAAATCCAATTGAGATGTGTTGGCATGAACTTAAACAAGCTTTTCGTGTTTTAAAATCCTCTAATGTGGCTGAATTCAAACAATTCTACAAAGAAGATTTGGCGAAGAATTCCTCCACAGTGATGTAAAAGACTGATTGTCAGTTATCACAAACACTTGACTGCAGTTCTTCCAGCTGTCAGATTTAGGGGGCGATGACTTTTCACGTACGGCCGGGTAGGGTTGGAGTATTTGTTTTGTATTTACTCTGGTTATTTTTCTCTAATATTACAATTAGTTTGATGATGTGAAACATGTAAGTGTGACAAATATACCAAAAGGGAGCAAAAGAAATCGGGAAGGGGGCAAATACTTTTTCAAAGCGTTGTATCTTAGCAGCAAAAAGACTAGAGGGAGGGAAATATGTAGCTGGTGTAACATCCAAAAGCACATTCATGTTACATTCTTTGTTTAATTTCTACACATGTAAAAAAAAATTTAAATGTGTAAAAGCGTTAATTTGATATTTTACAGGAAGCTTTGAGGTTTTTACTGTGAGTGGTTGCTAGGCAACCGAGGTAACTGCTGGAGACTTCTGGGATAAATTTTGGTCTTTTAGCTGAATTCTTATAGGTTTTACAGCATTTCCTACTGATAAAGACCCCAAACCCATTTACTAAAGTAATTAACTTGTGACTAAACAATTAAATGACAGATATTTAACTTTTTTAACCGTCTTCTCTAGAAATTTATGTTTTTCATAATAGATTTAAAAAAAAAATCCCCAGGATATTTCTGTGAATTAACAAAAACCTGTTTTATAATCACAGGACAGTCTGGGCAATGACCTGGAGCACTTTTTATGTAATTTCACACATTTATTTCTGACAATTTAAGCCCAAACTTGCGCTTCGTTACACGTATAGATACATGTACACGTCTAAGTTACAGAACTTGTGGTGTAGCCAGGATACTGTGTTGAGGGAGAATTGCCATCATGACATAACAGACATCTACTCTCCACTCCAGCACCTGTGCGATACCCACAGCACCAAACCAACAGCAGGGATAGCAAACCCCACACACACTCAACCCCCACCTCTGCAGCGGCTGCAGCTGCTTCTTTGGAGTTGCAGATCTGGCACCGAGTCAGCAGGATCCCGCTGAATCCAGTCCTGCAAAAACAGACAAAACGAAACCACAGAGGAAAATGTTTTCCTACAAAATAAAAGCATGCATTTTACAGGTAGGAAGTTTCAGCCATGTCCTAATCGGAGCAAGAAGTCAGTTTAATTTGGTCGAATTCAGACTGAAGTTGTAGAACTGATCACCAGGTTGAACCCCCAAAGCAGGTGTGGGTAATTCGCCCCAAGAATGACCTCTTAAAAGTCACCACAACAAGAGCTCCTTGAAACAAAGTGTGGAAAGCACAGGCTCCTAATCGAGTTGTGCTTTTCAGAGGTCAAAGTTAGATTGTGGCGCTCAAGAACTCGCAAAAAATAGGATTTATTTGAGCTTAGACCTGTCAGACTTCTTTTTATATCGAGCTGAGCAGGGCCAGATTTCCACGAAGTGGTGTAATCTGCAGGATTTATTTATTTATTTAAAGCATTTTATAGGATTTCCGGTCCGAAAACAGCCAAACAGTATGCTCAGTGAGAAGGACTAGACGCCTTCTGCTTCTGCTTCTAAAACAGTTCGAGCTTGAGCCACTATTTAAGCTGTTTTACTGGACTCAGTGTCAGGTCTGTCATGCGCAAAGAAAACACAAACTGACCAACCACATTTTTATGCACAGTGTTCACGGGTTACAGGTATGCGTGATACAAAGTTACGTAAAGGTCTTAGACCAACATCAGCTATCTTGGCCACAGCTCTGTATTTCTCATCGGCCCCTTGCCAACTGTGGAGTCCTGCCAAGACAAACTTTATTTTGAAATTTTTGCTCCCGGACGCTTCTATTTTTACCACGGGGGAAATTGACACCAGACTCCTTCTCTCCGCTTGTGGAAGTGGAAGAAGTTGAGTCTCCTCAGTCTCCTGCCGGCACCGCCTCCTCTCCGCTCGGCTGCTGAGGACAGACTCACATCGGAAACTTCTGCACGGGGACACGGGAAGGTAGGTCACCGAGCTCGGCTCCACTCTCTCTCATGCACAGCTCTGTAAGAAGGAAAGGCACTGCCCTGGCATGATGCTGGCTCTTCTAAGCTCTTGTCCGCTCCTTCCTGCAGAAACACTGCATGTCGCCCATATTTAGTGAGGCTCTTGCTGTCATGAGATCATTAGGTGCACCTCTGTGGACGTGAGCCTCACGCTGTCTTAGGGGATTTGTACTATTCCTAAAACCTCGAGTCCGTGAGTTGCTTCTCTTCTTCTTCGGAGTTCTTACTTATTAGCGCTGGGGTCTCCTTGTTAGCTGATGACAAGACGGTGTGCATCTGTGTTTGTGTGTCTGTGTTTGTGTCTGCGTGTTGCTGAAGGGATGATGTGGCTGTCAGCGGACATCAGGTACCTGGTGAATGGTGGCGTTGTGTCGTTCGCCGGCTGGGGGCGCTACTCGCAGTTGCTCCAAAGCGCACTAAATCTGCAGCCCGTTTCTAAAGTTGCTAAAGTGTTATCACGGAAAACATTTAGACTGTTGCTAGTGTACTATATTTAGACTATATGTAACATTATGATAAACAGAGGGGCGAGCACAGGTTTAGAGACACAGATGTGGAATCATTGGCTGTGTGACATATCAGCACATGCACGTCCAAACAGCACGAATGACAGATGTGCAGGTTTCCTGATCACCGTGCAACATTTTTATCATTATTATTATTTTGCAGAAATATTCTTTAGCACACACAGATACAGTTTTAGTTTTTTATTTTGCTCCCATAAAAAACGCAACGTGGATGTGTAGTTTTACCAGATTACGCACACTTCTCCTTTTCTTCACATCCACATGTGATGCTTTTGTGTTTAAATCTCCTCCTTCTCCTTTTTTGGTAGCACTCATTCAACTTCATAGTAACCTTAAATTGGCTGCTGCCTCTATTAGGACAGCAAATTTACTTTATTTGTCCTGGGTCAGGTCGGTGCCTCCCAGAACTGCACAGCTTTTCTGTAACCTGCACATTTTTTCAATTTCTTTCTTTCTTCTTTTCTTGATTGCAGAGCTGAACTGACAGGCAAGCCTCTGTCAGTTCAGCTCTGCAATCATTTTAACGCTGAACAGTAAAGATTCCAGCAAATGTAAGGCTTTGCCTGTCGTAATGAATATTTTTGGTGTTTTTTGGATTGTTGTCAGTCGTAAACCAGATAAAAGACAGAAAGAGAAAAGCCTCCTCTGCCATCTGTGCTGCGCTGGTTCACTCACTCCGTGTCGAGTCAGCTCTCTCTCTCTCACTAAATATTGTTTCAGACTTAGAGAGGGACATTTTCAGTGAGGGGAGCACATCCGAGGTTCTCCGGCCTGTTTATGTTCCCACTTTTCATCTGCACACTGTTTATTTGGGGAAACAGAGAAAGGAATGCCTGCACTTTTCTCCTTCTTCTGCCTTATTTATTTATTTATTTTTACCAGAGATTTTAATCTGAGATATGATTCCACCCTCTCTGTCACCTGTCCAGGCTTCATGTTGATGGTGATCATGACTTATTTTTATTTATTCAAGGAGTGCGCAGTTGATGCTGAGGCTGACGGACGCTGATGTGCGCGATTCGCTCCCTCACGGTCTCATTTGGACAGAGAAACTGTGGCGTGCAGTTACATGAAATAATAAACTCAACCTAAAGCTGATTCGTGTGCTCTCTGCTGACCAAAGTGGAGACTATATATATATATATATTGAGAGTAGTGGCAGTGGTGGGGGTGCTGTCCCAGACTTGAAGCTGAGCTGAGGGACACTTAGCATCTGTGCGGTCGACACAGACCGGTCATATGGTTTTGATTAGCGTGCTAGTTTTCGGATAGCTGCACTCTCCCTGGCAGCGGTTAGACACAAGGACAGCATAGTTAGGCTGCAGTATGAAAAAGGAATATCCATCCTGTTAAACACAGTTATAAAAAAGCACCAGTCAGTGTTCAGTAGATGATCAGATTATAAAAAAATAGAAGTGACGTGTCAATATGCCTCAGGGTCCACTGACTTGATTACACTTGAGTATTTTGGCCCACCCTTAAATTCCCACCTAATTATCCCGTGCGCTCCAACTCCTTTCTCTCTTGGTAACAACGACCCCTTTCTTTTCTCCTCTGCAAAGCTCTGATAGCCCTGGAAGCTGTGTGGCCCGGCTCGGAGCCCCCTCCCCTTTCCTTTCCCTTTTCTTTTTTTGGCCGCGATTGTAGAGCTATACGGTCGATATCCATCCAAGCAAAACCCAGACCCCGGAGAGTCCGTGCACGCGCGCGCTCGCCTCGGCCTGGCCTCCTGACAAACATACGCTTTTTATTTCGTACAAGTGATACAGCCCAGAGGGAAAGCTTTGCACAACAGGCCGGGGAAGATGTACAACGCCGTCACCTCTGCGAGACAGCTCTCTCTTAATTTAGCCGCATTTCCAGAGTAGCAATAATTTACCAGAAGAGCTGTGTGCGCGGCGGTGCATGCGTGTTGTGGTGTGTGTGAAGCCTGTCCACAAATCTTTCTTAGCAGCTGTATTTGAATAGCACTAGTTTGTGTGTGTGTTGGGGGGGGGGGTCCTATCTCTCCTCTCTTTCTCTGGCTTAAGTAAACAAGAGGAGATGTAGTGGTCATGAAAAGCACTTGATAGCAAGTCTAATAAGTCCACAATAAATCGAGAGCTGTGCAGAAACAAGTAATGAAAATGGAAAGGGAGCTTGGCTCGCAGGAAATGACTGGGAGAAAGCCGGAGGAGGGAGGGAGGGAGGGGAGAAAGACTTTTAGTTGTTCCATATATGAGGGAAGTTGCAACAGCACAAAGACCCCTCATTGTTTTTAAAGCAAGCTTTCTTTCTTTCTTTTTAGTTTTGAACTGTACCTGCCCGTCGCTGTGTGAAATTAAGCAAGAGCCACATTAGGGGCCCTTTCATCTCCTCCACACTCAGTTTAGAGTATTAACACTCAAGAATGGCTCTCCCAGCTGGCTTGAATAGCTTACACTCCCCTCTCTTTCCCTCTCTCATTGCCTTCAGATTCTGCACTTGGCTTTTTTTCCCTCCTCCTTTTCTTTTTTTTGCAGGAGGCAACTTGTTCCCCCTGCTCTCGTCACCAAAAGGTTTCCCATCTGCCTCCGATTACCTTTGGCTGCAGTTGGTTAGCCGCCAGCCATCTGGGCCAGTGCGGCGTCTCCGCTCGCTCTTCTCTCCCCAGACAGCTCTGAGGGAGGGAGGCTAGCAGGGCTGGGACAAGAGTAAAGCTGGGTGGGCAGACTTTACTGGAGGATAGGGCTGGGTTTTTAGCTGACACTGCAATATGTAGCCAGGAAACTCAAGTCAAAAGAGAGAGAAGGGCACCCATGAAACTGTGACTGCCGATTCCTGGCTCCGCTCTTGTTTTTGTAATGGGTACTGTGTGGATGAGGAAGTCGTTTTTCCATTGTTATTATAATCTTGCTGCATGTTTGTCTCAAAGGACACAAAAATAATTAAAAAAAGAGCCTGAGGATTATTTATAGCACTCGACGGCTAAATTAGTGGTGTGGAAAAGAACGACACAAGAAAGAAATTTGTGATGCTGAACTTTTACCTGCATACGGTCTTAAAAGCTTTCTGTTCATAGAGTCACATCTGTCAGGGTAAAACACTAGCTGTCATCTGCTGACTCAGAACTGGCTTTGTTCACTACTGTGCAAATCATGTCCTTTATTTCCTGTTGTGCCTTCTTTCATTTGCTGTAATTAAAGGTTTAAGCCTTGTTAAGTACCACTGCTGTGCACAGGCCACATGAAACACCAGCATTAGGTCTTTTGTCAGCTTTGGCTGAAGCTGAAGTCTACAACCTAAAGAAATGTGGGCTGCTTATCCTACTGTGGGGCGGCTGTTTGCCACAACGGGCTGGTGGTGAGGGAAGCAAGAAATCATCAAATTTGAATGTTTGTTTTTGAAGTCTTATTGTTGCTCCTGTATTTTTATTATTTATTCATTTATTTTCTTAAACTAGGGGCCTCGGATTCAGAAAAAGGCAATATTATCTGTCCGTGTTGTGCTCCAAATATCAACACTGGTTGATGTATAGGCACTCACACCATCGGTCTGCTAGTTAGTTGGCCAGTTAGTAAGCTGGATACCAGCCAGTGGGTCGCTCAGCCATGCAGGTTGCAGAGTCAGGCAGGGTAGCGGTGATGGCAACCTGCTGCGTCTCTCAAATTGGCTCATTTTACCCTCAGACCCTCTGACATAATACCCACTCCTAGCCCCGTTTGGGCACCGAGCACAGCTTTCTACGAGATCAATGGCCTCCTTTGTGTTTGAACTCTTTCCGGTGGACAGTCAGCTTAAAGTGTGGGTCCTCAGAGGCCCCAGGTTGGGACCTATTGTTATCGCTGGTCACCAGAGTGAAAGACTGGGTACTTACCCTTACTAAAGCCAAGATTGATTATCACAAGGAACAATGGAGGACTGGGCAGTCCTTGAATATGAACTGGGTAGATTTGCCTTGTTAGACTGGGAACTGCATGGGTCATTGGGATCTCATGCTCTCCCTCTGTCTGTGTTTTACTGTGTCTCCCTTGTTCCTCCTTCGTCTTTGAGCCTAAGTTTGTCTTTCCCCACCCTTTCAAACCCTTTCCTGGCCTTCCTCCTGCAGTCACTAAACAGCTTCTCTTCTGCAGGCAAACGGAGAGGGGTGTGAAGCCACCACTGCCGCTGAGCCCCTTGAGAAACCCGTCTAGGTGTTTTCCACTTCTGTGAGGACTTCTTCAAGGTCCATCACCTCTTGCTGACAAAACGCCGAAGACGCTGCTGGCTCTCCGATCTTTTGCAGCCATGGCCCAGCAGAGCGCTGAGCTGTCCCTCTGCTAGGCAACGGGGCATCCGAGAGGGCAGGAGACATGTTGGAACAGAGGCACG